>NC_047656.1:11823217-11935162 GCF_902201215.1 Prunus dulcis | reverse complement strand
GTGTTTTCGCACGATAATATGATCATTTTGTCATTCTATAATGGTAAATTTGTCTCATTTCTGAGTTTAATTTGTTTCTTTGTGGGTTTTTTGTGTGTGTGGGAATGATGGGAATAATGAGGGTTACTAATTTGATTTTAGGGTTAACGGGTTTCCTTCAAATTCTCTGAATCTTGTGTCTGATGAAGCTGTTGTCAAACGTTAGGAGGAAGATGTTGAGAAAAAGGCCATGGCCATCAAGATCAAGACATAGAAAATGGCATCAACATCATCATCTTCATCTTCATCTCTATCTTCCTTGGACCTGTTGGCTGATGTAGCAACCCAACAATTAATAGAGTTGCTTTTGGACGTAAAGACCGTTATTAAAGAAATGATCAACTTCTTTGCTGGGAAGGGAAGGGAACAAAGGGTTTTGGCCGACAAGCAAGGTTTGAGTTGAATGACATTTTCATTCCAAAGAAGAAAATGAGCAGACTTAGTCCTTTTTCTCTTAACATGAAAACACTAAAAAGGAAGAGAGAATGTTGTGCAGATCCTAATAGTTCCAAGAGTGGGAGCCATAAAAAGAAGAAAGATGAAGGCCAAGGCACCATGATTGGGATTGCCAAGGCAAATAACTGGTTATTCCACGTCAGTGATGTTTCCCAGCTTCGCTTTTGTAACACCCCGACTCTAAATTAAATTCCTAAATTAAATTTCTTACTTTAATTAATTTTGAATTTAAGGATTTACCCTTGGAGTAGGGGTATTTTGGTCATTTTCTTACCCGAAAAGAGTTTGGAGCAATAACTGGTATTTTTGGGTAGATCGTATTGAGTTGAGTCCGTAGACATGTAGTAGGCTCGATTCGGAGTTGTAACGAAGAAGTTACGATCAAAACATCGACAATGGCAAAACTGTAAATATTTCAAAGTTGATTTTTAAAAACCAGATCTCTCTCTCTCTCTCTCTCCCCTGCGAACAGACCCTCTCCCCCATTTTTTTTCTTCTCTCGTGACAGCACCTTCACGCCTCTACCATCGCCACCACACACCTCCAAACTGAGCGGCACTGGTTCCGTTGGAACCACCACACTTCCTTCTTTCCGTTCCAACCCACCGCCACCTAGATCCGCCGTTGCCGTCGCCGGAAACAGCCACGAAATGAAGTTGTTTTGACAGTTTTTCAACAAACTTTCTGCCTCTCGTTCTCTCTCATTTCTCCACCAAATTTGACGAGTAAGGTATGATTTTCTACCTATTTTCCATGATCTAGCTGATGGTTGGGTAGGATTTCGTTAATTTTGAGCATAGGTAAATTGAATTTCAACTTAGGGTTCGGCCAGTTTTGGATTTCCAATTCCGGCCATCTCCGGTCACTTTTTGGGGTAAGCCAAAGAACAAAAGTGACTCCAAATAGGGTGTTGTACTTAGGATAGGAGTCTTGTGCCGAGGTGTTGAGTTTTTCCGACGAAGGGTTATCGCTTTGGACACCCACGCGCTGCCAGGGCTTGTGGCGGCACGTGGACACTGTAGCAAACTTGCATTTTTGTCCCAATGCGATCTTCTGGTTGTCACGAGTGAGTAGGATATGGCGGATCATGAATCGGAGCCCCGGATGTTCCAATTCAATAATTTAAAGTTTGAAGATTTTTCGATAACCGTTCGATCGTAAGCGATCTAACCGTCCTTTTCGGACCAAACTTACGGGACATGTGTCTTAGACCTTGTGGAACTCTTAGGAACTTCCTGTTTGTTCCGTTCCTTATACACTTGCTAGAAACCCGAGAAATTAGGATTTTAATTCAAGTTCTCGTTCGAAACACTTTGTATTAATCTCGTATTCGTATTCTGAAATAGGTACTCCGACCACACATACGCAGCAGGCGGGACCCTCTCAGGGTCAGGCAGTGTGGGACTACTTGTGAGTGGACTTTGTTTTCAACTTATAAGCATGGTTTTATAATGAGAATTTTATGCATATGAATTAAATAGTTATTGAAATGCATGTTATATTTAATAGTTAAATTCTTTATTTTCACAAAGTATTGGTAATATATTTTGGGTTTTGACATATTTGAATATCTTGAGTATGTATATATGGATTTTGAGAATTTATATATATGTTTGGCTATGTGTGGGGTACTTGGGTTGTTGAGATGAGATTTTGGAAAGTGATGAGTATAGAATGTCAGTTTGGAGTGCTATAAGCACTACCATATGTACCTCCCCAGATTTGGAACTTCGATACGGACACTTGAGATACTTGGAAATGTCGGAACCCGGGGCATCCTTGACGGGATATTGCTGTAGACCCTTGATTGGGTAGTCCGCGCTCGTAGGATTGGTCACAGACGTACGAGTTTTGAGGGTATCGACTGTACGTGCTGACTGAGAGTTAGTTCCCCAGTTGGACGGCTCATTCCCTAGTTACATGGTGAATTGAGGACTTTCCATGAGGACTCTGCCATGGTGACTAGTCAAACAATCCCCCAGTTAGATTGTTTCCCCGGTACAACTAGGTGTTGGTCATATTTATATTATTATTATATATGTACATATATCTCTTATATTATATATATATATATATATATTTACATATGTATATAACTATTTATTCATTCTTGTTTTTCGGTAAGGATACTTCCTTGCCGGTCGTGCCAATGGGTACGCTCTCGAGAGTTTGGTTTGAGACTTATAATATTTAATTGGTGGGTTTGTTTAGTGTTCTGTTTGGATTTCGGACTTGGCATCCGGCATTGGTTTGGTTTTGACTTATATAAATATTTATTTGATTTTGATGATTTGGGGATGCTTTCGGATTTCTTGCTTGGTTTATTAAACAGTGGGGTTATATTATGTTGGTTTACACTGAACTGAACTTTTTTTTTGTCCACTCACATTTTTCTGTTTTGCGCCCCCAGCCAGTAGTCGACTAAGCTCCGCAGCTGAGCTGGATCGTGTGCTCACAAAATATATATTGAGTAATTACTAAGCTCCGCAGTAGTCGACTATTTTTAATTAATTACTATATATTGAGTAATTTATGAAATTAATTAAAATATTTAAATACTAATTATTCACAAAATAAATAATAATTTAAATATAATGAGTAATTAAAGTAATTAAATAAAGCTAATATATTTCTTAATTACAAATATTAAACTAAAAAATCTAATTTTGTTTTTTAAAAATAAAAATACAATAGGTATATTCAAATAAATATTTTTAAAGAATATAGCCATTATATATATTTCATTCTTTATGTATATAACCTTCTCGAATTATTACCAAACATAGGCAACAATGATAAAACATGTGAAGTGTCCCTAGGCATTGGGGCCATTTTTATTTAGTTTGTCTCTTAAGTTTGGGCATTGGTCCCCGTTTCATCGAAAAAAGAAAAGACATATTATATGATGACAAAGCAAGTCCTTCCATGTAATATGAGCCCATCAGTTAATGAATGAAGCCATAATTTATAAAGTTCATGTTCACATCCTCATCTAGCTCACCCTCTATCACCATTCAATATATAGCTCACAGTCTCACCTCTAAAAAAATGCGTAACAAAGTGATACTTCTCATATTAAAAAAAAAAAATCATTTTAAATCTCCCATTTTCATTGATAAATAATTTAGAAGTGAAATTTTTTTCAAGAAGCGTGAGATGGGGACTCTAAAAGGAGGGTTGTGGCCAATACAGGTTGGTTCAGTTGGTAAGATCCTTGTACTGTATGTCGCCCCATCAGTGTTTGAGTCTCGCTGCCAACAGTTTTGTGTTTGGTGGGTAATCTGTAAATTCCTCTGTAAAACCAAAAAGATCTGGGGTTTGCCTTGACCTTGCGTGTAGGGGTAGCCTCTCCATCCCCTAAACTTTTGTTACCAAAACAAAAACAAAAAAAAAAAAAAACAAAAAAACGAGGGTTGTGGATCTTAGCTAGCGATGCCTTTGCAGAGAGGCCCCAGAGGCTTTTCATAGCAAAATGATAAGCAAATGATGAAAGCAGTCGCGTCAAGTGCAAGCATATATAGATGGAAGATGTAACATGAGGATGAAACACATTTAAGTCCATAAATATCATAGAGTAAATTCCAGTCGTGACTAAATCCCTTACCATTGTTCAACACAATAAATAAGAACATTAAGCTGGTGTAGGTTAGATTAGTTGGCCAAAAACAGTGTGTTTGCCTCCTTGCACTTGAGTTTGATTCCCTCTCCATAGTTTTGAATATCGTTTTGTCAAACAAAAAATGAGAAAATTGCTTGTGCAAAAAGATCTATATAATTAAGCATCAAAGGACCGTTTTCGTCTAATACTTCTCTATTTGATTGATTTTTCAAAAGTGCGAATTCATCCTTAATACAAATTGGTGTAGTGGTTAGATTGACTAGTTCACACTTCTTTACTGCTTAGTATTGTCTCCCACATACTTTTATTTATTTATTTAATTATTATTTTGTGTGCGCCCTAATGCATTACACTTGGTCCTCAAATCAAATTGGTTCTAATTCTAAACAACAACATGCCCAATAATGTCAAATCACAGTGGAGAAGAGTGCCTGGTGGGTGTTCTTCACTCTTGAGCAGCATATCCCTATCCCTCCCAATAATGTCAATCCATTATATGTTTTCTTTTTTGCACCACCCAACGATGAATGTTTATCTTGATTGATATTGATTGCTTGCTAGCCGCTATTTGAAGTTGACATGCACAATGAAATTTCATGACCCCCGCTGCAACAACATACACACATACACCTTTGATTTGATTTGATTTTCATTGTTTTATATTCACAATCACCTCGAAAATACCTGAACATCGACTTGACGATGAAATGTTCTTGACGGATTTTCAATCCTTAGATCAAACACATGCACAACCAAATGAAACACATGGTTTTGTCCTATAAAAAATGGTCGATGTCATGAAGAATAGTGACGGAGTTAGAATATTTAGATTGGAGGCTAGAAATTTAAAACTTAATTGTAAATAGGTTTATTATATTTAATAGATGCTAACACTAACTTAACTCTTAAATTAATGAAAATATACATCAGTCAAGTACAATAGTTCTTTCTCATTAATTGTCTAGCAAAACAAAGAAAAGTTTATCATCGACTAATGTAACTATGGATTGAAGAGAGCATCATGACAATATTACGTGTGATTACCTATTATTCGTATTACACAACGACATGATTTTTCTTACTCACAATTATCAATCTATCAAACTATTACTCCAAATCAAGGGTTCAATGAAAAGAAGAAGCAAAGGCAATTAATTAGGAAAGAAAAAGCGAAGGAACAACATAATTGCATGTGAAGAACTTAGAAGAATTTTGTTTCTTCTTTTTTTGATATAATTATAGTCAAACTCACTTAGAACGAAGCCACTTAAGGACCACTGGTGCTAACATCCCTAAAACTTTCAAATACATATACAATAACATGTCATTGCATATAAATATTACAAGAAAACTTTCATATTTATATTAGTAGCTCTTCCAAACATGTACATAATATGTGAGATTTGGTAAACTTTGTAAAAATCAATCCAACCAAAGCTTATTTTGAGCCCCCCAAAAACTTAAAATCCTAGCTTTCTTGCTCACTTATATACGTATGCACTGATGAATTTACATTATGACTATGCATGGAATTGGCTAATGTTTGTTTGGCGTTTCAATTGGGTGGGTAGGTTCACCAAAAAATCAAAGTTTTCTACAAAATGCCTCAAAAAGGTTGAGGCATGGCAGAGAGCCAAAGGCAGCTGACATGCAAGCTTAATTTTGTCCCGAATGAAGAAAAACTAATGGATACGCCATTGCACTTGCAGCTTACAAGTGTGGTCCGATATTTATTACAAAAATGTGATATGTGTTGCGTTACGGTTTCATTCCATAAGTGATGTCACTTTTTTTAAAGATAGACACGTGGTCGATAGGGTGTGTTTCGTAACGTAACTCTTTTAATTTTCTTTTCCCAAATTTTCTTTTTCTAGGTGGATAATAATTACTTGAATAAAAGAGGGGAAATACCAATTATACCCATAGAGCCGGAGCACATTGGCGACAATGGCACGGTAACCAGCTCACCCCCATGCTCAAAATCACAAAATCCTTTTAGGGCTTTCGGGGATTTTGGGGCTGCCGACAACGACACTCCTACTACGCCACGCCGAGTCGCCGAGTGATTTGTGATTTGCGCGGTCTCAAGACTCGTTTTAGCGCAGTGGTATAAAAGCAAATACGGATAAAAAACAGGGTCAAAGAACACACAGAGCTTTGTCTCTCCCCTAGTCCCTCTCATATGTCCCGTTTTCTAAACGTTGTGATTAACGGCCTCCCTTCTTCTTCTTCTTCTTCTTCATCATCTTCTGGGTTTCATTTTGGACACATTCAATTCAACCTGTGTGTCCAAGAGAGCCAGAGGCTGCTGAGGCAGGGCGTCTCTACTTTTTACCCTAGTTAACTCTGTAAAACGGCAAAACCCCCAGCTAAAGTCGGGTGATTGACAAAGGAGCTCGACTAGCTCCAACGGAGACCATAGCCGTGCCCTAGCCGTAGCCTTTGATCTCTCACCATTGCCCACTCTGTTTAGGTAAAGAAGGAGCTCGTCGAACTCCAAGTGTACGCTTCAAATTTCAAAATTCCTAATTTCCCTTGCATTTTTTGCCATTTTTTCTCACTCTTCCTTCTTCTTTAAGCCCCTGTTTTGAGCTTAATAGCGTGTTATTGTTATCAAAATCCTATCTTTTATCCATATGTGATCGCGGTGTATTAGGGTTTTGGTTCATTGCTTAATGATCGTTTGGTTTTAGTAGAGGGCTACTGTGATCGTGCGATATTAGGGTTTGAAATTGTAATTAATGGGGGCGTTTTGAATATGAAAACGATGGTTAGTTTATTAGGTTTTTCTGGGCATTGTTCTGATAGTAATTGCTGCTACATGGCTATCTAACTTTGTTAAGCTCGACTCTTGAGCTTTCATCCAACTGTCAGCATTATACTGATTTTCCAAAATCTTGGTTTTGCTTGGCTTAACTTATGCCAAACAAGCATTTAAATGATTGATTTTTTAGTGCGCCAAATTTCAACTTTGTGGTTAAAACTGAATCTTTATGTTTAATTTGTCTGTAGGTAGATTTTCGAGTGAAAAGTAGCGCCCTTTTAACCATTCCCAAATGGCATGGACGGAGAAAGATGTTGGTAATGGGAGAGATGGGAACTCAGTTGGAGAAAATGGATTCTTGGATGGTTCACATCCTTCTCCTAGTACTAGTGGCTCTATCGTTGCTGTATCTCCAGTAGGGAAGAGATTTGAAGTGAAAGATGCTCTGTCTTATGCCAACATTCTTCGCTCGAGGAATAAGTTTGCTGATGCTCTGAGTCTTTATGAGACTGTGTTGGAGAAAGATGCCGGAAATGTGGAAGCTCATATTGGAAAAGGAATATGCTTGCAAATGAAAAATATGGGAAGGCTCGCATTTGACAGTTTCACGGAAGCAATCAGGTTGGACCCACAGAATGCATGCGCCCTCACACATTGTGGTATTTTGTATAAGGATGAGGGCCGCCTAAGGGAGGCTGCTGAGGTATGCTCCCCTTACTTAACTTACTATTTTTGTCTAAAAGAACAAAAAAACAATAGAAATTTCTTTGGTGAGTAACAATACAAAGGTGCTTGGCACTTCGCAGGCCTACTGCAATGCTATAGTGTTTGTTTATTAGAGCCCAACCACCCTTTTCAATGCATTACTAGTTACTGAGTGTATGTATAAGAAATGAATAAGTACACTTGATTGTCCATTGATTTCAATGATGACATTTAACTATTTTACTCTAGACCTTTGAATGGATCCTGTCCAAGTAAGGTCGTTTTGATGATATATCTGTTATCTACTACTTTTTTGTGCTTTGAGTGATTGATAAATCATGTTTAAAACTATGAAATATTACCAATTAACAAACAAGTTTGCTTGGAACAGTCATATCAAAAGGCTCTAAAAGCAGACCCCTCGTACAAACCTGCTGCAGAATGCCTAGCCATTGTATTAACAGATCTTGGAACTAGCTTAAAGCTTGCTGGCAATACTCAAGAGGGACTGCAGAAGTATTATGAAGCTTTGAAGACAGATCCACACTATGCTGTAATTTCATATTCTCTGTCCTCCTTTCTAATGGTTTCTACCCTTTTTTATTCTTCTTGTTTTCTGTTCTTACAGATTTATATTCTTACCTCACTCTGTAAATACAGCCTGCATATTATAACCTTGGTGTTGTCTACTCTGAAATGATGCAATTTGACACGGCCCTTAGTTGCTATGAGAAGGCTGCACTGGAGAGGCCGATGTATGCTGAAGCATATTGCAACATGGGTGTCATTTACAAAAATCGTGGTGATTTGGAGTCTGCTATTGCTTGTTACGAGAGGTAGTCTAGTGTTTTTATTCTATTGGTCGGTCTAAGTTGAAGCTTGCATAGATAGCTGTAAATCTTGTTGATGGTTATATCTATGCTGATGCTATGCTTGCTTGATTGCTATGCTGTCCTAGGTGTCTTGCTGTTTCACCAAACTTTGAAATTGCAAAGAATAATATGGCCATAGCCTTGACAGATTTAGGAACAAAGGTGATATCTCGTCCTTTTTATTTTTTGGGTTTTCCTGCCATATTCATTGTCTTGTTGTAATCAATTATGTTATCCTCATCACTTTTCTTCTAGGACTTCCATTTTGGTTCTGCTACCTATTTTGTTATTCGTGATCATCATTGTTTTGTTGGGCTTATTTTCTAATGATTGGTTTGGTGTAACTTTTAAGAAGTGGCTGCTATTTTTTGTTTTTGTTTTTAAAAAAATATTGTGCCGAGGGCCCAAGAGAAATCGTGTCCTAGAAGGCAGTGAATAGGTCTGGTCAGATTTATCGCACTCTCCTGTCACTAGTGTAGATGTTTCACCGAGATGGATTTAATCAATCCTCAATGATGAAGATATTTTTCTGGCAAAGCTGTGGCACTGGCATCATGGACTCAAAATCAAACTTTCCACCAGGACAAATTAGGTTATTGGGTTAACCCAACTCAAATTTCTGTTGAATCACCTGGAAATGAGAATCAACCCACTAATTACTCAACTACACAACCACAGAAAAAAAATCCTAGGCTTTTTACCACCTAAATTTTACTGGTAGCATGTGCCTGATAAGTTGGCAGTTAGCTGGTCCATGTCGGTCGGGTGAGCCTGGGGAGTGTTATGCTTGACCAAACTTAGATTAGATTTGTATCTTCAAGGCTCTTCTAAACTCTTCAAGCTGTCTACTTAATGATTTCTTCTTGACTAGTTCAAGTGAACACATCAGGCATTTGCCAATCCTAAGAATATTATATACTAGCACCAAGGACATAGGTTGTAACTGGTAATTATGAATTTAAAATTTTGACTAAGTATTAATTATGGGAATTTGACTTAAATAAAAGAGAGATTAGCTGGTGAAAATCATTGAAGCATTTTGGCAAAGAGTGTATAGAAGTCCTAACTTCTTAGTTCTCCTATTTAAAGAGAATGCTGTTGAAAATGCAGAAATATTTTGTTTGCCGCTCATCAATTAGATGTGTCAGTCAAGGGGGAACTATATGAGTTATGACTTCAATTTCATTTGCTCTTATTTTTCGTTGCTCAAATAGTTCAATATCCGAAAAGGGTGTCTGGACTCTGGAGATCTCATCATAGTGTTTCTTCAACATTTTTAACTCGATTCTTTTTGTTGTCCATCATCTTACTTAACTCCAATCAGTAACATCCATGAAGAAATTTTGGTTGTCAAACCTGATTATTTTATTGACTTTGGGTGAGATAAACATGATGGTACATATTCGCTGCAGTGACCCAAATGTTTTTCTGTTCCAGAGTCTTTCCTCAGATCTGTCTGGCCTATCTATTTTCCTTTCATTTATATGAAACACACCCTAACTCATTTTGAAGACATTCTCATGTTCCCTATTTTCCAATGATGATCAAATTTCCAATATTTTTATTATCTGATTTTGGATTCAGTAACATGTTTGTTAGGTTAAATTGGAAGGTGACATTGATCAAGGTATATCCTATTACAAGAAGGCTCTTTATTATAACTGGCATTACGCGGATGCTATGTACAATCTTGGCGTTGCTTATGGTGAAATGCTAAAGTTTGACATGGTAAGTTTTTATTTTTATGAAAGGATCTCTCTCTCTCTCTCTCTCTCTCTCTCTCTCTCTCTCTCTCTCTCTCTTGGATATATTTTCTTTATTGGTTAAGTCAGTTCGACATGGCGGTGGTAATCATTTTTTGTTTGTGCAGGCCATTGTGTTCTATGAACTTGCGTTCCACTTTAATCCCCATTGTGCAGAAGCGTGCAATAATTTGGGAGTAATATACAAAGATCGAGACAACCTTGATAAAGCAGTAGAGTGTTATCAGGCAATTTTTGATACTTGTACAAAAAAAATTCTTTCTTTTTTCTCTTCTAAAATACTGATTGAATGATGTTACCATCATCACTTTTGTTATCATCATCGTTGGTTATCCATTTGCAGTTGGCTTTGTCAATCAAACCAAACTTTTCACAGTCGTTGAACAATCTTGGTGTTGTCTACACTGTCCAGGTTTGGTTTCAATCCCTTCTAGGTGTCAGACTCTAGAATGTCTATATATCATATATCAATGACTGCTCTTTGCTATTGGCAGGGTAAAATGGATGCTGCTGCAAACATGATTGAGAAAGCTATAATTGCAAATCCCACATATGCAGAAGCATATAACAACTTGGGTTGCTCTCTTTTTCTATGACTCTCTGAGTTTTTCCTTCACTGAGCTTTTGCCATTCACATTACTCTTAGAGACACTATGCAAGATTTGGGCGTTGTGATTGTTTTTGTATACGGAAGTAGTTCTGTGAGTTGAATTGTAGCAACTCATAATGGAATTGGTATTATGCTAGGTATTTAAATTGAGTAATCTGATTTGTTTGAGAGTTTATCATAGAATTTATTTGACAACATTTATTACCTGTTAAATGTGTTCTTAGTTTATTGTTTCTAATATAATTTAATCCGTCTTAATCCAGTTATCAAGCTCGGAGCAGAGATTTGCTTGCTATTTTATATAAAAATTAGTCCTGAAGATGTGAGAGGAAATTCTCAAATTTGTTTCAAATGCCTCTGCTTTTGATTGTTTTGTTTCATTTTATTGTTGATGGGAAAGTGTTCAACTCTTAATGTAGTCTTTAGACCTTAGGCTTTGAAGGGGTAGTTGGGATTTGAATGGATCTTAATTCCAAATTCAAATATTCCCAGAAGCAAGATTGTATATATACAAGAGCTTCCATTGAGGGGTCCCTCAAATAAGCTTATTTGAGGGACACCCTTGTCGGGCCCACTCTGCATTGTATTTCACTAATCCAAACCATCTATTTTCTAGATATTCATTCAAAGATCATCTCTACAAAAAATCACTTGAATCTGATATCATTTGACCACTCAATTAAATTATTGAAATTCAAGTACTTTCTTGAAACACTGTGTTCATTGATTTTGTTGGTCTCAATTAGATGCCTTAATGATTTTCAATTTGCATGATTTTTTGCAAGGATGATCTTTGAATGAAGATGTGAAAAATAGATGGTTTGGATCGTTGAAATTTTTTTCATAGGGGACCCTAAAGGGTGTCCCTCAATAGAAGGGGATTGTATATATATATATATATATTATATATCATTTCATTGAGTCTAAGAGGATGGATCCTTCAAAAGGCAGAGTCTAAGAAAATAAGAATTCGTACATATAAGAGAAAATGCCAAACACCTGCTTTGACCCATATTGAAATCGTTGTTTACTACTTGGCTAATGTAAGGATGGGAAATTTTATAAATAGAAATGGTTAAGATATTCTTCAGATTTTATTCATAGTGAATTTCGAATTTCTGTACTTGTTCTATTGTGGTGGGTTATGCCCCATTTTCTTTTAATTATAAATTTTGT
The DNA here is from genome assembly GCF_902201215.1 of Prunus dulcis. NCBI lineage: Eukaryota > Viridiplantae > Streptophyta > Magnoliopsida > Rosales > Rosaceae > Prunus > Prunus dulcis. The sequence goes on along the minus strand of NC_047656.1, from coordinate 11,923,158 downwards.
TGTAAATTCATATCTGTTTATCCTTTTTGTGCAGGGGTTCTCTACCGAGATGCTGGAAATATTACTCTGGCTATTGATGCGTATGAGCAATGCCTAAAAATAGATCCTGATTCCCGGAATGCAGGCCAGGTATTAATTCTCTACACTCTCATACGATTTACTCATGTGAGTGCTAAAGGTCTTTCAATCTGTTTGCTGTGGTTTATATCTGTAATCTTTGTGTCAGTGAAAAAAATGTCAAACTTGGTAGTGGCATGCTCCAGGTTTGATTGCTAATGGAAAATGGGATAGATATTAACAGTTCTGACTTCTGATATGAAACTCATTGGTGCACTGCCTTTAGATAATGCAATAAATGAGTATTTATTTATTGTTGGTGCTCTTGGTCTCTCTTATGGCTGAACCTGTTATTTGCAAGTTTTGTTTTTAATCTCTATATGGTTGACCATGGTCTTGCAGAATCGATTGCTTGCAATGAACTACATAAATGAAGGACATGATGAGAAACTTTTTGTGGCTCACAGGTCTCAACTAAGTACTCTTAACTTTGCATGATTTCTTTTCCCTTCTCCTTGTTCAATGAATATACTAAACTTCTAATGAAAAAAAAGCAAGTATTGATAACCACGTTTGTATATTATAAAGGTATAGCCTAGACTTATCAAATGTGTAACCTATTTATTTATATATTTTTTAATTTTTAACATTAAGTATTACATTAGGCTATACCTTTATAGTAAAGGTATATTATAAATGTATAGTCTAGTGTAGCGGTAATTGTAGTTTTCCTATTGGCTTTTGTTTATTATTTTTTATGTTCTGTTTGTCAATTCACAAAAAGAATCAGTAATTGTAAATTTGATGATGCTTAAACTGAATTTATGTACATGCAGGGACTGGGGTAGACGCTTTATGAGGTTATATCCACAGTACGCTTCATGGGACAATCCAAAAGATCCAGAACGACCCCTTGTGATCGGATACATATCTCCTGATTATTTTACTCATTCCGTGTCATATTTTATAGAAGCTCCACTTGCCCATCATGAATACGCAAAGTACAAGGTGGTGGTTTATTCTGCAGTAGTGAAGGTATCTTTTTTCTTTCTTTTGTCAATTTATACCTACATTCATCTATGGGGGTCGTGCATTTTGATTTTAAAGTATGTTCATGGTTCCTGTGTGTCTTACTTTTTCATTTGCATATTTTGCCAACATTCTAATTTGCTTTCAATTCCCATTACAACTCCATTCTAAAGCCATATGTTTGGTGAAAACTCATCATCTCTCTCTGTATGTGCCTTAGTTTTCCTCAACCGTTCGCAATACACTGGATGATCATTAATGTCTGTATCCTTCTATTTTTCTGATTTCCTCTCTCCTGTGCTATTCATTGATTGGTAAATAGAAAATTTTGTTGCTTCACTTATGAGTTTTGACACCCATGTGGAGCTCCCAGAAATCCACACCTGGTTCTACTTTGACTCCTGGAAAGACACAACGACCACTTAAGACTGTGTGACGAAACCAATCTTTTCATTGTCTATTTTCACTTTTGTTTTTATATGCTGCATGTTACATGTATCGTTGCCAGTGTGTTGGTTTCTTCCTTTCCTTTTACCACTGTTACTGTCATTGCCACTTTCTGCATTGTTTAATTTTGCAATGTTAACAGTTCACACCCTCTACAACAGCCAAGAGCCACCACCACCAGCATAACCACTAAGTTCACCTACCATAGGCATTGGTATTGCCTCCATAAAGCTTGCAATTCTCTCATTTTTGTAAAGCTTGGGCCTCCAACAAATGGCCATCTTTACTATATCCAAGTACATTTGGTGCTTGCACTTTTTCCACCACAACTATTGTATTTGTGAATAACGCCACGATCACCGCCAACACTATCTTGATTATCATCAGTATCTATCATCTCTTCCACTGTTCGCTAACCAATACTCTCCTAGGATGTGCAAAAAGTTACTTGGTTATTGCTTCACTGGTCATAAATTCTCATGTTCTCTTGAAATTGTGATTTTTATTTTATTTCAATGTTGTATATGTTTCTTAAAGTCTTATTGCTTATATGGAAAATACTATTTGAGATGTTTTATTGTTAGATAGTTTTACCCCACAGACAATTTGGAATTGATTTTTATAAATGTCACAGGCAGATGCCAAGACTATTAGGTTTAGGGATAAAGTCTTGAAAAAGGGCGGGATTTGGAGAGATATATATGGGATTGATGAAAAGAAGGTTGCGACCATGGTTAGAGAAGATAAGGTTGATATCCTGGTGGAACTTACTGGCCATACTGCTAACAACAAATTGGGAACAATGGCGTGCAGGCCCTCACCTGTTCAGGTATGCTGAAAGGTGTTCTGATTTTTCTATAGCATATGAGTTTAAACATTCTTGTTATTGTTAGTTTGTGCAATTTTTCTTTGTTGACTCATATCTTATAGTGTACAGTATATAGTGTATTGCAAATCTAAATTTCTTTTTGGCCTTGGAAAATCTGGAAGTGGAGCAATGTTAAAAGAGCATCTTTATCCTGGAATAACCATATGATTTTCCTATTTATTGTACAACTTTCTAAGCATCGCGAGTTGCTTTATTTATTAAAACCTGATTTTTTTTTCAGTTCAAAAAACAAGGGCTTCACATCAAATTTGTTCCTTTTGTTGTCACATACCTCACTCATTCACTGTTTGATTGCGTATTTGTACTGGATCATGTGCTTAAAGTAGCTAAACCTGCTATTGCTGGATTTACAGGTGACCTGGATTGGCTATCCAAACACAACTGGTTTACCGGCAATTGACTATAGAATCACAGATTCACTGGCGGATCCTCCTGATTCAAAGCAGAAGTAGGTCTACTACTTTTACTCCTATGATTAGTACTCTTGTTTTTTCTGAATTCAAGCATGAGTACCCGCTAGAGTAGGTAGTACCATTACATTTTTATGTAACTTTGATCCTTTTTTTTTTTTTTTTTTGGGTAGGCATGTTGAGGAGTTAGTTCGATTACCAGACTGCTTCCTGTGTTATACACCTTCCCCTGAGGCGGGGCCTGTTTTGCCCACTCCTGCTCTTTCCAATGGCTTTATTACTTTTGGCAGCTTTAATAATCTGGCAAAGGTATTGCCTAGGTTGTTTTTATTGTATCAGATATATAGCTAAAACCATAAGCAACTAGATTACTTATCATATAATAAATTCTTGTTTCTTTCGGAAAAAAAGATCGTACTTTTTGTGTAATGCTTTGCCTCACTCCTCTTTTCTTCTCTCTTATTAGATCACTCCAAAAGTGTTACAAGTTTGGGCGAGAATTCTTTCTGCAATTCCAAATTCTCGTCTTGTGGTGAAATGTAAGCCTTTTAGTTGTGATAGTGTGAGAGAGAGATTTCTTTCAACATTGGAGCAGCTGGGGTTGGAACCACTACGTGTTGATCTTCTACCTCTAATTTTGCTCAATTATGATCATATGCAAGCCTATTCTCTCATGGACATTAGGTAAAACTAAGATATATTTTCTTACATTTGGAAGACAGTAGTATGAAAGTTGCTTATATATATTGTTTATTTATCTCTGTTGGATGATCACTTCCTATACCTCAAACCTTTCTTACATCGTGTGGTTGTCTGAGCCTTCTATATTATCTATGGAGTTTGAATCCAAAATGTGAACTGGTTTCCACTCTGGATCTTGAATTAAATAGATTATGTAATATAAAAAATGAACATAGGAAAATATTTTAATTTGGAAACAAGAGACTTGATCTTTCACAGTCGTAACTAAAGTTAAAATATGTGAATTGAATTATTTTATGAATGACTCTAAAAATAATGATAGAAATTAACAAAAACAAATTATGTTTGTTAGGGGAAATTAAAGGCATTAAAAATAAGAGATCTTTTTATTCTTTGCAAAAATTGTTCAAGACATGAAGGTTACCCAAAAAAAGTGTGAATTGAATTGGTTGGGATGAGTTATAAATCACTTACTTACATGCCTATTTGGAACCAATCATATGAATGTTAAGATACTATAGTTACTAATTACTAAGTTGACAGTACTTTTTCTAAGGGAATGATATAGCATTCTATGATGTGTATGATATTATCTTGGTGACATATTAAATAAGTTGAGATAATTAGTTATTAAAAATCTTGGTTAGGGAAATTGCTAGGGTATTCCCAAATTCGTAAGACATTGAGATATTTAAATCAAAACATAGTTAATGAATTTAAGCTTTTTAGAGATGGTGAGATGCATTAATATCATTATAATTATTATTATTTTTCAATGAGTATGAAAGGAGGGCTACAATATTGGGGGAATAAGAGGGAAAACAGAGAAATTATCTCTTAAATGGTATGGTATAGTTGTAATAATGATATTTATGCCCAATGAATGTTATACGATATTAATGTTTTTATTTAATTTAATAAGGGGTTTTTTTTAATGGAGTGTTTTACGATATTTTTCTGTAGATGGAATATTATATAAAAAAAATCAGTCGCCTCCTTGGATAAGGTTTACTCATAGCTTAATGACTACTAAGGAAAGCAAGTAGAACAAATCAGTTGATTCCTGAACTAAAATAGGGATCCTTCTTTCTTCCTCTTGCATGTAATGCTCGAATTACAGTCAGCATGTGTTCTTTTAAAGAATTAGTCAGATGTCTAAAATCAATTGCATTGTTATGTACTGAAAGGTGCTTTAAACTTGTCATTGGGTATTTCTTTATTGCATTATAGCTTTGCTCCATGTTTGTCATTGTATGTGTGATTGCAGAGGTAATGCTACTTGTAAATATCACTTTTTGAACGGTTGTTTTGCATGGAAAAAAGAGATTTGGTCAGAGTCTTAGGACAGAAATTAGAGAACCATTTGAGAATTTATGATGTGTATGCAATAAAGTCTCGCTGGATTCATTTATGCTAGTCCTGCTGGTTGCACATTTTAGTGACGGTTTCACTTGTTTATTGTTGGATCTTGTTTGGAGGTTCTGACCCAAGTTATCTTCTCTGTATGTAGTTTGGATACTTTTCCATATGCTGGAACAACCACAACATGTGAATCTTTATATATGGGAGTTCCGTGTGTTACTATGGCTGGTTCAGTACATGCGCACAATGTTGGTGTTAGTATTCTCGGTAAAGTTGGTAAGGAATTTTTCTTTCTGCTTTCTGCTTTTTATTTTTTTTTAATCAATGTCTACTGGTGTATGGTTGCACGGGAGATTACTGTTTTGCTTCATCTGCCTTATGGTTGGTATGCATATATTTTGGTTTATGCTATAAATGCATAAACAAAGCCAATAGAAGTATGAGATCATATCTCATACATGGCTAAGAAGAACTGTTATCTTGTGGAGAGGTAGATTTAACTATCCTAGTATTTGAGATATAGTGGGATAAAAGAGGACAATAAAATAAACAATATATGAAAAATAAATGCCTTCATTGGGGTGGGAGAGCTCATATAGCCACAATCTTCTAAGTATCTCCACACTGTAACAGGTTCATATACATTTTTCACACCTCACTAGGCAAATAGTTTTATCAGTTTAGAGATCAATTCTCTCGATATCGAACCTTTGATGGATGTGTGCAAGTCTTTCTTTTGGTAATGTCTAATATATGTGTGTTCTTGCTGATGAGTTCAGTATTGTTTAACCGATTAAAGTGGACTTAATACAGGGTTGGGAAATCTGATTGCTAAAAATGAGGATGAATATGTCCAGTTGGCAGTGCAGTTGGCCTCTGATGTTACAGCGCTTTCAAATTTGAGAATGGGTCTCCGGGACCTTATGTCCAGGTCGCCTGTCTGTGACGGACCAAAGTTTACCCTTGGGCTGGAGTCAGCATACAGGAACATGTGGCACAGATACTGCAAAGGTGATGTGCCATCACAAAGGCACATAGAAATGCTACAACAGGAAGTAAGCACTGAAGAGCCAGCTGCTGAAATCTCTGAGTCAACAAGTATTACAACACCAAGAGAAGGTCCTCCTGGATCTATTAAGACGAATGGATTTATTCCTCTTCCACAGCCTGTGCTTAACCTCTCTACTTGTGAAGAAAATGGAGGAGTCTGATGGGCACATATCGGAGGCGTTTGTACGGGGATTTGTTTGATGGGAATCATATTGCTTTTCTGAGTGAATTGATCTCCTATGGTATATTTAGTCGTGGCTGCCTATAGTGGATTGAGTCCGGTGGTAACTAAGGTGGAAGCACTATGTTTACTCGCCTAGGATCACATTTTTTGGGAAACAACTGCTGGCAGCATTCGGAGTCTATATATTATTATCTGCGTACAAAATGAACAATTGAAAGAGGTGATGCTATACACTACCAATGAAAAAGAGGTGATACTATGAATTGATATTTTAGGTGGCTGCCAGCAATTTTTCCCGACTATAGAATTGTGTTTGTAAATTTTAAGAGAATTTTTTACTTATTTTAGGATTGCTTGTATGATTTTTAAACAGCAAAGTTGGTGAAATTACCTGGTTTGGTTACAATGGAATCCTGTTTATCTCCCAAAAATTCAAAATTGTACGATTTAATCATTTTGATGGTGGCATGGGGGTTAAGTGTTGCCAATCAGTTCTATGAGATGGATGCATTCTTGTAAATGCAGCCTGATATTTTAGCACGTGTCGAGGCATTGATTCATGAAATGTTCCTGCCCGCATATGAAAGTGGGAATTGGAGTTTTGAAACAAGACGTAGTTCTATGAAAGATCACTGAAAAACGGTATGCATAAAGCAATTTGTAGCACCTTTTTGGTTCCTGAAAGTAGAAAACTACTTGTGTGAAAGTAATCTTCAAAGGTATAAAATTCAAGTCGGGGACATTTTTTAAACAGTTTAAGAAATATCAGCAAAATTCGTGAGGTTCCATATAAGGTTTAAATCCAGAATTTTTCACTGTTAGTATCCTTGCAAGAAACTGAAATACATTGATCATCCTAGTTCTGAGTTAATACAAATATCCAATTAACTTGTTGCAGCTCTTTGGCTTTTTATCTCTGACAGCAGCTTTGCAACGTCTAATCTTTGACAGATGTCCGCAGTATCTTCACATCATGCACCGGCCTGTATTTCGGACAAATGCACATGTTAAATAGAGTTTTCGACAAATCACACAAACTAAAGTCTTCCAAAGAAGTATAGTGAAAAGGAGCAACAATTAGATAGTGTAGACCCTGTGGCCATGAATGGCAAACTTTACAAATCTAGGCATGTTAAGGATGCATGTATGGCGGAATATGGTTCCACAATCCAAAGCCATGACAAGGTGCCACAATGCGTACTTGCCTAAACACACATTAAATCTATTAACTAAGAATTTGTGCGGCCAAATGGAGAGTTTCATGTTAATGGTCATAAATAAGGATTGAGTACATTGGACAAGATGTTCCAACTAATGACAATTATCAATTCTCCCAGCATCTTTTATAAGTGAACTAAAGCTTTGCAATTGATAACTCTTAACTAATGAGACATTTTATAATTTTTCCAGCATCCTTTTCAAAATATCGACAAGCTTGACCAGTGAAGACATTGTATCACAAAATTGAATCCAAAAAAGAAAATAGTCAATAGCCTAACTTTCTCGAATATATAACATCATCGCTTGAAATCTCATTTTTTTCCCTTCATTTCTCATAAATTTTACTCAAACCACACCAGATTCCTTTAGCAGATTTTACAAGGCACAATGTCAACTATTTTCACTCCATTCAAAATCCCAAAAATGTAAAGTATTAAGTTTTTTGGTTTAGTGCAGGGAACCACAACAGGCTGAGCAATTTAGGGGATCTAGCAGTCTGAATCCCTAGAACAATTGCCAATATCTTACGAAAAGTATAACCATGAATAATCATTTGCAGATAAAATGTAAACACGATAAGGATATGTATCTGAACTAAACATCAAGAATACAACTAAGGGAAAGCATACCTATCATTATTATCAGTTTGGACACTGCCGAGTCTTTTGATAATTTCCATTCCTTTGCACACTCTTCCAAATATTGTGTGCTTTCCTGTATGAAAACAGAAACAAAAAGCTAAGTGTTATTGGTGCAAGACAAATTTTTACAGCAAAAAATTGTACTGATGAAAACTGAACAAAAGAATAGAGAGAGCCTTCCCTACTCTTCCACCAAAACCCCTTCATGAATTTTTTAATGGAGATAACTCAACGGTAAGTAACAAACAAATCCAAGTAAACCGTGTTGCTCAAGCGGAATCCTAACGGCAGTGGTCTAGTTTTTATTGTCACATAAAGCCTAAGGAATCCATACAGAAAAACATCCCAGTACCATACAGATAAAATTATTATGGCAAGAACTGTTTTTCAGTTTCCAATCGTTTCAATAGTTCAAACAGTGATGCACTGATGTCTCATGCAAATAACTTCTGGGCAAAAATGGGATAAAGCCATTTACGGTCAGAAGTGCACCCAACCACATTGTATACTTATCCCAGCCCATCATAAAGCAAAAAACATTTACTGGTAACTGCTAAGCGCCACTTTTATGCAGATTAAGTAAAACAAAAGGTGGCATACTGCACAAAACACATATGAAACAAAATAAAGAAAATAAAGAAAAAGGACCAGACCAGTTTGATTAAACAAAGTCTAGACATTACTGGGTAAAGATTATATTACCATCCAGTGACGGGCATGGCGCCAGCGTGATAAAGAACTGGCTTCCATTTGTATTTGGACCAGCATTGGCCATAGATAAGATGCCAGCTCCAGTATGCTTCAACTCTGTTCTTATCTCATCCTCAAACTTTGCACTGAAACGCATGATACAAGAAGGCATTAACTATGAGTTATGATAAAAGTGTTTCCCACAACCCTTCAATGGGTATAGATTATTATAAATATCCTTCAACGTTTAACTAAATAATAAATATAAATAAATAAAAGAAGAAGCAAAGCATACCCATAAATGGATTCTCCACCCCTTCCTGTCCCGGTGGGATCTCCACCTTGCACTATAAAATCCTAAATCCAATTAACAATTCAACCATCAGTAAGGGGGAAAAAAAGAAAGAAAAAAAGAAACCAAAAGTCCAAATTTGAAACCTTGATGATTCTGTGGAATTTGACATTGTCATAATAACCTCTGCGAGAGAGCTCAATGAAGTTTCTGCAAGTCCTTGGTGCGTGTTTGTAGTAAAGCTACGATTTTCAACAATTTACAAAAAAATAAATAACGTCAAAATACGAACTTGATGGATTGAAGTCTCAGCTTGGCTTCTGGGGAAGTAAGGGAAAGTTAGGAAGAAAAAAAATTACCTCAACAGTGAAAGCGCCCATGGAGGTTTCTAGAGTGACCTCCGGAGACCCTCCTTCTGCACTTGCCCACATCTTTCAGATTCCAAGACTCGCACAGACTGAGCAAAAGGCTTCAACTTGGAAAGGGTTTTACAATAAGTCGTTTCGTTTCGCTTCGCTTCGTCCCGTAAATAAACCGAGACACCCAGAAAGCACGACATGTCGTTACGCCGATACGACCTGTCGTTTGTTTCAAACTCGTGGTTTAAGGCTTCGTGGGGTTTTGGACGAACAAGCAGCAAAAGAGGAAGAGGAAGAGCAGCTGAGAAGAGGAGACTAGAAAAGAAATGAAATGGTGACTGAAGAGATTTGAAGCCCTTGGGGCTTTTAGGCATGGCGGAGATGTTCCAAGGTGGGGTCCACCGAGCTAGTATAATCAGAAGAGCTGTTGTGATCGGAAATGGGTTCGCGGGTGCAGAGAATCAGAGCATTGGTTTGGTTCGTGCTCTGGGCCTCTGGGGTCGTCAATCCGTCTACGTGAGTATGAATTTTTAATCTTTTTGTAAAGAGAAAACAAAAAAAAACTCTTGATATTGTTTTAGCTTGGTTCTGAGCATTGTTTTTGGTTGGTTTTATTGATTGATTAATGATTGTGCAGCGTGTTACTCGGCCAAGAGGAGGAATTAATGAGTGGCTTCACTGGCTTCCACTTTCTCTCCATAGAAAAGTCATGCCTCTTCCTGCTGAAAGAACAGGTACTCGTACTTGTATTGTTTTAGTCCTTCATGCTGCCTTGCAATGTGAATTCTGTCAACAAGTTATGTCTACTGTACTTTATTTTATGTGGGGCCCACTTAGATTTCATAGTTGAAGGGAAGAAGGTTGAACAACTTGAACTAATAGTTCATTTTTCTGCTGAAAATGGTTCTAGCTCAGGCCTCTCATCCTGATGTTTTGGAAGCTGATGCAAAGCAGATTGCAGAAATGGCTCGTCAAACATTTGACACGTATGTTGCTACTTCCTTTCTATTTTTCAATGATTAAATCTTTTAGTTAGATACGTGGGTTCCATTGTTTGTGCTTCGTGTTCATCATCCTCACAAGCTTATACAACATATATGATGTTACTTTAGTCTTAATGCAGGGGTTTTTTAATTATTTCAAATTTTGTTTGGTAATTTCTTTATTAGTAAAAAAAAAATATCTACATGCATGCTTCATGTTCTCTCCAGAGACGGCCCGTTGCTGGTGGTTGCATCTGGCCGGGATACCATTCCTGTTTCAAGCGCCATAAAACATTTAGCTCCAGAAAATGTTTTTGTTGTCCAGGTTAAAGTTCACTTCCCCCCTAAAAAGAGCTGCATATGTTTGGCTGGTAAATACTTAATACTGATACTCTTATTAAAAAATACACTGATATACAAAGTGAGGCACTACGGCAGTTTATATACAATTTGTGTTTTTTCTTTCCTGTGTGCATTTGAATGAACTCTGGTGATATGCAAGTATCGTCATTCATGAAGATGGCCTAACCATCCTCTCTCTCTCTCTCTCTCTCTCTCTCTCTTTTCCTTACTGCTGTTCATGTTATTGAGCTGTCACAATTCTCATAAGAATTTGGAGATTCAGTTTTGCTTTGTCGGAAAGATATTCAGAAACTGTCTGGTTTAGATAAAATGGAAGCATATCATGTTGTTGCATAAATTTTACACACCATGAAGTTATCCGTTTTCTGCTTAAGAAGCACATATCTTTGATTATATTTTCTACTTTTTTAAAAAATAAGTTTTTTGCTTATTTATTTATCATATGTTTAGCTAAAAATTGATTTTTGATATTAATGGCATCATATTATGTTTTTCTGTGGATCGCTATGTAATTTGATTGTAATGAATTGACACATGCAAATACTGCAGGTCTAGATTATCTGATTTTATTAGTTCTCTTTGGGAACATGTTTCAGATACAACATCCAAGGTCGCATCTGAATAGGTTTGATTTGGTGATAACTCCTCTCCATGATTATTACCCTTTGACTCCGGAGGGACAGGGACAAATCCCTTGGTTTCTGCGGAGGTGGATTACCCCACGTGAACCACCTGGCAGTAATGTGGTGAGTATCTTGGTTGAATAGGATCTGTACAAATGCCTTTCTAGAATAATTGTGTTGACAGGTTCACTTCTATGAGTTTCAGGTTCTCACAGTGGGAGCACTTCATCAGGCGGATTTCACTGCACTTAGGAATGCTGCATCTGCCTGGCATGCTGAATTAGCACCACTTCCGAGACCTTTGCTTGTGGTTAATATTGGAGGCCCTGCAAGTAATATTTTTCGTCTAAGAATCCATCACGATTTTCATGTTGTCATCTTTATAAGGGGATGACTGATGGATTTATATCATTTTTAATGTTGTGGTTGCCTTTTATTTGCTTTTTAGTTTTATGGAATTGCTTACAGGATTACCAGCAAAAGTCATTCTGTAATGTTTAGTTTGATTATATAAATCCTGACATTGCTAGGAAATCACATTTTTTAGTGCTGTACTGTTTTATTGAGTACAGCTATCTTTCATACTTGTGATCTGGCGTTGCTATGTCAGTAGCTCAAGAGTTATGTGTTTGTTAAAATTACATTTTGAACCTCTCTTGTATTTTTACATTGGTCAAGCTGTTTCTCCTTGTATGTCTTTTATTTAAAAGATAATCAAAATGCATCCGTATTGTTTTCATAGGAAACTGTTCATATGGTGTCGATCTTGGGAAAAGGTTAGCAGCTATGCTGCAGAATGTTCTTTGGAGCTGTGGATGTGTGAGAATATCTTTCTCTAGGAGAACTCCTGAGAAGGTACTAGTGCTCCTTTGAGAGTAGATCCTTTAGAGGCTTTATGGACGCATACTTACTTTCTCTGGTACACGTTTTCAACAGTTGTCCAGAATTTTGATGAAAGAATTCGGTACTAATCCAAAAGTCTACATTTGGGATGGTGAAGGTACTTAGTTGCCTTATTCTTAGAATACATGCATCTATTTATGTATCTATGTTATGTGTGTACAGAAGAGGGGAAATATTGATGTTTTTTATTTTATTTTTTATGTAATACTGCTTAGGTTGTAATCCACACATGGGCCATTTAGCCTGCGCGGATGCTTTTGTCATCACAGCGGATTCAGTCAGTATGTTGAGTGAGGCTTGCAGTACCGGGTATGTTCCAAGTATGATGATAATGAAGGTCACTTTTTCTTTTCTTTTTTTGAAAAGGAGAAATTTAGGGTCACTTATTTACAGTTGTTTTAAATATTCCTTTCTTTGGTATGGGATTGTGTGTTTCTAAAAGTTCATAATTTTCACTTCAGCAAACCTGTTTATGTGATCGGTGCTGAACACTGTACGTGGAAGTTTGCAGACTTCCAGAACTCCCTGCAGGAACGAGGAGTGGTTCGACCATTCACTGGTAAAGAAGACGTAAGTCTGTCGACATACTGTTGTAGAATGATAGTGTTTTGTTGTGAAATAATTTTTGGCCATTCCTTACTCTTTTGGTTAGTAAATGAGGAAAGAAAGGATGTAAGAGGCTCTCTTTGAAGAGGAGGGTGGTTTTTCTTAACAAAGTTTACCTTCGGTTATTAATATGAGGTTTTTGTTTTGTTTTTTCCTTTTTCTGTTTTTGTTTCCGTAGATGTTCAAGTCTTGGAGCTATACACCACTCAATGACACAGCAGAGGCCGCCAGTCGGGTGAAGATGGCACTTACTGAGCGTGGATGGAGCATATAGTAACTTAGGTAAATGAGCTTGCCAAGCCCTTTGTCTAGCTTACTTCAGTAGTTTGTTTGACCCAGTTTTGTCCAATTCATCTTTTACCAATGTAACTATTATTTTCTATTAAATTTTGCTGTATCGTGCCCCAAGGTTAGGGAAGGCATGTCCTTTTGTATTTGCTTTTATCTTGCGATCGAGCCTGGGGGTGTTGCCCATAAACAATTTCTTCAATAAAAAGACCAAATGAAAGAAGCAAGATCAAGGACGCATTCTTCACCTAGAGATGCAAATTTATTTATTTTTGTTGTTGCTAAACATGGCCTGTCCTCGCCATATGTTGCTTCTGCTTTCAAGTGCGGTTAAAAGCAGCTTCAAGGAACTAAGTTGTTGAAATTTTTAGTGTGTTTGAACAATCTTTCTTTCTTTTTCTTTTCCCGTTTCCTCATTGCAAGCATGTTATGCTCATAACACATTCTGTGGGGCCCACGCTTAGTAAGGTGAGCCCCGAATTCTTGTAACCGAGATAAACTTCATTTGTCACGTGACGAGAGAGATTGCAGAGACAATGGGCTATTGTTCCTTTTTTTTCAAAAAATTTCGGAACACAGCAGCATAACATGAGCTCGACAATTAAAGAGTACATATATTATGTGGCTATCCATGCAAAGGAAAAACAATATTGGTAAACTGGACAACCTTAAAGTGTATGCAAATAATGTGGTTTACACTTAACAATGATAGAAACAACACTTATCTCAGACCAAAAATAAATAAACACCACTTTTCATTGTTGGGTTAGGGAGCCCTAGCTGTGGTTTAGTTGAGTGATTAAAGAGAATAAAGTTTCTTAGTTAGGAAGCCCTTTTGACTTTTTAAATTATGTTACTCTTTTAATAGAATCCAACTTCCCTCTTCTGCATTATATCATCAAAAGCTGAAAGTCCAAATGGTATGCGTCATCAAACTTTTCCATCCACTCCTTTTAACAACATATTATTTTATTTAAATTTATTTTTGTGAAGAAAAAAAAAATTTAATATTGAAGTGGTTACTACTTGATCCATCTGCCAGATAAAACCTCTTCACTTTCTGTATGAACAAAAAGTCATATCAACAACTCTCCTTTGCCTCCCATTAGCTGATTAAATAACAAATTAATTTGTATTATGGCCAATTTTAATCTACTAATCTCTTATAATTTGCTGCACTATATAAAGCCTCTCATGTTAAGCAGTTTTCATCACAAGCTTCTGAGTCACTCCCATTCAGCAATTCTCATCTCCAAAGCCTTTTAGCTTATTTCTTTTGCCTGTTTCTCTCTTAGCTAAAATGAAGAGCGGTGACTCAACTACCATTGACGTTCCCCATCATGAGGCCAGCGGTGGCGCCGCATCGAAAGGAAAAGGGGCAATTCTGACAGTCCCTGCAAGGCAAGAGAAGGGAGGGATGAGGAGAGGGATGGCCATAATTGACTTGGTTTTGAGGATTGGTGCTATAGTGGCTGCTCTGGCTGCTGCAGCCACCATGGGAACAAGTGATCAAAACCTTCCTTTCTTCACCCAGTTCTTCCAGTTTGAAGCTAGCTATGATGACATGCCCAGTTTCCAGTATGTCACTTTCAACCTCTCTTTACAATCTTGCATTTTACATTGTTAGACTATCAATCTGAACCATTATTTGCATGTGACGTTGTTAGACTGTCAATTTGAACTATTAATTCGATGAACAATTGTTTCTATCTATGATGCCAGATTGACAATTTAGCGACATAACATACCTATCTATTCTCTAACACACTCATGCATGCAATGCAGGTTTTTCCTCATAGCAATGTCACTTGTAGCTGGCTACTTGGTGCTCTCAGTTCCCTTCTCCATAGTCTCCATTGTTCGTCCCCATGCAAGTGGAATAAGGCTCTTGCTCCTCATCCTTGACGTTGTAATATTCATTAACCTCACAATCATACTTAAATCCTCATTAATTAATTTAATTAATCTGCGTATAATAATACTTATGATGATCATGACAGGTGGCACTCACCCTGGCCACTTCTGCTGCTGGGGCTGCAACTGCCATAGTCTACTTGGCTCACAATGGCAACTCAAGCTCCAATTGGCTTGCCATCTGCAACCAGTTTGGTGATTTCTGTCAGACAGTCAGCGGGGCTGTGGTGGCTTCGTTTGTTACTGTTGTTACCTTCATGTTCTTGATTCTGCTGTCTGCTGTGGCTCTCCGAAAGCATTGAGACAAGATATGGAAGGGGAAAAGCTCTTCAAAAATGACTGTGAAAGCTGTTTGTGATTCTGTTTTGGTGCTTTTCTGCATAAGTGCTTTTTCAATTGTTGTGTGAATTTGGTTGTAGTTCATGTAATTTACTTTGTCTAATGCAAGTGGAAAAAATATTGTAATTGAATTTACTGTTCTTTCTCTACATGCATCCTTTTGTCAACTGGTTTTTCTTTTCCTCGTCTCTTCAATTTTCAACTTATATTAAACATTAAACATCAATTGCCATTAGTTTTATTCCAATTCTCCAAAGTCTCCTCCAGAAGAACTGAATTTTCGAACTTCTATAAGGTCCTCGACAATGGGGGGCACGAAACTTGAATATAAGGATGTCTTGAATAAAATCAGGGGCACCGGGCACACCTCTACCCAATTCACACAAACTAAGTCTAGCTAGTCTAAGCTATATGAAGCAACTAAATTAAAACATACCATGATGATCATCAGAGATTGAGTCCACAACCACTAGATTTTTATATCTGGGGTAAGAGATGGCTGTTTCCATGATGACATGGTAGGGGCCAAATTTAATTTTTCCGTCATTGTTCAAGAAGGACCTGACCAAATTGTCATTGAAGCCACTCAACATCTCCAGCCCTTCCAACTGTGCAGAAGCTACATCTGCATCAGTCGAACACCTTCTCAAATTCCAAAACACAATCTGTGGCACCACATCGCCGTACCCTTTGTCCTTGAACTTTCTCTGTATCTCCTCATACTCTGTCTTCCAGCACCCATCAAAGTCATTCTCGCTAGAGAACACGACCACCCTCCTGATCATCTGCTCCGGCTTCAAATCATTCTTCACTGCAACCTCCAAAACCAAATCAAACACCTTCTCAAAATCAACCCCCCGCTCCTCGTACTCCATCTCCATCCTCCCCGCCAACTCCAGCTTGGCCTTGAGATTATCGAGGCCTTTTAACGAATGCAGCCGCGTATTTACACTGCAATTCATCAACTTTCCTTTCCATGGCTCTTCACTCAGCTCGGAGATCATCACTGCCAAAGCCGCCCCCCTAGCCACTTTTTTATCTCCGCAGTCTGTCTTTAAGCTTAACCAGTTGTCATATACAGCCAAGCAGTTTTTGAACTTGCCCTGCTTTTTCATGTGCTCCACCATTGCCTTCCACTGAAGCTCGGCCACTTCGCCGAAATCCTCCTTCTTCACATAACGTGCTATGTGATGTGGAAGCAAAGCACAAGCCTTAATCTTCGACTCGCCGGCGGCGGCTGCTGCTTTCACTTTCTCCAAATACTTCTCCACCGCATAGGTCTCGGGCTCGGGCTCGGGCTCGGGCTCGGGCTCGGGTTCCGGCTCGGGAACGGGCTCCGGCTCCGGCTCCGGATTATAACCCCACCGGTTGACAAGTGTGGAATAGTTGGGGGGCATCAAGGCCTTCCCCAAGGGCACCAAAACCTCCTCCCTCAGCCGCTGCCGGACTCTATAGGCGTAATCCGCCTCCTCAATGCCTTGGTACTCCGGGTACGATTCTCGCGGGAAAACCTTATTGGCGATGCTCTCGCAGAGCAAGGTGGCGCGGTTGAAGGGGGAGTCGAAGTCAGGACACAGCTTCGCTGCCGAGGTTATCTCCAAGCACTCAGCAGACGTCTCACCCTCATCGCCGTCATTGATACTCTGCTGCTGTTGCTGATGGTGTTTGTTGAAGTTTTGTATGTCGAACTTCAAGCAATCTGCGAAAAGATCCGAAACGCGGTCGTGTAAGAACCGATAATCTGGGTCGCTCTGGTACCTGTCGAGGTAGGCGAGGAATTTCTGTCCGCTCCGAGGGACCCCGGTGGTTGTTCTGTCCTCTGAGTGGACAGAGAGATGGAGGCGCCGGTCATGGCGTTGTAGGATCAGGGATAGAATATCCAGAGCGGTTTCTAAACTACCGAAGGAGCCGGCGATGGACGGGAGGTTGCAGGCCAGGGTCTTGGGGTGGTTGTGGTGGAGCCAAAACGCCGCCGTGTAGAAACCCTTTTTGTAGTTTTTGTAACGGGGAGGACGGTGGTCTAGTAGGTTGCAGATGAGCTTGATGGTGGTTGTGGGATTGTGGGCCCATGCCCCCGGCAGCAGTTGGTTCAGATACTGGAGGGAATGAACGCGGTAGGCGTCGTGTCGTTTGGCGTTGTAAAACAGATCAAGGCAGGGGTTGCCGCGGGAGGGGTAGAGCTTGTTGGCCATGGAGCTGTCGGATAGAGGCGCCATTATAAGAGTTGTTCGAGTTGCAGGAGCAGGAGAAGTAGAAGTATTGCCAACGGCATCGAGATAGTTCCTCCGGCGGCATGCTTTCAGAACCGAAGTGATATAGACTTGCACTGGTTTCTTCATCTTCAACTGATGGAGCTTTCAGAACCCAAGTGATAGAGTTTGTTTCTTGTGCTACACTTCAATGAGGCCTCCAATTACATAGAACCAGCAGCTTCCTTGGATTTAGGCTTTTTTGTTTGTTTGAGAGTCCTAAACAATTAAAATCATTCAATATATAATCAGTTCTATTTATTTATTTTTCTTATTGTATTTGGAAAAAGAAAAAAAAAATTACAACAATCTGGTGTTACAGAAAAAAAAAAAAAGAAGATGGTATGGGTAGGTCTGGCATACTACTTGGATCTAATTTTATAAACTCAAAAACATATTTTAAGTCCAAAACTATAAAAATCCGTTTAGTAGGCCTATTTTTAAAAATGGGAATCTTGGGTTTCTGATTTTCTGATTTTAATTTCAATCTTTGTAGATCTTAAAAATAATTTGGAGTTGAATACCAAACAAGTTTTTAGATTTTAAAATCACTATTTGAAAATTCATGTTTTCAAAAAGAATCATAATTTTCTTTTTCTTTTTTTAGTAGGATATCAAACAAGGCCTATTGATTGAGGATTTTGTGGAGAAGAAGAGAGGATATTTGAGCCCCAAAATCAACAATCTCAGCATTAATTTCCTACCAAATATATGTCCTGATTTTCTCATCATATTCAGTGCACAAAAAACTAAAGTGTGGTCTTAACATTAGTATTTAACATAATTCTTAAAGGTTGCTAACATGAGGATTTAAGTGTAAGGTTTTTGTGAATTTGGATATAGATTTTTGAAGTTCGGATACCAAACGAAAGAGATTTTTGAATTAATTATATATTTTTAATTTCAATTGTTAAATTGTATTCATTAAATATATGAGTTGATTTAATTTGCGACATATATGCAATCCTACCGTCTAGGTTTTTCATGGGTTGACCACAAGAATCTACAAAGTTAGACTTTTATTTTTATTTTTTCTGTTGTCTTTTTGGAGACATTGGACTATGGTCCTGCATGTGTCTGACAAAATGGGCCTCCAAGCCCACTACATAACCGAGATGGTGAGGACATTATTGTAATTTGACAATAATAAGTAAGCGCAGCAAATCTGTGTAACTCCATTGGAACACTGTTCTTCCATCACACGCTTACCCTCTCTCTCTCTCTCTCTCCCTCTCCCTCTCCATTCCCTTAGCTTAGCTTCTGTAACTTCCCGGGAAAATAAAACGGAAAGTTCAAAGGGAAATCACCTCTAGGGTTTAAGGTTGTTCTCCGCCAATCAAAAATGTCTCAGACGGGGAAATTGATGCCAAATCTCGATCAGCAAAGCACCAAAATGCTCAATCTCACGGTGCTGCAGAGAATCGATCCCTTCATCGAAGAGATTCTGATTACGGCCGCGCATGTAACCTTCTACGAATTCAACATCGAGAGCAATCAATGGGTTCGTTTCTCAATCGTATTTCACTTCTCCGCTTGGTTGCCGAGAAAATTAAGTGAAACATAAGAAGATGCAAGGGTTTTCAGAATTAAACCAAATTAATAGTTGACTTGTTCTACTGGTTACATTAATATCTAATAGTTTTCAAAATATGTTTGGATTTTTGCAGAGTCGCAAGGATGTTGAAGGGTCTCTCTTTGTTGTTAAAAGGTAAATAATTCTTTTTTGGGTGATTGTTTTGTATCTGTTTTGGTAGTAAGCTTGCATTTTGTTCCTTTAAAATTTTGAGTGAATTTTTCTATGGGTTGTGTTTATTTATATTGATGATTGGCTCACCTAGTCTTAAACTGTTGTATTATCAAGGAACGAGTATTTTGTTTATTCATAAAGATGGTTGACTTACCTAATATTGATACTATTGTATTGTTAAGGAATACTCAACCACGGTTCCAGTTCATTGTAATGAATCGGCGTAATACAGGTACCGATTCTCACTGTTCACTGTAGTTTATATTTGAGGTATGCTCTTTATTGATTTCCATTTGGTATCACAGTATTGTAGCGCATTTTACCACTATGGTAAAATCTATATCTGACTTGCTGGTTTGCTACTGTTTGTATCAATCATCATTACCATTTTCTCTGCTGTGATTAAATGTTTCTTTGGACAGTCTTTTAAGCGAAGATAAGAAGTAAAAATAAATGGTTTAGTCTGCTTCCTCAAAAAATATAAATAAGCGAAACTTATGGTTCAAGCACGTCACTGATCTATGGATAATTCTGAAGATTGATTCATATCAGATGATGAGAAGCTTGGGATTTTTGGTCTCTTCAAAGTGGCATGATATTCATGTTCATGCAAATTTGAGAAATAGATCAATGTAAAGTCAAAATTGTCACAAAGTTGATAAAAGATGGAGCTTGTTTTTTAAGTGCCATAGAAAATAAATTCAGTAAGAGAAACAATGATTTGAGAGCTAAAGTTCAGAGGTAACTGGTTGCCTGTCACAAGAAATCTACTTTTAGCTTCTTGTCTAACCTATGAACTAGGCTCTAAACTTTGTTTCTTATCCCAGAAAAGAAAATGGAACTAAGTGGTTAAATTTCTAGGTAGTTTTAAAATGAGTGTTTTTTCTTTGCATAAGGTCATTCTCTTTCGTTTATGAGCATATTCTTATTAGGAAATTGTGTACATACTATCTTCTTACAATATCTCCTCTAGTTATGTTAGTAAAATATGTTGTGCATGCATTTACATACAACTATGCATATGCCCTTGTAGGTATTAATTTTACATTAATATGTGGTTTTATATTGTACAGATAACCTAGTGGAGAATCTCTTGGGAGATTTTGAGTATGAAGTACAAGTTCCATATTTGTTGTATAGGAATGCAGCCCAAGAAGTTAATGGAATTTGGTTTTATAATCCCCGTGAATGTGAGGAAGTTGCAAATCTCTTTACTAGGTGCAATATCTTTCTTATCCTTTTTATACTTCCCAGTTTGTTTGTAAACTGTTTGTTGTTAGTTTACTATAGAGTTCAAAACATCCAATTGCACATGGCTGATGGTAAATACCACATAAAGGATTTATTTATTTTTGGTTAATACTTGCCCATGAGATTTGCAGTTACAAGAGTTTGACATTAGCAACTTTAGAAATTATACATATAGAATATACGTGTGTCCCAGATGCATGCATATGATATGCATAACAAACACATAGCATATCATGGGATCTAAAGCAGTAAAATGGTGATTTGAAATTACTGGATACGTAGATCAGTGTCTGCATGCAGCTATGGTGATGTAAATAAGCCACATTTACAAATTTGGATTCTAATGTTTTTTATTTTACAGGATCCTTAATGCATACTCAAAGGTTCCTCCAAAGTCCAAAGTAGCTTCGAGCAAAAGGTTATTCCCCCAATTTCCCCCTTGTATAAGTATTGAAACTGGAATGGTCATAGTTCCAATTGCATTATACGTTTTCTTTTTACTTTCTGTGTTAGATTCAGAATTATTTTCTCCAATTTTAGCCATATAAATTTAGCTTCTGCATGAATTGGTGTGATGTTAAATAACTTATATAATATATTTCCTGAAAATGGAAATTTGATAGGAGGGGTAATATCTCTTTGTTAGATAACTTCTTTGGTATGGTTTCTCTTTTCTTATCAAGGTCATGTAGTTTCTAATATTTTTATGTTACAAGCTTTGTCTTTTGGGAATATAATATGCCATTTTCTCTGCCATATCAGGAGATGCATCCTTAGTTGGGTTACATCTAATTTTCATTCTGAATGTTACATTGTAGCGAGTTTGAAGAACTTGAAGCAGTCCCATCCATGTTGGTCATGGAGGG
This sequence comes from Prunus dulcis, assembly GCF_902201215.1. Taxonomy (NCBI): domain Eukaryota; kingdom Viridiplantae; phylum Streptophyta; class Magnoliopsida; order Rosales; family Rosaceae; genus Prunus; species Prunus dulcis. Next base: position 11,901,693 of record NC_047656.1, on the reverse strand, counting down.
GCCACTGGAGCCATCTTTGAATGCCTCTACCGCCACTGATGCCCCTGAAGATTCTTCCTTTGTGAACTACCTGGTATGATTTTCTGCATAGTGGCTTTCCCAGAGGATGTGGTGGCAATCTGCTTATTTTTGTGTCATCTAGAACTTTTGAAGTTGAGAACTGTTGTTCATTTTCGTTATGCATCATCTGTAAATATGTATTTAATCCTATGGTTGAAATGCTTTTAAATTTATTTCAAGAATGCCAAATTCTCTAGTTCATAGGCATTGCCTAAAGAACTCATTGTTTGGTACTGGGCATGTCTGGATGAAGTTCACCCCAAGTCTGAGCTATTTTCCCCTCTCTAAAATCTATTGGTTCTGCAGTTGACTGAACTTAATTCCAATCCTTATCCTCTGAGATATCCATTGGTCCTAGAAAATACCAAACACTTAGCAATGCTTTGAACTTCTTTATAGCTTGAGGACATTTTGTTTTTCTCTTTCTTAGGCCTGGATAATGAAAATATGATTCAGAAGCAATACCAATAATGGAAAGAGTGTGGGTCTAAGATTAAGTTTGAGAACAGACATTGGAATTATAAGTATTAGAGATACAAGTAGGTGCAGGAGATGAAGAAAAGCTTATTTCTGATGCTTTAGTTTTTACAGATAGTAGTGTTTTGGCTAAAATGTTTCTGTAAAAAACCCTTTCTTCTTCTCTTTTTCCGGATAGAAGTATTCTAAGAAACTTGACTGATGTAGTTTTGGGTTGTGTGTTGTCCTTACTCAGTATCTCTTTACTCGGTGTAGCTTGTTTCCAATGAGGGCTGAACATATTTTCCCCTAATCTTACTGCAGGCAGCTATGAATATTGGAGGTAATACTACAAACCCAACAAATTCAAGACAGGCCTATCATTCTGCTGGAACTGTTCCAGCATCTTCCTATGCACCCAGTGCTGTTTCACCTCCTGCACCAACTCCACAACCACCACCCCTTTCCCTTTCAGTCCCATCTACGCCAACCCCCCAGCATGTCCCCTCTGATCTAACCACCAGCAACAATCGAGTCACTAATCTTATAAAGCCCTCTTCTTTCTTCCCTCTCCCTGCTTCTTCATCTTCGTTGATTATACCACCTGTTGCTTCAGCTGTGCCAACTGCTGCTGCACTTCATCCTCCCCTGAATCTGCAACGCCCTTATGGTACTCCAATGCTTCAACCCTTTCCACCACCGACGCCCCCACCATCTTTAACTCCAAATTCCGCTCCTCTGGCTCCCAATGATGGGCCTCTTATTAACAGAGAAAAAGTTCGTGAAGCACTGCTGATGCTGGTTCAGGTATTTTCATCTTTTGTCTCTTGTTCAGGTATTATTGTCACTTAAAAAAAATGTATGAAGTAGTGTATATATGTTATCAATTTCTAGCAAGAAAAGAAGTCAGTGTATCAACTATAGATGCATCTTAAAGTGATAATATGTTTGACTTGTATTGTACATTTGGCCTCTGACGTTATAAGCATCCTCAATGTAAAGTTATTCAATTATTAGCTGACTCGTGTGTGGTTATTCTGTTAGGACGACCAATTCATCGACATGTTATACCAAGCATTGCTGAAAGTGCACCATACATGATAACTTAGTGGAACCAGTGGGGTCGTCCTCTGCAAATTTGATATGAGTACAAAATCATGTAGAATAAGTTCTGTATATAGTTATTCTACTTTGGTCCTCAAGAATAATGGCAGCACAACAGCTAAGGGGTAACATCGGCCAAAACTTCTCTCCGCTCTGAGCTTGTCAACTTTCGTGAGGAATTACTGACTTGGGAGGGTTGCAAGGGTGGCACTCACTTGGTCTGTTTGTTAATCCATATGTATCTTCCCCTGGAATTTAATGTTTGTAACACTTAGTTGAGTTTTTTTTGCTCTTTTTATTTCCAATGTTTAATTTGGAGGAGTAATTTTGGTTCTTTAGGAGGTTTGGTTGTATTAGTTGTATTCAAACTTATGTTAAGACGTTGTGATTATGGATTTATTTTATTTCTTTTATTGCTGCGTAGCAGGTACACAGAATATACATGAATAACCTTTTTCTTCCTTAATCCTTTTTAATTCCCTTAGCCTGGCCATCCTTTCTATCTTACTGTGAGACACGAGTTCTTCGGTAGTCCTGCCGCCTTGAAGCACCCTATCACAGTGGGCTGATATGTGATCCCACCCCGGATGTGAGAGGGTGCTGCACTGCGACAGCACCGTGTAAGTGTTTCTCGTGAGACACAAGATAGAATTTGACCATGGTGCCCTCGTGTGGATGGTGTCTGATGATGGTATATCGATGTGCAATGTGCACGAATGTCGTTAATCTATCTCTACAATTTCGAAGTGCACGAATGTTGTAAAAGCTTTCTTTACAAATTAGCCTCTCGAAATCGAGAACATAAAAACGACGTCGTTTATAAGATTTTATAAAGCTTTCTTCTTTTGGTTTCAGGTTCTTCTGTCGCTTGGATTGGATTGGATCCAGCCCACCCAATAACCCTGTAAACGTTAAAATTACTTGGTTTCAGAAAGCACCAGCCGCCCCCGCCCCCTTCCTCTTCTCTCTCTCTCTGTCTCTCTAGTTTCTCTCTGGTAAGACAACAGTGGTACCAGAACCAGAGTATCATAGTAATGGCGATGCTTAGAAGACTGGTGAGGTCAAGCCCTAGTTTATCATATTCCTCCCTTATTCCTCCCGCTTTTCTAATCTCTTGCCGGGGATTAACTACTAAGCTTTTCGTTGGCGGTAATATACTCTCTCTCTCTCTCTCTCTCTCTCTCTCTGCTTTGTTACCATTTCTGATCATCTGTTCTTCTTTATTAGATATAATACCTAAAAACTGAAATTAATCTACGTGGGTTATCTTTTCCACGTAACACGCAATAGAAGAAGAAAAAAGATGATCTTTTGGCTAACGTTGGTGGTGATATATGATTAATTGAACTAGGTTGACAAAGTGTTTGAAGTAATGCCTGTTAGAGATAGAGATATGCTTATTCAGTGTTATTTACCCACAAGAAAAAAAGAAATTATATATTGAAACAGAGTGCGCACACATACTCTGTTTCAAGCTAATCTCACGGTTTATAAGAAAACATACCATTTAACAGTTCGTTATGTACTTTAAACATTTCTCATCAGAATGGTGAATTTTAAGTAGCAATCATGGTGTTATTCTATGAGAAGTTATGGGAATGACTTCTTACTTCTCTGACTCTGTGCTCTCTGCATGAGATAATTTGTTCTTGTATGATTTGACCTGTAAAGCTTGTTTGAGAAAAAAAAATTTTATTTTTTTATTTTTGCTTTAGTTTTGCTCAAGCTGGCAAAAAGAACGATCCCTCATCCAAATTTTCATGTTATGACATATGAGTTCATAGTTGTTATTTTTACCATCTTCTTAACTTTTTCAATGGGGGTTATTATTGTTTCTTCTTTTCACTTTGTAGATTTCTTTTTCTCTCCATTTTGTAGGGCTGTCATTTTACACCAATGATAAGGGGTTATCTGAAGCATTCTCTCAGTATGGTCAAGTGATTGAAGGTGACTTGTGGGATATTTCACATGCAAGAATACTAAGGCAACTATCTCTGAACTGATTAAATTCTGTCATTTGGTGCTTAAACCCCTTTTTTTTACTTTGGCAGCTCAAATTGTAACAGACAGAGTTTCTGACAGATCAAAAGGATTTGGGTTTGTGACCTTTGCTTCAGAAGATGAAGCCCACAAAGCCCTAGAGGAGATGAATGGAAAGGTACATCCCTGTCTTCTGTATTCCTTTATCCATTTGATTCTTTTGATCTTAGGTATCCCAAAATAACAGATTTAAAATACCGGCAGGCACTGAATGGACGTGTGATTTTTGTGGACTACGCAAAGCCGAAAGCCAATTATGGTGGCGGAATGCCAATTGCAAGAGGACCTCCTGATCCGATAAAGGACAGCTGATCTACTTACATAAACATTTAACTTACTGGTAGGCACTTGCAGGAAGAATGAAAATGCCTGGAGAAAGGAAAATCAACTTCATCTGAGTTTGCTGTATTATCCTATTCTCGAAAACAATTTAGAAGCATAGCAGGGTATTACAAAAGCAAGAACATATGAAATTTTGCATTGGATGAGTTGATGGGACTTTGGCAAACATACCAAAATCACTACACATTTTGGCAAGGACAAAGAATGATGGAAGGTTGGGCTTTTAGCTAATATGTGAACATGTATGTGTTGCTTTTGTTTATGTAAAGCATGCATTTCAAATATTTGTTTACCCTATTCATGTTCCTCTTTCTTTTGCCTTCCTTTTTCGATGCTTGTAATTCCTTATGTTGGATACATACACAGAAATTTCATTGCTTTGATGAAGAGTGCAGAAAATATTTCATTTTCCATGACTAAATGGCCATATCATTGCACATACAACAAGTGGGTCGTTCTCATGTGATGAGAGAGACAGAGAGAAGAAGGATATAAACCCGTTACATGGAAGTTTCTCTCTAATTACACACTTGTGCCACAAACAATAGAAGCAGAGCAGCATGCCTAAAATAAAACTTTCTTCCTACATCTTGGGCTGTTACCTGCTATGGAGACCCATCTAAACAATAACCCGAATTCAGACCCACAAAAACAGAATATGCTTTGCTGAAGAAAAAAAAACAAAAGGGCCTCCATTATAAAATTAAAACTATATATAAAAAAACCCCAAACACAAAGCGAAAACACACGAGACATGAGAGAGACTATTCATCACTTCTCCTCCTCCTTAAATCATCTCCCCGTGAATTAACCACCACCGCCCAAAACCGGTTTTCTTGGTGGCCTCTTGTCGCGTCAGAAAGGGCAGTCACGCTCTCATGTCATGGCACTTTCTAGGACTCGACACAACATTTTTCAATTTAATTTAATTTAATTGTATGCCCAAGTAGGTAGTAGTTACTAATTAGTTAGCGGAGCGAGTCGTTTTGCCTTTTTTCGATGTCTTCAGATGCTTTGCTTCACAAGTGAGATATCTGTTTATCTACATCTTATTTTCTTCTTCTTTCTTTTTTGGGAATATTGATAGAGAAGGAGAAAAAAAAATTACCTGATTTGGTAGTTATTGTACAAGTGAAATTTCTTTTCATGTAGTATTTTTTCGTGACACAATATATTTTTCTAATATAATCCACATGACAGGTCTACATCTAACAATAATACAATTCATCAAATTTGAGTACACGATATCTTGCTTGGACTTAATACAACATAATTCATTTTGTGTATTAGTGAAGTTTAATGAAATTTCTTTTCATGTTACTATTTTTTTATGACACAAGATATTTTTCTGACATGATCCACATGATAGATCTACATCTAACAATAATATGATTCATCAAATTTGAACACACAGTATCTTGCTTGGACATAATACAACATAATTATTTTGTGCATTAGTGAAGTTTCTCTTAAAGTTGCTATATTTGGTGACACGAGATATTTTTCTAACGTAATCCACGATGAGTCTACATCTAACAATAATTCAATTCATCGAATTTGAATACATGATACCTTGCTTAAACACAATACAAAATAATTCATTTTGTGTATTAGTTAAATTTCTTTTAAAGTTACTATTTTACGTGACACAAAATATTTTTCTAACATGATCCGCAATATATCTACATCTAACAATAATTCGATTGATCGAATTTAAATACCTGATATCTTGCTTAAACACAATAAGACACAAATACAACATGATTCATTTTGTATTTCGTTCCACATGATACAACATAAACCGTGTCGTGTGAGTGTCAACCTCATCCCTTTTACATCTATATTCTTTATGAGAAATAAAGCTATGAACACTTTTTTTGTTTCTATATATATATATATATATATATATTTTCCTACCAATATGCTTCTTCTAAACCGCTAAAAGAAAATAACAGGAAAAAAATAAGAAGAATTTGAGTTTCATCTGCATAGAATAAATAACCAAAAGACGAAAAACCCCAATACCCCAAAAGCCACACACAAAGTGTCTAATGTCCCTTCTGTCCTCAGCTTCTTCTCTTTCCTTTGCTTCTTCCTCTCCAAATACTCTTCGTATCTTTTTCTTCCCTCCTCTTCTCTCCTGCTCCTCTTTCTTCCCTTTCTGCCCTCCAACGCCCTCTGCAAAATTACCAAACCCTCCCTCCCGTTCAAATGCATTCCATCCATGTCCTCCACCTGCAAGCTCACCTCCCTCACCTGCAGCTCCCCTCCCTCCGACTCCCCGCACGTGACCAAGATCCCGCACTGCACGTGCTCCGACGCCGACCCCTTCTCCCCGGGAAGAATCGACGCAAACCGCACGTGCACCTCCCCGCTCAGCCAGTGGCGCTGCACCGACACCGCCCTGTGGCTCGTGAGGTTCATCGCCCGCCGGCCGATCGGGTCGATCAGAATCCAGCTGAGGGTCAGATCATCCCCGAGGTCGCGACACGTGTCGGATTCCCGGCCCGCCGGGTACTTGATTTGGGTGGGGACCACGTCCTTGGGGTCCAGCAGGTCAATCCGGAACGGCGAGCACCGGAACCACCCGGTCACGGTCTCCGTCTCGACGACCTTGCTCAGAATGAGCTTGTCGCGGTGGTAGATATCGACGGACGAGATTAATTCACACGGGCGGTCCTGATCGTGATTCGGCGCGAGAGTTGTTGCGGCGGTGTCTAGGTTGGTGAGGAGCGGGAAGGAGTCGGAAAAGAAGGAGAAGGCACCATCGGGGAACGTGGAGATGACTTGGCGGACACGTGGCGTTGAAGTGGAGGGCCATGTGGAGTGGCAGATGTTGTCCCAGAGGGGTTGGTGGGAAGCGAGGGCGTGGAGTTGGGAAGAGGTGGAGGCGGCGGAGGCAAGCGTGGGGCCGTCGAGGCGGGTGAGGATGTGGGTCTGGATTATGTCCGTATGGACGGTGGAGATTGACGCGGGGCTGGTTTCATCGACGGTGGTGGATGGCGATGGTAGTTGGGAGGAAGAGGAGGAGCAAGCCATGTGTGACTGATATTTAGGGACACACACTGAAGAGAGGTTTCGTATTTTGGGGTTTATATAGGAATGTGGTAAGGAGACAAAGCTGAAGTCAAGAATCGAGTTTGTTATTGATTGCCCTTCAATTGTCATTTAATTACGAGATTGCCATTTTTTTTGGAACTTCATATTTGACTGCATAGTCGGTACACTTGCTTTGACTTCGAAAATGCGAAGTTGCACTCAAATTTTTTAACTAAACTTGCAGTCAATCTCTACAATTTGGAGGAAGAATAAACTTTAGGGTTTTAGACCCTAATAAACTCTTCTTAATAAGAGTTTTATTTTTAACCAAACTCTATCTCTCGAGGCTCTTATAAATAGATAAATTCATTCATCATTAAGGTACATCTAAACATACTTGAAAAACTCGAGAAAATTCTTCATCTCTCTCCCTAGCCACCGGCGACGCCACCACCGCCGTCGGCCACACATCTCTCCTCTCTTCATATATTACATACACGGCTCTGGCCACCACACACGGCTCTGCCCACTCGATTCTCACCATGGAGAAACTAACTTAAGCATCGGAGTGTCTTTGGTCAACACCCCCGTGTGTGGTCTATTAACTCCGGTCTTTTTCATAAAAATTGAGGAAGAGAGACCAAAGTAAATATGATTGAAGAATCACAAAGTAAATATTTTCCCGCGAGATTATTGCATGCTTTCTCTTCACTCTCCAATGCTTATGTCAATGCATCGAGAGTTCAATCCCTTTCAATGTAACACATAAAGCTTGATGGTGCATATCTAGAGCCTAAGGTGACTAAGGCACACATCAGATTCGAATCGGGAGGGGAATAACATGAGTTCCCTCTTCTCACAAGTCACAAGTGGAATCTTAGACTGTCCTTGTAAGTTAGCAACACCAAACTACTCAAAAGGTTTAGGGGTAGCCTTCAAAGACGCTTGAAGGTCCAAGCCAATGAGATGGACATGACGTTACATAGGTTATCTCTATATATAGCAAAACGCAGAAAATTGTGAAACATTCAAAATACCAGAAAATGTCATTGATTAATTCAAACATTAAGAATTGAAATTATTAATTAAATTGGAATAATATGGTAAATTCACTTTTTTATATTAAAAAAATAAAATAAAAACAAAATCATATAATAAGTCCTACTTTTATATAATATAACTACCCATGTTATCTTTTCTTAATTTTAAAAATAAAATATAAAAAATAAAAAATCAATTGGCACATGTCACGCATGTGCCAAGGGGCTAGTCTTAATAAAACAAAGGAGTCATACTCAACTTAACCCCACTAATATTTTCTTTAATAGAAAGATCAATGTCATGATAAAATGAATGTCGCAGTCGTATATTTTCATAAGTTTCTTCCTTTGAATTTGATAGGCTCGACGTGTAGATTAATTTTTTTTAAACCAGATTTTGATTGATTTGTATATTCCATATCCATGCTATTATACACTGAATATAATAATTTGATAGCTGTAGGCAGGTTAACATCACCCAATTATCCTAATTGTTTTTATGGAATAATTTATTCGTTTATTATTATTAAATTGAAATTAGGTGAGAAACACGCTTTAAGGAATTGTCGAATAGGGTAAGGGCAGTACTAAGTTCAAAACCTCAATTATGCACAAGTCCTTTTCAGTGGGGTGCTAGGGTTACATATTGTTTGCATTGCTTTCGAGTACATTTCTTCAATAAATATAATTAAAATTAAGTTTATCCTCGTGATCATGGATCACACAGTAGATCTGGTATAGTCAAGAATTTTTTTTTAATTTTGAAAATACCTATAGGATGGCTTAAAATACCAAAAGCGTAAAGTCTGTGTTTTGAGTAGTTAAGAGTATCATAATAATACAAATAAAACAAGCGAAGGGGATTGATATAGGATGTATCAATCCTGTACAGTTCAAAACGTAAAAGCAGAGAAAAACACAAAAGGTATTTTACGTGGTAAAACCCCACCTTTGGAGAAAATCCACGGGACCTGATAGTCCAAGACAAATCCACTATAGAACGATAATTACAAGAAGTATACAAACTTGTCCTAGACACTCTAGACAACATACCAACTTCTTCGTAACTCAACTTCTCGCGGGATTTCTCCTTCTCTCTTTATGTTGAATCTGATTCTTGACGCGATTGATCCAAACTCACCGGAGGTATGAGAACCTTGTAACTTATGCAAACGAATGCAAGGACAAATCACCAAGATAATCTTACTCTTGATGATTTATCCTTATGAACAACAAAGCACAACAACTTTCTTTTGTGAATATGAAAACTCAAGAAATACTCTAGTCGTTGAAAGTTGTTGAATGAATGAAAACCAAGCCTTGCTTTTCATAATGGTTTTCAAAGCTGGAAACAAGATCAATTAGTTCCTAATCAATAGATTAATTTTTCAAAATCAGACTAATTGATTTCCAATCAAAAAAGACTTTTAATGTTCAAAACTGGAAAGCAATTTATAAAATAAATTAATCTTTCTTAAAATAAAAAGTCTTCTTAATCAAAATGTTAATCAGATTGTGAGTTTGAAATAATGCTTGAAATATCACAATCAGAATACATGATTGAATGAAGAATTTACCTTAGTGATCGTTGGTTGACATATAAGCCTTCAGAGTATATCTTGGAATTTTGATAGCCACCATCACAACTAATTTACCATCTAGATTTCATCTAATTTGTCTCTAGGAAATGTTAATCACAAAATCAATACTAACAGATTTAAAAAGAATGAAGGATGGAAAAGATGTTTCCTAATTGATGACCACATTGATAGGGTTGCTATAATTAGAACTTTAGATTCTCTAAACAATTCTATCAATGAAATAAATAGCAAGAGATGCTAAACAAATGAAATAAATTGGAGGATCTTTCTCCCTCTTTATTTTATAAGAGAGTGCCTTTCGTTTTCTTTCATTTTTCTCCTACTCTTTTGTTGGAGTAAACAAACTATGATTATGATAGTATGGTTTGCACTTTGAGTAGCACAACACAACGATAAATTTTTCGTACAACTTGTAACACCATGCGGTGTTAATTACAATCATACATAATAAATTTTTCGAGTACATGTATCCTTTGAGGAGAGCATATAAAGCTTCTTTAATGGCATATGTTTACTAATCTGTAATTGGAATCAAAATAAGAAGTTGGATTTCGATTATGGATTACTCATGTTTTTACTTCATATAAAGGAATGAAAATGCAAGTGGAGCCCACTCTTGAAGTATATAGGAAATAGTAAGCATGCAATCCATAACCTCTATAAATTTGATTAGAAGCATATATCATAATTTTTCTTCTAGTCACCCAAAGCGTCATATTTGAACCTTGAGAGCCTAGAAGAAATAGCTCTGCCCCTCTAAAAAATTGTACCAACATATCTTCAGTGGGTTCTTCAATCTTGGTAAGTTTTTTTTAATTTTATATATATTCAATTTCCAATTTTAATTGTTGTTGTTAAGTTTTTATGATTTATGGTTTGGGTGAAATTTTTTGGTAATTATTGATATATGTTTTATTTTTGCAACTTTAATTATTTATTAACATATATGATTTTTGGTGTCTAGTATTTCTTGTTAGGATATCATGTAACATGATGATAATAGACCGGCAAAGAGAGATCATTCTTCAAAAAAAGTGGTAAATATAACAACGATACACCTTATACATCTAATATTGATACTTAATTCCTGAGGAACTTACTCAACTCAGATCTCAAGTAGTTAAACAATGTGTTTAATTTGGTATTTATTTATATTTTGTACTTTTTTGTGTTGTTTGTGCTCGTAATATAGCATTATTTTATTTATAAATTTGATTTACATTTTTATTTCATGAAAAGAAAGACTTATAATATATTTCCCGTAAAATAAATAGAAAATATTAGCCTAATCCTATAAAAATTCATGATTTCCCATTGCCTAAAAGCGTCACATAATATTTGGCGGAGGCATGGTGGGGCTTTTCCGGTTGTAGCCTATCTATTTCCCACCACCTTGCCGTCTCTATTACGAATCACTTTGACTGCGACTCATCTACCTCATTCAAAGACGATACCGACCCTAAAAGAACAAATATGTCAACTTTAGGTTTAATTTAATTAATTAACTGACATAAGAATTTTTTATTTTTTTTTGGGTCAGAACTGACATAAGAATTAAGCAATTGGCACCGACTTATAATATTTTAAGAAGAAATTAAATAAAATCCCATTAAGTTTACAACTAACAGGCTGTTTGTTTGTTCGACCAAAAAAAAACACAGGCTGTTTGTTTGTTGTGATTGAGATGTCATTTATTGAAAGCACTATTTCATTTTATTATTTCATTTTTATATATGTATGTGTGACTGTAACACGTTTTATTGAGACGTAAGTTGTTACCGTAACATTCAAAATTTTCTTGTGATAATAATGACGTATGATCAATTTAATTAATTGATGTGGGGTTTGTTACGTACTTAATTGCTATGACTTGTCGAAATTTCAGAGGGTAAGTACATGGGAATTGAAAGTATCGCAAACAAGAAAGGAGGTGCGCTAACTTGCTCTTGAAGGCTGACTGTGAAGTTTTTACTACACAATTTAGGGATCTTAATTACTTGTTTTAATATGGGTTAATTTTTTGAACCCCTGAAATATATATTTTGTTTCTATTTAATGAGGAACTACATCAAGGTAACGGTGATGGGAAGGTCAACGTCCCCCAGAGATGTGATTTATCTGAGTGAAAGATCCTCCTCCGTGCAAGAACTTTATTCCCTTGTTGCTTCCTGGAATTTTAAAAACTATAGCAAACAGGTCAATATAGCATGATTAATTAAATACTCCTCACACTATATTGTTTATTTATACATAACACTAAATTAATTATGGAGTGTTGTTCTGTATAGACGTGAGTTAAGTCAGTTGACATTGATGTGTTGTGAAAATTACTTATTATTCTAAATAAACAATGTCAAACGGACACTAAGACAGTGTGTCCGCCTCCTTTAATTAAGTAGGTATAATGCCTTTTATTCAAATTTCCGCCTAAAAAGAAAAATATTTGGTTACGAAATAAAATAAAATTTTACCATGACCACCAATTGTTTTCATGTCGGGGTCCGTCTGGCCGACATTTTTTAGGCTATTCTGTACTTTGTTTATTAGTCAAAGATTTCATTGATTATACTATTTTTATTGTAGTAATGTGGTATGTGGTTATTTTTGATCACGCATCAAAGAGTTTGACTTTTATAGAAAGATCGAACGTCATGTACAGAGCCGAATCATATCAACTTGTTTTAGTTTATTATGTCAAATGCCAATCCCCCCACAAATCTTTTAGATCAGGTTGCACTTATAATTACATTGACCAGAAAAATGTGAAAACAACTAGGCATTAGTTCTTTGTCAAAAAGGCTTTGCCAAAGAGATATATATCAGAATAACTGCAGTCCCCATTACCAAAGAAAGCCCTCTTAGCAAAACTGTTACTTATTTTGTGTGAGGATCATACTTCAATAATCTTCCTGTTGCGTTGTGGCGAATACCCGGCTTAAGGAGATCTCTATAAGATGCATGACAGAACATATGATAATAAAATACTTATTATGTCATTAGAGTGTGAATCTAGACAATTGATACGTCATGATATATTAGTCCCTTAGCTCGTAGACGGAACTAGCATATGTAATATAAACTATTCCAGTTAGGAGGTCAACATCCAAAGCATTAAGGAATCGGAATGGCACTCCTTCAGCACTGCTGGCAATTTTGGTTGCTAACAGTCTAACCTTTCTCTCATTCTAACATTTCACTACTAAGACTCTATCTCATTTTGGTTCTTTTGACACCTTGAAGTGAAGCTGCAAAAAATAGTGCAGAAGAGTTTGGACTTTGTTCTTTATATCCAAATCAATAGCTTAACTCTGTCTTCCTCTAACTCGATTCTCTACTGTCTCTTTTCTTTTTCTGAAGTTTCTGTCTTGACAAAGACTTCTTTATAGACTTCTACCTTGATTAAAATACATACTATCCTAAGTTCTAGGGAAAAACCTCCGAACCGGTTCGAATTGACTAAATCAAACTGACTAAATCAACTAATTCGAGTTTAAGGCCTAAATTGGTACTTAGTGTAGTTTCAAGTAGCTTAAATTTGTCCCCGACTTGATCAAAAAGACTATGGAACAAGCTGTTGTCAACTTTGTTCTTTTTTGTCAAGGCTGTTGTCAGCCTAGAAGAAAGCTTGGCTTTGTGTACTAATTGAAAACGAAACCATATCTACTTTCTACAATAAAGAAATAAATTGCACAATCTAGCTAGTTAAAGCAAACATTTAGTCGCCACATTTGCCAGATCTTTATGCTATATAGTTCATTTACGAGAGGAACATAAATATAAACAATTTCTTCTTTTATATAAACGATAGTTAAGTTTGAATTCGATACGAAGATACGTCACACTGTCTTAATGAACCGACCTAACCGCAGACAAAAATTTGCAGCCTAAATCAAAGCTTCTTTTAGGGGACGAGGCCCAAAATGATCAAAAGATGAGCTGAGCCAATACAGGCCTGTTGGGCCCTACACATGGCTGCACCAGGGTGCTTACTATAAGATTGACCACACACAATCCATCCCCACTATACTCTTCTACATGTTCTACAGTGTAGATTTCGAGAGGGAGACTACGAGAGCCAAGAATCTGTTATGTGATCACACCCTTCTCCACGTATGCGGATAATTCCATTTTGTCACGTCACTCTTGCTTTCTCTGTACACAAACAACCCAGACAGCCCACACACCAAGCCTAAAGCCTAAGCCTTCCCCAAAAAAATTCTTTGCTTTTCGCTCCATTTTCCCTGTGCTTTTCTCGCCAACCAAGCAGATTTTCCGACCAGTTTTATCTCCTAGCTTGTACATGGCCACTAAATTGTGCCACAACGGCTTTCTATCACCAAGGTGCTCAAATTCTCTTCCACATTTTTTTTTTGGCGCTTTTTTTTCCTAAATTCTTCGCAGCTTACTCTTTTCTTGTTGCCGTAGGTAATTTAATTTGTAATAAACTGCGGTAGGGTTCTTGAGGATATGATATACGATTACTCGTTGGAATTTCTTTGTTTAATTATGAATTTCTGTATTTCAATGTTTGGCTACTGATAAGCTGAAAGTGAAAGCAAAGAAGAAGATAAGATTATGGCAAATCATTGAATGTTCATTTGCTTTCATTCAATCTAATTCGATTTTAGTTGATTGTTCGTGGTTAGTATTTCATTTTCTTGTAAACCAAACAGTAGATAATGTAAAAATTTGTAGAATTTTGTTTTTCGTTTTGTTCGTTTGGTCTTTACGAAAACTAACTGGGAATGTGTTCCTTGTACCAGATGGAGTCCTAAAATTTTAGGTTTCAAGTGCCTGTTTTTGTGCAATCACTGTGCATTATGTGTAACTGTATTGTGTTTGAGAGTGGAAGTAAATAATGTGACAAGTTTTGTGGTTTTTAAGTGTTTTTGTGTTGAAGTATGACGAGTAATAGAAAACTTGAAAAATGTAGCAGCTAATACTATGGCTTGACCCGTCAGAGTTATGCGGTGTTGAATGTATTTGTTGCTTATTCCTGTACTTGCTCCTTGCAGCTCTTCAAATCCATGGCATTCGCGGATGCCGGCTAGAAAATATTATTCTGGAAATAAGGTGGTTGATTTGGACCATCTATTAAGTAACTGGGGTTATTCAAGGAAGAGATGCTTTATAAGACTTGCTTTGTTAGAGCACAATAATGGTTACAGTCTTAATCTCCGAGCAGTGGGACATAGGAAATGCTATCTAAACTTTCGAAAAGCAAGGAGGATGGTTAACCTAGTTCCGCTTGCATCTGCTGATGATGGTGTCACAGTCAACGGGAGTCCTCAAGCAAGTACCAGTAGGGATGTTGAGGCCATAAAGGTCAAACTTAATCAATCACTTAATGGTGAAGATTCTAGCGATGGACTTGTCCAATTTTTACATGAAGCAGCCAGGGTTTTTGAGTTAGCAATTAAGGAACAGGGTTCATTCTCAAAGTTATCTTGGTTTTCAACTGCATGGCTTAGTGTAGACAAAAACGCCTGGGTCAAAGCACTGTGTTATCAGGTGATGTCATGAACTTCCCTAATGTCTCTGTATAGGCCTCAACATGTATGCATCATCTTATGATTCACTGCATGCTGCTATCATTTTTGGGAAAGGAAAGCACTCTCTACAATTGTATTTGCCGATATTTATTGTTGCAAGAAAACCACTACCACTCTAATCTTTAGTTTTAGTAGGGGAGATTTTGTATGAGTAAACTCAATGTTCCTTCCTACTTGGTTTATTCCATCCTCATAGAGTTAGTGAACTTGTTCTTCAGTTCCAGGACGTGTCTTCCATAGTATGACTTTCATACTTCCCTTGTTGAATTAGTAATTTGTGTTTCTAAAGTCATGTTGTTAGTTTATCCACTAAATTACTGTATATATATATATATATATCATGAAATCTCCTTGCATTATATTATATTTGTAACCGGTTTAAGCTTCTTGTAAATCTATTACATAGGACTTATTTAATGGGTATTGACTTGTGAACCTTTTGAGCTAGTTATTGTTCTAGGTACTGATTGATTAGTTCTCAATATATGTGTATTAATAATATATGTGTGGATATATACATTTATACATAATGTATTTTATACCGTCACTGGGCCTATCTGAAGACAAATAATTTCTCAGGCTTCAGTGTATTCCTTATTGCAAGCTGCAAGCGAGATTGCATCCCGAGGGGATGGTAGAGACAGAGATATAAATGTTTTTGTCCAAAGGAGGTATTGCATCACTTGTATTCCAAAAATTATGACTTCTTGTGTGGAATTGGACTACCTAGAAGCTTGTCATATCAGTTTCTTAGCTAGTCTATTTAAACTGTGATTTCCTTTGTTACCAATACCTCTAATAAGGATGTATGTTTTAAATTTGGGCTTTAACGATGAGTCTCGACCTGTGTATTGAATTAAGGACCTGTCATCTTTTCCTCACTTTGATAACATTTACATAATTTGATCTCTTGTACAGACAGTTGAAATAAAGCAACCATAAAGTTTTTAATATCAGCACCAGCAACCTTATTTTCTAATGGCATTGACTGTTTGTGTAAATGGAACAAACTATAATTTTTAATTGAAAATTAAGTTGATTATTATGTTAACTTGACAGTGGAAAATGTGTGCTCTGCTTTATTTGCCAGGCATACTATACAGAGGACTTTGAAATTTCAGTTATTCTGTTTTATTCATGTAAAGGTTTCAATTGTAGCTGATGTGTACTTTCTACCAATTTCTGTTGTTTATTGATTAATTGATATGATTTATTTGGTTTAGGATTTTCAATATATTTAATTAATGCATTGGTGCAGTTTATTACGACAATCTGCTTCCCTTGAGAGCTTAATCCGGGATCAACTATCAGCCAAGCAACCTGAAGCTTATGAGTGGTTTTTCTCTGAGCAAGTTCCATTGGTGGTAACATCCTTTGTTAATTATTTTGAAGGGGACTCTCGCTTTACTGCTGCAACTATTGCGTATGTTATCATCTTTTGCTCAATGTGTGTTATAATTTTGCTAGATGGCTTTGAAGGGCATGGAATTAATACTGCATTTAATTTGTTTCCAGGTCTAGGAAGGGAACACTCTTGGGGTCTAGCAACACAAGTGACATATCTCTCCTCATGCTTGCACTGACATGCAATGCGGCAATTACAAAGCTTGGGCAAGCAAAAGTATCTTGCCCTCAATTCTTTTCAACAATTCCTGATATAACTGGCAGATTGATGGACATGCTGGTTGATTTTATTCCTATACGCCAGGCTTATCTTTCTGTAAAGGATATTGGTCTGCGCAGAGAGTTCCTTGTTCATTTTGGTCCTCGAGCTGCAACATGTAGAGTGAAAAATGATCGAGGTTCAGAAGAAGTTGTTTTCTGGGTGGATCTTGTACAGATGCAGTTACAGCGAGCTATAGATAGGGAGAGAATATGGTCAAGACTTACAACCTCTGAAAGTATTGAGGTAAGTGTTTAAGCCTTCTTATGGATAACCTCAGGGACAACTTGTAGGCCTGTCACCTTTCCATGGGTGGCTTGGTTGCAAAGTTCACAATTGAAATAAATTTGTAGGTAACATTCGTGCAGGTTAAGCAAACGAGGAGTGTAATGCATTAGTGTGAGTCATGAATGTCAGGCCTATCATCCCCAAAAAAAATTATATTAGTTGTGTTGGAAATGCATTATAAAAACATTTTACTCACCAGTATGTGCCATTGGTATGACGGAACTGTTTCTGATGAGGATATGTTTGGGATAGTAACAGAGGAATAGGGAGTTCTGGGCAGCCGTAGCTACTATATTTCTTTCATATTTTAGTATTGAGCTGAATTATCTTGTTATGTAATGGTCAAACCTTTTGAATATTTAGAGCATGCTTCATACTCCACTCAAGAGTTCCTTTTAGAGACGTTAAGGTTAGCCAGTCAATATAATAGGAGAGTATATTAAAGATGTGGCTCAAATGTAAAGAAATTAATGAAAGAACCAGATAATGAAATTGTTTGAATCTTCTTCTTATGTACAACGGTTGACTTAATGGCCAAACCTTCTGAATATTTAGAGCATGCTTGATACTCCACTCAGGCGTTCCTTTAAGGGACATTAAGGTTGGCCAGTAAAAATAATAGGAGAGTTTCTGAAGATGTGGCTCAAATGTGAAGAAACTAATAAAATAACCAGATAATGAAATTGCTTAAATCATTTTCAAAAAAGTGAGAGGCAAATTCCCTATCGTTAAGATACCTATAATAGATGGTTACTTGTATAAGTTGGGGCTTTCAAGCCTTTCTGTATGTGTGGTTGCAGTTCTGTACTATGTTGATGCTGTTATGGGAAGCTAATACTGAATTAGTGTAGGTATTGGAGAGGGATCTGGCTATATTTGGATTCTTTATTGCCTTGGGTAGAAGCTCTCAATCCTTTCTATCAGCAAATGGATTTGATGTTTTAGATGAACCACTTGGAGGCTTTGTTAGGTATACCTGAATTATTTTGACAGATAATTCTTAAGTGTGAAATTGATTTTTATGGTTTGGTTGTGGATTTAGTAATTTCAATATGTGCAGGTTCCTGATTGGGGGCAGCATCTTATACTATCCTCAGCTTTCATCAATAAGTTCCTATCAATTGTATGTAGAGGTCAGCATGTGTTGTCTTTACCGTCTTGTGGATAATGTTTTGTAATTCAAATATGATATCTAATGATACATAAATTCCCCAGGTAGTCTGTGAAGAGCTGGACTGGCTTTCATTTTATCCTGGCAATTCAGGCACCCCTAAACAGTCTCATGGGCATAAAAGTAAATGGGAAGGACCTCCCAATGCAGAAGCAATCCCCCAGGTCCTAGAAGTATGTCTTCATTGGATGCAGAGTTTTATCAAATACAGTAAATGGCTGGAGAGCCCTTCTAATGTTAAGGCAGCGAGATTCTTGTCTAGAGGGTATGTGAACTTTTGGTGCATAATGATTGAACCATAAAGAGCTTCATTTTAAAAAAAATTACAAAGTTTTTCCTGTCTTCAATGTTTAGGCACAACAAATTAGTGGAGTGTATGGAAGAACGGGGTTTATTGAAGTAAGTGAATGTCTCTATATCACCCTCTCTCTCTCTCTCTCTCTCTCCCCCGCTATATTTTACTGTATATTTACAAGTATCTCTCTCAAGTGTTTCCTTTTATAATTTCTAGTATTATAATAAAATTATTATGACTAAAGGATCCCTCCTCCCCTACCAAGAGCTGTGTCAGTTATGTGTTTTTTTTCTCTGACCGTAACATTCACTTTGATTACTTAATAGTTGGAGATTACTCCTTTTAAATGTGATGCAGGAATGAAAAGATGAAAAGCTATTCCGATAACACTGTTGAGAGGACTAGATCTGGAACTCGTCCACCAACTGAGAAAGAATTGGATTCTTTTGACAGGGTTGGCTTATTCCCTTTTATGTTATGTTCATTATGAGTGCACTAAGTTAATGCTTCTTTAGTTAAATTTTAACCCAGTATTGTTCCATATATATTTTTGGGTTAACCATGCATTAATGGTCACAAGGGCTCTATACTTCCTGTTTATGTGTTGTAGATATTTTTTTTAATACTTTTTTTTGGGGACAATATAAGGGATACTTCTGGGGCTTCAACCCAGACAAGCTCTTGGATGTGCGTGGATTTACCACCATGCTGTACTGATAGGGACATCTAGATTTTTAGTACTTTGAAGTAATACACAGCGCCATTGATCTATATGTATATTTGTGCATTTGCATATTATTTTTTTTGTGTTGATTTATTGATATTATTAATTAGACTTATGTAGTTCCAGTGTCAAATAAATTTGCACGATGGTAAAATTATTATAGATGGTAGTTCTGAGCCTTGTCATTGCAGTGGCCTACTTTAACTGCTAAGCTACATGAACAAGTATCTGATTTCATTTGTGGTCTTACTGGTGAAAACTATAAAAAGGATCTTTTGTGGCTCAGTAGTCAAGCTTATTCTTTTGATTTGGAACTTGTTGAATGCTTCTGATCATATAGTGGAAATGGCCTTTGGTGTCAGGCCTTGGAGAGTGTTGAAGAAGCGGTGATAAGACTAGAAAAGTTGCTTCAGGATTTGCATGTGTCAAGTTCTAACTCAGGAAAAGAGCATATAAAAGCTGCTTGTTCTGACCTTGAGAAGATAAGGAAGCTCAAGAAAGAGGCTGAATTTTTGGAGGCGTCCTTTAGAACCAAAGCAGCTTCCCTTAAGGAGGTATTTCTTCATTTTATTGTAATATCTTGCTGACAATTGTGTGTTTTGACCACCAACAGCTGATGTATGTGCACCATCCAACTAATTTATTAATAGAAAGTTGGTGAACTTCGCAGTTTTTTGTTCTTTCTAACTATTCAGCATTTCTGTGTTTATTTCATGTTTTGTTATAACTGACAGATGGATGTCTTAATTTCGTGATGTTGCGAGAAATGATGTAGGTTAATTACCTACAAAGTGTCCTATAGTTATACATAATTACATGTATTAGATAGAAAATTAGAGGATGAAAACCACCAAGTCTGATGGTGCTTTTGCCTGCATTTTTAGATTATGTTGTTTGGCTTCCTTCCCAAATTTACCTACTTTATCTCTTAAGTTTCTTTATTACCAACTAATGCACTGTAATTGTAAAAAGTCTATCTGATGCCAACCTCCGTTTCTTAGGTTTGCACTTATACATTTGTTATGTGACTTTTTGTCCTCGTAGAATTTTGTGAATTCTCATTTGTCTTAGTTGTACTTATGTGCTTGTCATCCAGGAAGGTAATCGCTCCCGGTCTTCTATTAACAAGCAGCAACAGTTCCTTATAGGGAAAAACAGAAAGAATGGTAACAAAATGATTGATGGGGGCAACAGGTGTGTGTGACACTTAAGCTATTGTACATGTGCTTGACCATTCCTTTAAGTTTTTATTACTCCTTGATGACCTACTATATATATAATAAATTTTTTTTTTTTCCATTTTTTTTGGGTTTAATGCATTTCAACGATAAGCAAATCTTATTGCAAAAATTTATTTTTAGAGCTTCCAGTAACTCTCGCGGATTGTGGAGCTCCTTTATGCGCCCTCCAACCAGAAAGTCCAATCCTGAGTTGATCGTGGAAGAACCTGTATGCCCCATTTTCATAATGATCTATTCATTAATTGCTTATGCATTTGCTTATTCACTATCATGCTATTTAATTGCCAAATGCGTTAGCTTTTAACTGGAATTCTTGTATCTGAAAAAGGTTGCATATACTGCTGGCCCAAATTTAGATCTGTTTTGACCAAAAGTTAACAACAATATTACTACTTTGATATTTATTTTCTGGTTAGGACAAGGTCGTTTATCACTAGAGTAATGAGGTTGAAGTTGCCACCGTAATAGTATTTGTTTGCATTCACATGATAATATGTTTATGCATATTAACATGTATGTTTGTTTATCCCCTGTAGCTGCTTTATTAGCCCTCTATTATATTTTTTTGTTCCTTCTTTTAGTTGTCCTTTTAAATACAGATTTGAAAAGTTAGGCTATTAGTTATTGACTAAGTGGGGTTGCTGGTCCACCTTGTTGCCCCTTATGTGGTGCTGAATGGAGATGGAATAGCTGTCTCTTTCACTCTCTGTTCTCAGCTAAGCAACATGGCATGCAAAAAATATCATAAGAGCATGTACTTTACTTTCAAGTGTGGAGAATCATTATTAAGTACGCTCTTGGTTCTCTGATTATGAGATTATTCCTTGTTGCCATTGTGTCACTTGATTCAGTAGCATATATCTATTTTGTTATTGGAAATGTGCAATTTCTCAAACAAAAGTTACCTGATTAATGTTCCTTTCTTGCATACAGGATAATGAATTTGTTGAGCAGACTGCTTCAAATATTGATTTTGAAGACCCAGAATCAACTAAAATCCAGCGTTTTGAACTTTTAAGGAATGAGCTGATAGAACTTGAAAAGCGGGTGCAAAGGAGTGCTGATCAATCAGAAAATGAGGTATTTAAAGTGTGTACAACTGGATACCATATTCCTTGGACGAATAAGAAATTTGATGGGCAATGAATTCCAATTTGCAAAAACTGTTATTCAAACTCTTATGATATGCTTATGTTGTAGATTTTTTTTTCAAAAAAAAACAGGATATTAAGCCTGCTGATGATAGTTCTACGTATGAGGATGACATTGGAGCTACTCAACTAGTCCAAGTTCAGAAGAAAGAGAATATCATTGAAAAATCGTTTGACAAGCTAAAAGAAGCTAGCACGGTATGAGTTTTTTTTGTTTTCAGTTGGTAAATGATGATCTTTGTCAACTAGTAAGACACTTTTGGCTTACACTTGGGCCAAGAAAATTGAGAAAAAGAAAAAGGAATTTTAATATTTAGAAATCAAGTGAATATTCCCATCACCTTAAATTTATTAACTCTGCTTGAATCCTTATAGATAAATTTAATCAGACTAGGCATGTTGAAATAGAAGTACACGTACAGACTATGTGCGGAACTTGTGATCTCAAAACATGTGTGATGTTCTAATTGGATAAGGTTTAATGTTGGTTTTACTCTAATTTTATTTTGATACTTTGATGATAAAATTATTCAGAATGAGGACCAAGCCTCCTTTAATCCCGTCCATTTAATTACCACCAAGCCAATTAAGATTTAGGATATATATTAAAGATCTGTCAACGTCTCGATTATAATTTGTACTTTGATGCGCAGGAAAATAATAGTTGTATTAGTTTCATCTCTGTTGCTGTGTGCTGCTTATTCACAGATTGTAATTTCCCTTTCATTAATAAAATTTAATTTTTTGTTTCTTCTAAAAAATGTTGAGCAGGATGTGTGGCAAGGAACTCAATTGCTAGCTATTGACACTGCTGCTGCTACGGGGTTGCTTAGAAGGGTCTTGATTGGAGATGAACTGACAGAAAAAGAAAAGAAAATTTTGCGAAGAACTCTGACCGACTTAGCATCAGTTTTTCCTATTGGTGTCTTAATGCTTCTTCCTGTAAGATTTTTCCTGATATCTTTCTTATACTTATATGAACATAGGAATGATTCCGGCCAAAAAAATATATAAATGGTATAGCTCTCATCTTGGTTCTTCATCTGGATGATGTGGTTTATTGTATCTCTGTCTTGTCTCAAATCAGGGCATTTGTTGCCCCTTTAGTTGAAGTTCGAGTATCGCCACATATGATTTAGCCTTTATGCTATTGGGGAGGTTTATGGAATTTAGGTGCATTTTGGATATTATGCTGTTTGTGTATAGTGCACTGATGTGCGACTTCGGATATGTCATTGGGGAGGTTTATTGACATATGACTTGGTCTCTTTTGGATATGCTGTTCACATAAATATGGAATGGGGTTCAGGGTTGGGTTAAATTATCTTCAATCATAAGGCCAAAAAAAAAAAAATGAAAGCCTGAAATATATGATGAATCGATCATTCATCTGTTTCTCCTAACATTTTTGCAAAACCTGTGCTAGTTTATGCTTACACATGACCAGACTAGATGCACCTCTTGGCTCTTGACCTATTTGAACTTAACATAGAGATAACTTGTGTCTTACAGGTCACTGCTGTTGGACATGCAGCTATGTTGGCTGCTATTCAGAGATATGTACCAGCTCTGGTGCGTGAATTTTGATTTCTAGAGTTTCAGTTCCTACTCTTCATGATATCCAAACTTATGTTTTTTAGGGTCCATTGATATGTTTCTTTGACAGATACCATCGACCTATGGACCAGAAAGATTGGATCTCTTGAGGCAGGTTGAGAAACTGAAGGAAATGGAAAGCAGTGAAGACAGTTCCAACGAAAGCATGGAGGAACTAGCTTGAGTAGAAGCAATGCTGATTATGTACAGTTGTCCATACTCAAAATAAATTTTCGAATCCGAGGTATGCTGTCTTTTCTCTCACTTGGTTCTGAATCCTTTTGCCAGTAAATTGGCATAAATTAGTGCATTCCATGTGTCAGGCACTCCGGGTAGGCACCAGTGGCTGCAATCTTGTGGAGCATCGGCTGGGGTCCCTGGCTCACGATACTTTGAAGGGTGACCATCCTTCCTGAACTCTGTTAGATATGTGATGTTTAAGAACTGGACCTTCCAGTTTTCATATTCCATCTGTTTGATTGATTCAGATATGTATAGATTATTCACTGGGTCAGCTTCAAGATTTTTGTAGTCTGTTTCTGGCTCCAAATAGGGATCGCAAAGTCCCCCTTCGTTCCATGTCCCGTTCCTGCAATTTACATGTTAAAACCTCTTAGACTCATTAATTATCAATTCCTTAATTTAGGCCATGCATGGTGGCAACTGTTAAGGAATAGAAAGTTGTAAAGTCACCAAACTACACTGACTGCATTTCATTCTTTTGGGATCCATAGTGTTGAAGAATGTAAATGGAAAATTTTCGTCCTCGACTTTAACTATGAAAGTTATAGTCATATAGATATCTGTTTATACTTGCCTGTAATGTACCGGGGAGTAGCTACGAAAGAAAACATGAGTATTTAGAGGTTCTATATTCTCTAACACCCAAGACTTCCAGGTTTGTAAAGACCTCCTAAATGCTTCCATCACATCCATTGTGAAGTTCACTTTCCCGCCTTCCTCAAAGTAGCATCCCCTGAAACACAAGATGGCCAGATAACAATAAGTCCAGTGATTTTTACTTTGCCGCTTGTTATGTTGTCGAACTGTTAATTTGGATCTGGATCGGATTGTTGATTAGGTGAAACTTTTTGCAAATGTGTGGTCATAGATTGAAAATTAGATATGTGAAGGGAGGGTCGTACATCCTTACTGTTTTGTCTTGGTTCCACCAGTGCCCTGCACTGAAAATTAGGACATCGGCCCCCACCCAATGTTTGGAGTACCAGTGGAACTGGTCGAGCTTGATTGTGGTCTTGACTTGGTCCGGTGAGTTATGGGGTGGGTGCCCTACAACCACAAGGAAGGGTGCCCTGTAATATTCAACTGTGAGGTTGTAATCCTCGAACCGCATGGAGAGAAAACCCTTGTGTTTGGTTATGGGGTTCCCGTTCACTTCATAGATTCTAGACTTGTTGGACACTGCTTCTGCAAGCATGCATAACAAAGATTCCCACTGGTTCCTTCCGATCGAGTCGCCAGCAAACACTATCCGTCCGTTTCTGCTCCTTTGCAAGAAGTCAATTGCATTGAATCTGAGATCATGAGGAGGAAGAAGCAAAACTCATCAATTAGGTTAGTTGATTAAACCTTGTGAACTTATGGATATTCGAACTTTGTTATTTTAAGGAAAATATGCATGCGAAAGCGCTGTTTTACTTGGGCCATATTAAGACCGTAATCTATTTAAAATTTAAAGTTTTGATGTTGTTAAAAGTACCTACTTCATCTTAAAAGGGTGTTTGCCCCTTTATGATCGGAAGAATAAGGGGAGTAGACGACTAATTTTTGTTTGTTGGTTGAGAAGTGTTCTACCACGTGAAATAGAAACCGGCTTAGAAAGAACCTAAGGATACGAAAATGTTCACGAATGTTTATCTGGTTCTATGAGAGTTTAACCTAAAATGTAGCTACAATATGCGAGACTCCAAACGCAACAAACACGACCATCCTAACTTAAGACTTAATATAAGACAAAGCATGCGTGCACTGTGCATGAAACATGCTTCTGAAAACTCCACGACAAACTCACCTCAAAACATCACAGCCAGCCGGCTGCCACCGCCATGTCCGATAACCTTCGTCTTTTCGACCACTTTGGCTGCACCGGAAGCCAGGGTCTAGGAACGGGCAGTTTTCGGTGTAGGGCTGAAATGGATGGCTCTGGTCGCGCACCCATCTGCCATAGGAATAATCACAAGTCCCTGGAGATATATTGTGATTAGTTGGTAGGATTTGGGATAAGAAACCCAAATGATCAGATAGAAACTGCGAGTCAAATGGGGTTACAAGACTAAGAATAAATAAGGAAGAGACTAGGAGCAGGAAGAAAGAGACCGCATAACGAAGTTCTCTTCTGATTAGAATGGAAAAGGGGAAACTTTGGAGATTCTGAGATTGTTGAGAGGGCTGGAGATCCATTAGAAGAGAATGGAGAAGAAAAAAAAAAACTTCTGTATTTGAACTAGTCTAGGGGGTTAGAGAGATGGAGGAGATAGAGAGGGAGAGAGAGTTGTGGAGTAGTGGCTTTTCTCTTGGATATATATTAATATGGTATTAATGGATTTGCGTGCTAATTAATTACAGGCCACTGACCTTTTCTAGCTCCATATTAAAATTAAAATTAAAATTTCCAATCGAGGCAATAGGGCTGGTCATGTACTTTATTTAGGTTTCACTTTTGAATTTCATGCTACGTACCTAACAAGCTTGGCACGTTCTTTTTTTTCCATAACGTGCACAGCATGTTTGGAAGCATATCTTTCTGAATTCTAAACCCCTTAAGGAAACCGATAAATTTACCAATAAATACATCGTACATGCATGATGCATTCACAATTACAATGATTTTTCATTTTTAATTGAAAAAATTATTATTCTCAGTTACATGCTCATCAATTTATATAAGGGTTTGAATTATATCAAAGTTTTTGTTTTGTCAAATAGAAGTTTCAAAAATTGTTACCATTCTCACCCAAATGCAACCATAGTTTACCTTTGTATACGAAATCATCAAAATTGGTTTTTTTATCCCCCTCTTTTCATTTCTATCAAACACAATGTTATTACTGCTATATGGGACTTTTATACCTAAAGAAAATGAATTAGCCCCCACAAATAGAACAAATTTTTTTTTGGGAGGGGGGGAGAGGAAGAGGAGAAGAGAGGCTGCTACTCCTCTTTTTCCTTCCATCTTCTTTCTTTCTTTCTTCCTTCCTAGAGGAATCATTCCATCATATGGATAAACTGGGCTATCTCTCCCCGTATTTGTGGAGGGCTTTTCTTCCTAGCCGATTTCATGCTAGGCTTTTGCAACCCTTTCTTCAGTGATCTTCTTACAACGAACATGAGTTTTTCCATGTACGGAGCAATCAACAAATTCCCTTGTGTTTTGCAAGGTTTGTTTCCCCTAGTTGATCTAGGGTCGTCCTACCAACCTTTTGGTTGGAATTTGTAGATTTGTGTATGTCTATCTTTTTTGCTTCTGTTGTGGTGTCCTTGCAGGTTTGAGGTTGATAAGGTGGATGTCCATCGAATCTCCGTATTGAGGGTTGGAATTGTTGATTTTGTGGATCTACTATCAAATGTTGCTTTTTGAGGTATGCGTGTTTGGGAGATATTGTGATGATGTATCCTAGTGGAAGTTGAGCGAGATTTGCTTTTTCACTTGTAGATGTTTTTGATCCCCAACTCCCAAATTGGATCATCTCTCATATGATTTTATTTCAGCATCAAATGCAATGGCTTTATGGATCCTCTTATGTTTTTAGTTCCTGATGAGCTGAGTCTTCAAGATGTAAAATTATTTTTGTTATTGTCTTGCAATAGTTGTGGCTTTTTTTTTTTTTTTTGTATCTTTTATTGTTTGCAAGAGCCCATTAATGAAATTAGTACGTCTATAAAAAATAAAGAGATTTTCTATTTAAACCCCACACTTCTCTTTGTTTAGTCCAATACATAAATCATTACGCAGTAAATTTTATTATTGTATAAAAAGACAAAAAAGGTCATCCAACTTAATAATTAACCCTAGTACATCTATACACACACCTTACCACTCTTCATATTAAGTTTCAGAAACCTCCTTCCAACTTCTTGTTTACAAACTCTCTCTCTCTCTCTCTCTCTCTCTCTCTCTCTCTCTCTCTCTCTCTCTCTCAAGTTCTCAACTCAACAACAAGACCCAAGTGTTAGAATTCCAGTTACAATTCTTGGAGAGAGGTAAAGTTGTTCTCTTTCTCTAGAAAGTATTAAATTTCAGATTTGGGGTTTCATTTGTTTGTGTTTTTTTTTTTTGCTGGGAACAAAGAAAATTGTGGGGTTTAAATAGAAAATCTCTTTTAGTTCTTATTTTTTCAATTTGGGGTGAACTAAGAGAAGTGTGGGGTTTAAATAGAAAATCTCAAAATAAAAATAAAAATCTTACATTCAAAAGTTTAGAGAATCCTTGTGTAAGATTAAAAATTGGAATATATATATATATATATATCCCCTTTTATTGAGGGATCTTTCAAATAATTTTATTTGAAGGACACCCTTTAGGGTACCCTATGAATTTTTTTTTTCCAACGATCCAAATCATCTATTTTTTTAAGTCTACATTCATAGATTATCCTTGCAAAAAATTAGACAAATCGGAAACTGTTTCGACATCCAATTGTATTCTACGAAATCAATGAACACAATACTTCAAGAAAGTACTAAAATTTCAATAACACAATTGAGTAGTCAAACGATATCGGATTCAAGTGATTTTTTGTAGAGATAATCTTTGAATGATTATTTAAAACATAGACGGGTTGGATTAGTGAAATACAATGCGGAATAGGCCCTCAAAGGATGCTTTAAATAAGTTAATTTGAGAGATCCCTCAATGAAATCTCTCTATATATATATATATATGTATATATACCCAATTCAACCATCAATAATATAAAGATACCATGATTAATCCAATTTGGGAAGAAGAAGAAAAAACCCAAAATCATCCACCTATCATGCATTTATTAATATTTTATACATGAAATTCCCTTTTTGTACATTTGTCATTTAGCCAAAGAGTAAAGCGGTGGTAAGATATGGAGGTTTTTTTTTTTTAATCCCTCTTAGAGCTTTGAACTGAGCTCATTTTGGTTTTTTTCTAATCCCTTCAACCTTTTGAGCAAAATGCGGGAAAAGGAAGAAAAATACCGACCTACTTGTTCGGATGGGTGTTCACCCCAAAGTGTTGCCGGATTGTATGCATACATTCGTAAGTAAGTTAGTGCACTGTGCAATATGGCAAATTTTATTGAGAGGAATCCACAAATAAAAGAAAAACACTTTAGTTTCTTATTGAACAAAACAGGTGATATTATTTCTCCATTGATCAAGAATTTAGATTTTTATGACAATTTATTTTGATGTTGTTACAATTGCTTGTCTCTCTTTCCTTCATTCACCTATTGAAGTATCGTTGGACAAAAGAATCAAAATAATATGATATACTCCTTGTTTTAGATCCTTGAGAATCTTTTGAAGAGTCTCGATCTCGGCCATGTACTAAAGAGTTACGTTTTCTTAGATGGGACTCTATTTAACATAACCAAGAGGGTCCGCATATGTTCTTGAGAAATTCTTTCCTGAATTAGTGGCATGCCAAGATACTTCTTCAAGTTCCCGATTGGTTTCGAGTCAAATAGGAAGAACTAGAAGATTCCATCTCTAGAAAGCGCCTACACCTAATGGCTTAAGCCGCTAGGTTAAATTAAGAGGAAAAACCCCATCAACTGTCTTAATTGGGTTTATTTAATAAAACGTGGGTTGGGCTTCATTGTGGGTTTTTCTTGGAAAAAGTTGGTGACAGTGTTGTAATTTATAGGTGTTTGGATTCTTTTTGTTTTGAAAATGGACTCTGGGTATTTTTATAGAGTGGGTTGAGTTTTCTACTATTTCAGGCCCAATTCAAGCTCCCATTCAACTCCTTTGAGTCTATGTCCATGTCAGCAGGCATATTCCACATCATATTTTCTTTTATTTTCTCCAGAGTTACTAATTTTCTTCTTCCTTTTATGCACTCTATCAAAGAAAATGTTTGTTTGGGATAGTCTGCAATTATATTGATGTCAATTATGGCTTATTTCATACCATTTTAATGAAGATGTTGCCGACTCTTGATACTTGTTTGAATTTTCAAATTAATCTCTGATTGAATGATTGAATCAGTTGAATCAGTTTAAAGTAAGCCTCAGTTCAACTCATTTAGCAAAAAGTTGAAATTTCAACTGATTCTATATGTTTAGTTTGGTTTGCCTCCACCATGATTGAATGAAACTGATTCAACTTTCAGAGTGTGAAGGGAAGATGAAGTACTAACTAAAGCCTTGTTTGGTATCCTATTCAAAAAAATAAAGTAAAAAACTATGGTTCTTTTTTAAAGCATGAGTTTTCAAATAGTGATTTTAATATCTAAAAAAATTGAAATTAAAATCAGAAAATCAGAAATCCTAAATTCCCAAATTGAAATTAACAAAAGAAAAGGAGAGAGAGAGAGAGAGAGAGAGAGAGAGAGAGAGAGAGAGAGAGAGAGTATAAAACCTCACTTTTTTTGTTTTTAATAATAGGGTGTTTTTGAGTTTTTAAAAATGGGCCTGTCAAACAGGGTTTTGTAACTTTGGACTTAAAATATGTTTCTAAGTTTATAAAATTGGATCCAAGTAGGATACCAAAAAGACTCTTACTAGCTTGCAATACTTATGAAAGAGAATGCTTACTTAGTCACGAATGAAGTAACTAATTTCTAGTCGTTGATGCATGTGACACTCATTGTGAGATTTATACGCATCTACAATTAAGACGCACACATCTTAGCAATCGCCTAAAAATGAAAGGATTCTGATAATGCGACTCCAGAATGGAGGGTGGTATTTTAATTCCTGAATAATGGTATTATGATGTCTGGATGGTATTAGCTCTTTCATGTTGTACGTTCCACAGGTGCATGTTTATTGCTTCTCCATGTTGTTTCTGTGGGCTATTTTCTTGTAAGTTGAGATTTCAACTTTTGGTCAATTATGGCTTATTTTCATACCATTTTAATGAGGATGTTGCCGACTTTTGATACTTGTTTGAATTTTCAAATTAATCTCTGTTGTAAGATTAAATATTGAGTACAGCTCTTTGACTTTATATCCATGTCAATATATTAGCTCTTTGACTATATATTGGCCCCAAAAAAAAAAAAAAAAAAAAAAATCCACATCAGAACTTATTTTATTTATGGTGATTTTATTAAAATGACATTTCATTTATTTTTATTTTCTACTTCAAAATATTGTAACTTTCAAAAATAAAATTGTTAGCACAAATGGAATTTACCACAAACGTCAAACTCTAATCAAATGGGGATTGGTCTTAACCATACGAGGATTTTGAGTATTGTGTTGTTGGGGTGGTTTGGACTATACAAGCAATGACACAAACCTCAGTGTGATGTTTTTGGTAGTTTGGTTTGGTTTGCCTCACAGCCTCGCCGTTGATGCATGTGACATCCATTGTGAGATTCATACGCATCTACAGGACGCACACTTCTGGTAGGCGGTATTACTTTAAAGCAGGTCCACAGAGCAGAGGTTCTGCATATAAAGATGCTCTAAATTAATCTACTGATGAAGAAAAAGGAAGACAGTACATGGATCTCAACGGTAAAGTGATACTCGTACGTAGTAAATTTACTGAGCAACTTATGACATCATTTTGTAAATTGTAAAGAGTCTCCCTCTCAAGCAAGCACACACCGAGTACTGGCTTCAGTTGTTCAACTTCTCGACAGCTAAAAGCTCAATGTACTTGTAAGAAAATCTGCCATCGCCATTCATTCGACTGTTTAAGTACTCTGACCCGAAATTCGAGAAATGTGCATGTACTGGAAAATATAAATTCATGTAATGTGTACCTCCCTTTTGGAGATTAAGAGTGATCAAGCCCTACGTTACTTTTGGGATGTCATAATGATCCGCTTTGTGATATTTTGCTCCCACTGTCGAGTGCTCAAAACTGATGAAATGGCTTCTATGTGGCAAAAAATTAGACAGGTCACTTAAGAGTCACGTTATTGATATTTTGAAGGAGACTTGATAATGGAGTAGAGTGAGATGCATAACATTGTTGGTGGGTTGATGTGGGACAATATAAGATTTAACTACAGTTTCAAAGGCACTAGCGTAACTGAGGAAATGTATGCAAAATGTGTTATCTGCATCTGACCAGATATATATTTTGGTTGGAACAGGAATTACTGTATGATCCAGCCTGGACGATTCCTAGACCTCGATCAAGTTTTATGTTTGTTACCACTGCCACTAGTACCTACTGCTACTTACACATGATACGTACCATTATTGTCCTTTCACATATATATCAGCCCTTTCACCTTGTAATCTGTTCAAGTTAAATCTTCAGTAAAGCCATCTGATCGAGGGATCTCTCGGAAACTTTTTAGACATCTAATTTTTTTCTATAAAATCGATGAACATGGTGTTTCAAGAAAGCATTTGAATTTTAATATTATAATTGAGTGGTCAAATGATATCGGATTTAAGTGATTTTTTGTAGAGATGATCTTTGAATGAATATCTACAAAATAAACAGTTTGAATTAGTGAAATACAATGCGGAGTGAGCCCTACAAGGGTGTCCCTCAAATAAGCTTATTTGATAATTTGAGGAATATATTTATATATATATATATATATAATGGAAAGTGTGAATAGTGCTTCTACGCACAGTGCAATAATAATGATCAATATGGAAGTGGTTATTTTTTAGTTAATTTAGTACCCATCTTGTATCTAATATGCGTCACCCTCTTTGGTTTCTCTGTGATAGGTTAAATTAGCTGTTTTTATCAAACTAGTTTTGTTGGTATCAGTGTACATTGTCGACAATTATCAAATCTCAACAGAGTATTAATGTCGACAATGAACCAAATACATAGATTTTGATTGGTATCCACTGCCAAACATGATTTTCTTGTTGCAATAGTAGTGCTGATAGACATTATTGCTGTTGTATATATTCTTCAGGATAGGTTGAAGTTTCAGAATGTTTCTCCTTTTTTTTCCGTATGGCTGGTCCAGAGTGAGGTGAAGGGTGAGGTTGACCCTGAAGCCCCAAAGCAATATCAACAAAGCCTGTTAAGATGAAAGTGGAAGGAAGAAGAAAAAAAGAAAAGGAGAAAGAAAAAAAAAAAAAAAAAAAACTCACATGGTGTTTCTATACTGTACTTGGTGATATCTCATATGCATGCATGATTGAATTATTCTGTCCGGACAAACTAAGTATATATACGGGAAGAGTCCCTTCATTCCTTTAATTGGTCACTGACTTGTAGTTCAATCATAACTAGACATATCTGGGGACCCTCCCCCACTTGCAGAGCCACTAAAACAATATTGGCCTCCATAAATAGTCCATATATCTCCAGGAGAGCTTTCAGTTTGAGAGGTCAATGGTTTATCATCACTTTCGTCTCAATCTTTTTTATGGGCCCTCATAATCACAAGACATTTCTTTAGCATAACAGTTCCTCTCTCTTTGTCTCACATGTTCTGCAACTTGCATCACACTCATGTAGCAATTTTGGCATGACCTAAAAGCACCCTAGCTACATCTTTTTGGCCAATTAACCTTAATTAACAACTCATTAGATTAAGAGTCGTGCCAGTGTCTTGAGCATTTATGGTATTAGAATTTGTGGGAACAATGTGATTGAGTACATATTTGAGTATTAATACATATTCGGTATGTATCTGTTCAGAGTATTATCTCGCATCGAAAATAAGATTTCAAACATCAAAAAAGTTGAAAACGATGCATAGCAGTAAAAAGATTTTGAGCATCTATATATCATAGATCTCAAGTATGATACAACAATCTTTAGATTGGGTGTCCAACTTTTGCACTGAAATGGGTGGGGGGGTCTTTATGTAATCAGTGAATCGAAAACCATCTCGGTGATGGGTTGATGCTGCATCTTCGGTTTGGTCACTCAGAAATTTGTCATTTCAGGACAGGCATTGGGTTGGTCTGAGTTGACATCTTGAAGAGCAAACCTCCAGTGGACCTGTGGTGGTTTTAATCATATCATGTAGTGGGGTACTGACCCATGTACCAGATTGCCCCAAATTCAAAATCTGATGACTGAGAAATATTGTCTTGCCAGGTGCAGCGTGAGACATGCTTTTTCTGTTTCAGTCATTGGCCGCAAGGAAGGACTTCTTTTTTCTTTTTTTCCCTCAGTAATTCATGAACCAAAGATAGGGAAAGAAACTCCCCTGCAACATGCTGTATGTAACATTGTCTCTATATATCTCCTAGTTAGGGCCTTCCGTGAAATAATACACCATATATTTTGCTACTACGTACGATGTACATGGTACTATGATGATACTGTACTTGTCGCAATATTGTAGACATTTTTTCGTTGATTTGTCTGAAGCAGAGAGACTTGTAACTCTAGTAACTAGACATATGAGATATGAATTCTCGCCTTGTCTTGACATTACTTAACTTTTAATCTGAACCGTGTATTATAAATTCAAGCCAAGCAATGATCCGTTTTATACACGTATGCAAAGAAATATGTTGCTTTCAATGAAGCAAGAATCAATGCTATAATGTGGATCGATGTATGGAAGACGATAGTGGATGTCATTACATCATTACTATTAATATCATATAACTGATATCACATCTGAAACTAAATAGATATTATATTTCAAAAGACGTTTTTTCAATAAGCAAAACTTGTCGACTTGTCATTACCATGCAAATTGTAGTAGGAGAGAGCATCAAAAAGAGCTTAATTAGATAGCTACATTGGATTGGATTAAAGAGAGAGAGTAAATAAAACAACTAAAACAAATTAGACAAAAGCAAAAGGAGCAAAGAAGCAACGGGGCAAAGGAGAATGTGGCATGGTATGGGCTCTCTCCAGCTAGTACAATTGGAAAGACAAACTGGGCTGGCTGGCTGGCTGGCTGTCACCCATCTATTCTAAGTCCACGCACCCACTCACTATCTCCACCCACCCACCCACCAATCACCTCCACCTCCACCACCACCATAACCTTCCTTCCATTCCATTATTATCACCATATCCAAAATCTCCAGCCAGAATCTCAACAGTGTCTCCTAAATAAATAACTATAAAAAAAAAAAAAGATTCCTCAACTTTCAAAGACCCAGAAAATATTTCCCATCATTTTCCATGGAAGAAGCAAGGATGACGTCAGCTCTACTTACTCTATGTTTCCCCCCCCCCCAGTGGACCCCACCCATAATTTTCCATTTTACCTGCAGCACAGCAGCAGCAGAAGTAGAAGCAAACAGAGTGTCTCTTCTGTTGTCCTTCCTTCCCCACCACCACTCCACCTTCCTTTTGGTTCCCCTTCTCCCCTGCCTTTGCCCAAACTTACTTGACCTGACCTGAAAATCTGGGATTTTTTTTCTCCTTTTTCTAATATTATATATTTATATGTACTAATGTACCCTCTCTTCTTCTTTTTTGCCTTCTCTTCTGGTGGGGACTGAACTGACAATTAAAGAATGGGTTTTTTTCTTCCAAGTGGGTTAAAAATTAAAATATAGGAGTCAATCAAAGGGACGTCATATCCTACAGATCTTTTATCCTCGGCGATTTCTCATGGGATTCCCATCTCGGGAGAAACTGAAATCCTGTTACAATCACAAAACAAAACACACCAAAATCAATTACATTACATTTTTCTGTCTACATGCCTCCTTATTCGCTACCCAGCCCACCCTATTTTCTGCTGCCTACTAACTTGACCATCAAACATCAATTAATTTTGGGCGGCATCATAATTAAATAATTGCAACTCTGAACCCTGTATAAAATATTAATTAAGTTATAGAGCTACTTGTCTCTTTTCTGAGAATTATAATATGACATATATGTAAAAATTATTTATTAGAAATATAAAAAAAAAAATTATGCACACATTCAACACCACTGTTGACAAGAATGTAAAAGCTCTTACTTACCCTATAAGAATGAGAGAAGTATTTTCTTAAGGTAATTAACATGTCACATTATTATGTTCTACTTTAGGAAAAAGTTCCAAATGTGGGAAGAAAAACAAAAAGCCAGAAAAAGTAGAATGTTCAAAACTAGGAAAATTATAGATCAACTCTATAATAAACAAACAGATGCCCGCCTTAGAGAGAGAGAGAGAGAGAGGGGCGGTGCCTAAAATATTCCACGCGGCATAACAGCTCATGTTTGTGTATGTGGCTAATCTAGGAGTAGAAGGACAAAAGAAAGAAAGAAAAGGGCAAATCAAATTTGGGGTTTCATTTCATGGGAAAAAAGAGTTTCAAGCCAGTCCAGTCCACAAAAGCTGCCCTCACGCTTTTGCGGTGGTGTTGTTTTTATCAATTATTCAAATCAACTCAACTCTTAATTAGGTGACTTTGGGTTGGGTCCAGGCATTCTTTTGGCACAATCGTAGACCGAAAAGTTGTCAATTTTTGGCAAAAAAAGAGTCCAAATTAGTTGACTTCCAAATCACATTAAAGATATTAATTAATCAACTTTAATAATTACTGCGTATATTACACGTCAACAATTATGAACCGTTGATTGAAATATAAATCTCACTACCTAAACCAATAAGTTCAAACCCTACTAATTGAAACGATAGTGATACTAATCACCCACTAATCAAATCCCTTTAGGTATGATCACTTGTTGGGGAGAAAGGAGACCATGTAGTTTACTAATTTCCTAAGACCCTTAACCCCATAATCTGTCTCATTAGAGGAAACAAAATGGTTTCTTTTTCTTTTCATAAAAAAGAAAATGGTACCACAATAATATTATTATATAAAACCAAGAGGTCAAACACATGAACAGTAGCATAATAATAATAATGATTAGGATAATTAATGAAAGTGGTTTTCGGGGGTACACGTACCCTCTGGTCTGCAGCATAGTCATAAGCAGCTCGGGGGTACAAGTGGTGGTGTGGGGTTGGACCCTGGCTCGATGACATGGACAAAGACGACGAGCCATCGGGTGTGGATGGCTCGGACTCGTGCTCAGCCTGCTGCTGGCACTCCAAGTTCACCCCAAACAGCCTCAGTATCTTCGAGCTCCCAACCGACGACGTCGTTTGACTCATGTTCTGGACACCAGACCCTGCAATAACGATATATACAAATACATGCATGTAATTAATGCCTCCAATCAGGGCTTACCACAACAGACAAAACAAAATTCCTTTGAACTTGAGCTACCAATCAAATCAACAGTACAAACAAAATTGTATTTATTTATTTGGGTCCCTAATTTTGACAAAAGAGCGATCTTACAAATTATCACATTTTTATGGTGGATTAAAAAAAAAGTCTAATTTACCATCTCGACTGACACAACAACAAAAGAATTTACAAAAAGAAGAATATATTCACACTCCAAATTTTTCGTTTTATACTCCGGAAATGAAAACGAATATAGAATGACAAATCGAGAATGTGAACGCATTTTTTTAGTTCTTTTTTAATCCAGTTGAAAAGCCGTTCCTCCCGAGTGATAGGAGGGTGTTTTCACATTTTCATGTGCCTGTATAAACCAACAAAAAATACAAATGTTTTGCAAAATAATTTTTTGAAGATAAATAAATAGTAAGAGATAGGGTATTTTTTAAAAAAATAAAATAAAATAATTAAAAGGATATACATTACCTGCTGCATGAAGACAGTCAGGTGGGTATGGCGCCACACTATGATTATGATACTGGTGCGCAGGATAAGACGAACCACCATCACTATTATTATGATGCGGCGCAGAATAGAACATCCTGGTCCAGCCCCCCGCGCTACCGCTGCTCTCGCCCGCTCCTCCGCTAACCTGCGTAGCGCCAGGCCCGCTATCGTGGGCCGAGGGAGTGGCGGCAGCGGAGCGGCGCCTCCAGCCTATGAAGAGGCGTTCGGTGTGTGAGCGGCGGCGCTCGAACAAAACGACGTCGCCGGCGTCGAGGCGCTTCTCCTTGACGTAGCGGCTCCACCCTTTGGTGAGGACGTAGCTCTGGCTGCTGTTCCAGTAGGAGTAGCGGAAGCGCCAGGACTTACCCGACTCGTCCTCGAAACTCAGCAGGAGCCCTGAGTCGCCCCCACCGAGTGGGAAATATTTCTCCGCGTGCTGCTTGGGGATGACAAGGCGGTTCAGCTTCCCGACGTCGCTAGGGGTTAAGGGCTTCTCGAACATGGGCTCGTTCTCCTCGTCGTGGTCGTCGAGCGGCGGGGAGGATTGGAGGAGGAGGTGGTGCTGTAATTGGTTGGCGTGGTCTGATTCGGCGTCGTTTTGGTTGAGATTGAAATTGAGGGTGGTAGGGGTGGGAGGAGTAGGGGACATGGGTGTGGGTTGTTCTTGGGAGTTGAGCCAAGCCTGGTAATTGTGGTGGTGGGTGTCTTGATAAAATTGAGGGAGGAAATGGGGTCTGGAGGAGTCTTGTTGTTGTTGGTGGGCAGTGTTAGGCCACCACTGGGTTTCTGGGTGGTCTGAGGAAAAGTGGTTTATGGACATGTTTGGCGAGAGATGGAGAAATTGAGGAAATGGGTTTTATAGATGGAAGGAAGAATAGTTTGGCTTGGGGTTGAGGAAGGCAAAAGCAGAGGCAAAGGCAAAGGCAAAGGCAAAGCTTAACTTTAGGTACTCTACAGGGGAAGGTGTGGGAGCAAGGGACGGTGTAGGCGTGCAGATTATGGGTTTGATGTAAGGACCGTGTCACTGTGAGAACTATTTGATATTTTAGCTAGCTAGCTAGAGCTAGCTACCCACCCTATAAGATATGACAACAAGAGAGAGAGATAGAGAGAGAGAGAGAGAGAGAGAGAAGAGAGAAGAGAGCAGAGAGCAGAGAGAGAGAGAGAGAGAATGGAAAATGTAAGTACGAGAGTACTACTTTAAGGTTTTGCGTGAGGGAAAAATTCAATCATTATTTTCAGTGTAAAATTCCCCATATACTACTACTCACTTTTCTGTTTGTGTGTTTTTTGTTGGGATTTTGTCATTTTGATTTGAGCGACTAATTGAAAATAAATATAGCTTTTGTTGTGAAAAAAAATGATGAGAGAGAGAGTGTGTGTGTGTGTATGTCTCTTGTGTTGTGGTATGGTGGAAGTAAAGCAATTTGTAAAACTATTTGTTTGGAAACACCCCCATGTTACCGCTACACTGCCAAACAAATCAAATGATAGGCCACTCTGACGTAATAAGAACCCAGCTAGCTAGTTCATCCATTAATTCCCTCCAACGGCCGCCCCTAGCACTTGGTTTTCAATACCTTCTCTCATGGGGCACTAGACTAGTTGGGATATTTTTTCTTTTCCCTCCCCCTAATGTACCAACCTCTAACTAGGTAGAATTCACTTGTAAATCCACCAACCCAATTGAGCAAAATTAAGATTTCATCCTTTTCTCTTTTCCATGTGGTTTTTTTTTATAAACAAAAGCAGTTGTTAGTTGTTGATGTGTACGCAACAACCGATATTAGAATGAGTGGATAATTGAACAATAAAGATACATAATGGTAACATTAATTTTCAAAATTTCTATCATATACCAATTACCAAGTTGTTAGATAAGGGGAAATGAAGAGAATGGTATTTTGATCACGTGCAGGACAGCATTATTGGTGTTTGGCCATTCCTGGATTTAAAAGGGGATTGGAGGGGTGGGAAAAATCCAGAGATCCCTTCCCTTTCCAATAAGCAGAGAGATGGGATAAGATTTGTCCAATTGGAGACACAAGACACCTCTCTCTCTCTCTCCCTCTCTCCCCCTCTCTTTCTCTCTCTCTTCTCTTGGTACAGTCGTGTTTGAATCCTTTCCTCACACTCAAGTCACTCCCATCTTTTTCTCTCTCTCTTTCTCTTCATTTCTCAGAAAACACTAACTGGTTTCTGAGCTTTTCTGTCTCTCTGGGTGTCTTTCATGCAATTTCATTTTATATTCTATCTCCTTATTATCTTAATACTTGGACTGTGTCTTTTTCCCTGAGTTTCAGACAAAACCCACCTCAATTTCCAGGTAGATTCACACAACACCAAGTTTCAATTTCATCCCCCCAACAAAAAAGGCTTGGATTGGATTGGATTATTTACTACTTGCTTGGTTTTAAATTTTTAAGTACCACATGTGGGAAACACATTAATAATAGCTTGTTGGCTTTGTTATCTTCAATACTCTCTCTAATACCAACAACATTTTTTGTGTGTTTCCTCACTCATTCCTATCATGATGGGTCGTGGTACCATGCAATTCCTCTCTCAATCATATATTGATGGGACAAGTCAGGGTCTTCAAATCCAATCCATGGTCCTCAGTTAATATCATCATCAACACATTTTTCACATATGGAGTATGCATAACTAGTGTTTGTATATGAGAAATTTCCAACTTTATATAATTCGTCCTAGAGAAAAGAATGACGGTCAACTAGGTTAATAATTCGATATCATCTATTGTTTAAAAATAATAATTAAAATTTTAAAATAGAACTGACACAAAAACGATCAAGATAGAATTACGGTTTTCGAGACAAAATCAAGACATACAATAATTTCTGAAGCATGTGGTCTAGATTGAAGTTAGAAAATCGAACTACGATAAGTTTTCATATCCAAATTTATAAAGGGACTTGAAAGACTAGCTAGCTAACTGTTTTATCATCTGAAAAGCCTAAACGAGTTAAGAGATGATAAAATTACTAAGATACTTTAATACAATTAAATTACTCGCATACCCTTAATGCGTCTCGTCAGTCATGACCCCCATCGTATTCAACTTATTGCTCACATAGAATTGGGGGAATAGAAATTGACCAAGAATCGCCTAATTGAGGGGGTGCTCAAAATACCTAATTAGACCCCCCACAATGGTAAAGGATTCAAATGATCATAATTGTGTTAGGTGAGATATGAAATTGTAGATATTTGAAGTGTCAATTTTAACATACATGGGATGGGACATAATGAATGGTAATCACAACATGATTGAAAAAACCAAAAAGCACACCAACACTATAAAAACAACAAAGTAGTGAAAGCACAAGATAGGAAAAATCAAATTGGATGTCCATGAATCTTAGCTCAAGTAACATCTAAATGTTGTACTTGAAATCAGTCTGCAAATCTTATTGGTGAAGTGAGAAGGTCTTTCTTAATAAAGGCCGAAACCTGAAATCTTTTCATAAGTTTCTCAAAGATGTTGGTTGGCCAGGTGCGGGAATCCTTGACCAGAAAGCAAACCAAGCAGTGGGTGATATATAAAAATATATATATTTAAAATAATCTGTTATTTAATATTCAAATAAATAAATAAATAGTTTATCTTTCAAAGAGACCAGGGAACAAGACGGGCCTATGAGATATATGAGGAAGATACATGAAGCATGATGATAATAAAGACAGAATTTAATATTTCCATTTCTGGGAATTCTTCAATTCCCAAGTAAAAAAACTTACACACCACCTGGTTTTTTTGTAAGACCAATCCGTGAGACTTCTCCACTAAAGTCCATGCCTCTCTTTATGCAATAAATTTCTTGCTTCTAAAATTATTTTCCTGGGAAAATTTTTACAGAAAGAAAATGATCAGATATTTGTCAGGTAAAAAACTCTGGGGTTTCTGAAATTGAATTTATTTTTTTTTTTAATGGAATATATGCGGCTGCTGCTTCAGATGTATCAGTGTATTATTTGTAGCAATATATTGTAGGAGGAGGCCTGACCAAACTGGCAAACAGGTACCACAAAGGCCACAATCAATGTATCAAAATCTCTAGGTTGATACGCATCTGAAATTCAACTTTCATATTGCTAATTCAATGGACATGGCAGATTCTTATTTTGTTTATATTATAAATATATGATTCTATTCTTCTCGTTATACGATAATGATCAAAACTCAATATTAATCGAATCGAGAAATCCTACATTATGTTCAATGATCTTCAAAAGACATGAGAATTCATCTCCAAATTAAACCCTATTGGAAGGGAAGCTTATTATCAGCAATGCGAAATATTAGATTCTTCATTTGTTGATGAGATTATTTCTTTATAAAACATGGTTTATTTATTTATTGGAATTATATATATAACCCTTCTTCTTTTTGTGAATTACAACACCTGGCATATAATGATCACACTTTACCCAATATAAAGCAACATGCTTGGAACGGAAA
This sequence comes from Prunus dulcis, assembly GCF_902201215.1. Lineage (NCBI taxonomy): Eukaryota > Viridiplantae > Streptophyta > Magnoliopsida > Rosales > Rosaceae > Prunus > Prunus dulcis. The sequence continues at coordinate 11,860,081 of NC_047656.1, read as the reverse complement.
ACCATCTGGGATCTACCAAGTGGAGGCAAAGTTACAGAGATTTCCAGAGAGTCTTTTTTTTTGAAAGAAACAATATTATTCACCATTCAATTATTTTACTGACAAACATTTTTATAATAACCTTATCAATTTACTAGCATGTTAAAATAATTTGAATCCCAATACAGACCATGAATTATTATCATAATTAGATGATATTTGTGAAGGTGTGAGGATATAGTAAGGGTACTTTTGGGTTTTAGAATTTTCAACTTTCCACATAATAATAAAATTGAAGCTGCAAATTAATTACATCCCATATTTTATTTTTTATTTTTTATTTTTTATATTTCAGCTGTCGAAAGTGGGGACCTTGGTCCTCCTCACATGAAGAATACATGTCTTGTAATGGACCACATTTTGGTATCTGTTCACACCTGCAAATTTATGGAGCCGATTTCTTAGACCTAATTTTCTTGGGTGATGCCAGCTTAAGCAATGCAGAGTATTATTATATCTTCTTTCAACTTTAATGATTAGTTCCAGGTGATTTGGGTTCAATTTGATAGGGATATGGATGAGGAGGGAGTGGATGCAACATATTCAGAGACGCCTAACATTGAAACGATGATGATCGGCATGAGAAGCTGAGAAGCTGTACGCATAATTGTAAATTAATTTTGGCCGTTAATAAGTGCAGAGTTCACAATGCATCAACAAGCGCATGATTATAAAAGACGTTATAATTATAATTACAACAAAAATGAAAATAAACTGATTTAATATGGTGAAAGGTATGCCACCATAAGTCAGCGAAAGTTCCGATATATCGGACAAAAAATGAATTTGCCCAAGAAATATACTAGTTGGCCTGCAATTTGAAGCATTTAAAATCTCAGAAACTAAACACCAAAGTTTCTCGCATCACCCATCATCTCACTTCTCCCTCTTGAGTGGGTTTTTACTAAAAATACAGCATCCAAACAAAGCACATGCATGTAGACTTACCGAAAAAATACAAAACATAAAGAAACCATAATAATATTAATTTAATTTCTAGCCAACTTCCAAGCAGCCAACAAAATTATATTAAATAAAAATGGAGACAAAATAGTGTAGCAAATTCCCAAGGCATATGTCTTTTGCAGGAGCAAATGTCTCATAATTCAATCACAGCCACACAGCTTAAGTTAACATGGAGTTTGGGAAAACAATAAAAAAAATTGCAGGATCCAAAACTATATGGCATAGGCCACGTCTCCAAAATCTCTGGTGCTCAGGCCGGCCTGCCCCTAAACGTCTCATGAAATTAATTTATTTTCCCCTCCCCTTCCTTCTCCTCCCCCCCTCCCCCCCCTTTTCCCTTCCCTTCACCTATCAGAACAGAAAGGCATGCGAGGCCTCCATCAGCAGGTAGGGTCCACAAGATCAATATGTTTCTTTGTTTTCGAAGTGGGCCCCACAACACAACTACCCATTTTCACTCTTTGTCCATTTAACTGTTTGGCTGGCTGGCTGGATGCGAGGCTCTGCATATCCATTACTATCATCTATCTGCATGTGTTTCCTCCTGTATTTATTTTATCTTGGGTGAAATGTGAGCAAATAGAGCAAAAGAAGGGTAAAAATTTGGAACATCAGAAGCATGGTGGTGCAATTGGGTTATTGACACGTGGCTTGAGATACTGTAGAACTGAAAAAATAACGTATGTGGACCTGGTGGCGTGGTGGGTTTTTAGTTTTAGGCTGGGACCATAAACCATACCATATTGTAGTGTTCTGCACAGGAATGTATAGGAAACTATGGATGATGTATGAGGGTCTCTACTCTCTGACCAAAAAGAAAAGGGCTTGAGGAGGGTCTTATTGAGGTCTTGACCTCAAATTGCGAAAGAATTGAATTGAGAAAGATTGGGACATGGGTTGTGAAAGGGACTGTCAACTTGCCTTTCAGAGGTTATGGCATTGCAAATTTTTTCAATGTTGCAGCAGCATGCGTTAGATAGCTTTTATGTAGCTTGTATCTCATTTTCATATGTTCACACGTAAAGTTATATGTATATATATAATGCATTTGACACCATATTGAGTTACCCATCAAATTGTTCTTAATGATAAACCAACTGTTCTAATAGTATTTCTCTTCCTAATGTTAGAATAGGTCTTTAAATTTGAATCATTCTGGTAAATTTCGTTTTTAGGTTTTTCATTTTCATTTATTCTTGCTAAAGATAAAGAAAAATTATATGGGGGAAATTATGAATAAAGAATGGTGGAGGAAGGGCGGTGAGAGGAAAGAGGGAGAAAGAAGGAGAATATAATGTAACAAAAACTCGAGAGAGAAAAAACCCTACTAAAAGTTGTTTTCCGTTCTTAATTTTCATTTTTTGTGTTATTCCATTCCTGCTCATTTCTTCCACTCTTTTTCATTCCTCTTTTATTTCTCGTATTCCCCTTCTATTTTTAACAACAAAATAAAAACTAAAAACTAAAATAAAAACAGTTACCAATAAATACCTTTTCTCACCTCTCATCCCAATACACATTCTCAACCTTGTATCCCTTTGACTCCTATTATTTTCTTTTGTCCATATATACAAATCGTTTAACCTAGGCAAAATGAACTTGTTCTACGCAAAAGACTTGTTTCTACGGCATGATGAAATAGATGGAATAGTTTTTCCACATTTGCATAATGATCATGTGGTCCATATGGTCATATATATCAATGACTTTCACATCACAGTATTTCACTATCAAAAATGTCTTTGAATGGAAAACCCAACCTTTACCAAATTTTGAACAACGAAGAACCGACCCTTTTGCTGCATGACCCCAGCTGCCTAACTTTGAACAAAGTAAGCTGAACGGGGACCTTGCCCATCTATATCACTTATCCAGAATTAATCAGCAGCATGCACGTTTTAAATCAGACATTCATGCCTGTGCCTCCTTTTCTTCCAACACTTTTTATACACATGACATATGTCCTGTGCTCTGCTCCTCCTAATAGTAAGTTAGGTATGATAATAAAGTTCCAAAACAAGCTCAAGCTGGAGGAGAGAGAGAGATATATAAGTCATCACTAATACCTAACTATTGGGTTGTGTCATTTGATTGTAGGAGCATCTCCTGTTTCTGCAACAAGGAGGGGTGTGTGGATAGGAAAATTAGGGATTCAATTGGTGCATGTAAATGTGCTCCTAATATATTTGGATTTTTCACTGATCAATTGGGCAAGAAATTAGAAGTGAACAGTGGTCTGTGAAAAAAGAAAAGAAAAACTAAAAGAGGAGACGGGAGAGAATGGAACACCATGGATGAATTGGCACTAAAAAATATCGTTTAAGTGGCTCATGTGGAGCTATAAATCCCCATAATAATACAACTTTCCAATGTAGGACTCTTTACTTTCACATTCTCATACGCCCCCGCAAGTGTGGCGAATTTTCAAGCCTAACACGTGAAAAACACATTTTGGGTGACGTGAAGCACTTGTGGCTGTTGGGCTTTCACACATGGGCAACCCGCTCTGATACCATGAAGGAGGTTGAGGTTCCACCCCAAAACCAATTGGCAATAGAGAGAGTAGCCCAACTCCTTATAAGCCCTTGCTAGATTTCACAACTTTCCAATGTAGGACTCTTTACCTTCACATTTTCACAGTAATTGAGTCCCGCAACTTTTTTTTTAGGCAATTACATCCATTAACTTGACAAGCAGTTGCAATTAGGTCCTACTATGATAGTTTGTCAATTTGGCCGTCAAAATAAGGGCTAAAAGCATAATTTCTAGCTCAAGAGTCTCCTAAGCTGACCTAGTCAACCATCGAGTATCAATTGAGCTCCATAAGCCATTAGAAATCCCAAATGAAGAAACGCTTGAGGTAAAATGTCAGAGAGTTCCACGTACTCAAATTGTAGCTATTGTTATTGTAGTGTAGGTTGGATATCAAACATTGAATTTCATGGACGGATCTTAATCCTGAGAGAAGTTTTGAGGCATGTGGCAATAATCGGCTAAGTTTGATCTGAAATTGGTGTGAGGTGTTGTTTGAATTGTAGAACACCAAAAGAGGGTTGCAAATTGTACTCCAATGTCTGACAGAAGGCTAGGTTTACTAATATGGAAAATCGAAAAACCCCTTGCCAAGTTGCCCTTCTCTCCTTGTGCCAAATTCCCCTATATTTTGCTTAACCATTCCTAAAGTCCAATATATCCCTAACAATGTGCCATTCACATGGTTAAACTTGGCAAATTTTGTCACAGTAGGATCTAATTGAAACTACTTGTCGAGTTAACAGATGTAATTACCTATAAAAAAATTTTAAAAAAATTAAGGGACTCAATTGAAACTCAAAGTAAAGTTCAAAGACGTCTACAGTTAAAAATCCTAATAGTATTTGATATGTATTTCATTTGGTGCATATGAGTTAGTGGGCTCCCTTTCTAATTTTTTTTTTAAAGTTCCGCTCCTGCTTTTGGGCTCTATTTTGTTTCTGTCTATTGGGCCCCTAAAATATCTTTTGTGTTGCAAATTTCTGATATTGGGCTTTTACCCTGCGCTGAAAAAGTCTTATAAAAATCTTGTTTTCATTTTCTTCTTTGCTCAATCCCACTACAACAATCAGAAGGGCTTTTAAATTTCTGCAGCCTATTTCCTTTTGAGGCAAATAAACTTCATTGACATTGCTTACAAAAAACAAAAACAAAAAAAAAACTTCATTGACATTGACTCTGAATGCGAAATTCTATAGTTAGGGTATCATATATGGACTTCTTATGTGGATCTTCATATCAGTCATATGATCATTTCATTAAACATAAGTGAAGTTACTATTCAGAGAAATCATGTGACCAATATGAAGGTCTACGTTTATAATCTATATATGACTTTCTCACTATAAAACCAAGGGCGGAACCAAGAATTTTTAATGGGTGGGATAGCTAAAGTTATTTGCTTAAAATCTAATGATACAATTTTTTTTTTTGGTACTAACAGTTTCTATAGTTTTTCTAGAAATAAAAGTATATATTAAATCATATAAATCACGCTAGTTGTAAACATAAAATTTAAAAAAAAAAAAGGACTTAGAGCCATATTCATGAAAGGGTGAATTTTATTTAGAAAAATGCTTCTTTTTTGGGGATACGTTAATGGAAAAGGATTAAAATTGATGTTTGGGACAAAGTTTAACACCAAATACAAATGTGGAAGACCTTTGACTATGACTATTGGTGTGGTAGAACTAGCGGACCCAGGAATTTTTTAGCGGAGGTGCAATTTTGAAAGGCTAAAAACTCTTTGTGGATTGAACATCTAAAGCTTTTTGCTTAGATTGACCTTAGGTCCCTTCATGCATTCATATCATACATGAAAAATTGTTTTATGTAAAAATATTGACTAAGTATGAAAAATGATTTTTCAAAATAATTATTTTCTCAAGATAATTTTTGGCGGCTTTTATTCCTTACACATCAAATAGGAAAATTTGATTTTATGGGATTTTAGTATGAAGTATATATATTGACTTAATGAGCCATCATTTTTAGCATAAATCGTATTTTGCACTAAAACGGATTTTTCATATTTTGATTTGGTGGGAATTTGATTTCTTAGTATTTTTATTTGAATCCAAATGGGGGGTAAAAGGAAAAATACAATCATTGTGTGGTAGGATCTGAATATATATGATCAAAAGAGTTGAGCAAGGTCATGGTAATATTGGGATATCCACTTTGCAATGATCTTGATCTCTTGTTTCCTCACATCTTTAAGCCATTCTGGATCCTCACTGCTCTTGAACATCAAATCTACATGGTGGGCACCTGTTAAGAACCAATATACCACAATCATACATGTCAATATTCTCCTTAATTTCCATCTATTTTTATTATTATTATTATTTATTTGTAATTTTGGTATCAAATTGTAACTATAAACCTTCTTTTGCAACAATGGCTACTATGCTGTTGGATATATTCTTCAGCACCCTGCCAAAAAAAAAAAGAAAAAAAAAAAAAAAGAAAGCCCCCATCAATAATATTAACCATTAATTAGCCAGTTTTACCATGCTGACAAAACTGAGAAATTAGAAAGCGGTAATTATATTATTACCCTCCACCACTCCAAGGGTCTCTTAAGCCATTGAAGAAGATAATATTGCTTCCATATCTTTTCAAAACCCTCTCAATATCCTGTCAAAAATTAACAATAAAAAGTAAAATAAAAACCAAAAAATAAAATGTTGGTAGAAAATAATGATAGAAAATGATGGTACTAACATGGCCGCCGAACTCAGTGGTGACCCAAAGGGGCCTAGGTTCAATGCCAAATCTGCTTTTGCATACCGAGGCTTGGTCTTTGTAATCCCAATCAGAAGCTGGGAATATGCTGTCCTTATTGCTTCCACTGGTTGGCATTATCATCTCTGTACAAGCCTGCACCAAATCAAAAAATTTCAAGTCAAATTGCAGTATAGCTCAGTTGGTGGAATTATTGGACATTCACTTGTGTTGATAGACGTTCGAAAATTTCAGACACCCAATGAAATTTGTGTAAATCTCCCATTCCCAATCGCTTGTGCTCGAAATTAAAAAATTAAAAAATTTCAAGGCAAACTGAGCAACATGTGACATGCATGTGACCAACCCATCAAAATTTTCAGTACACTATGATGATCATTATTATTATGAGGTTAATAAAAAAAAGTTAAGAGTGGTAACTTTCTGCAAACTTACATGGTGAGATAAAAATCTAATTTCTTTTCTCAGGCTCCAAAGGGTAAATGATTAGTTGTACTCATTGATGAGTTTAAGGCTCAACTTTTGATTGTGCGAGCATGCTTTTCTTGGATACTAATCCCATGTGCTCTCTCTATTAGTCAAGATGTTTTTATTCTAACTCACAAAAGTGTTTCTTCTTTTTTATTGGGTTGATAATTGATTCTTTGTATAATGGACCTTATAAGAAGATGATCTTTATTGGGGTTAATTATTAGAATCTTTGTAAAAGAGTTTTTTTTAGGTCATTCAATTCAATTTCTAAATTATAATATTCTTCGGTCGTATCACGTGTGATATTTTAGTCATTATTAAAAAGTATTGCGTATCTATGAAAAATTATTTAAATTATTGTGTGTTAGCCTAACTTGTTCGTAACTTATTACGTTATCACATACATTAATAAGTGTAAAATTCATGTGAGACCAATAACGATTGATGCTAGCATAATTCTTCACCATGAGTGTGTATTTTTCTCATTATAAGCTTAAAAAAGCACAACCACCCCACCCCCCACCACCCCCACCCCCAAAAAAAAAAACTTCGGTATTTAGAGAAAAATGAGGAATGTTCTCCTACCTGCCAAAACCATCCTCCAAGGTCGTGAGGATCAGAGTTATTATTAAGGTCGAAACACGTGACTGTCCCACTGTAGTTATAGTATACATTAGCTGCACCGTACAATTTCGCAAAGGTGTCATTTCCAGTCGTCGGATCATCTATTGCCGCACACATCTGCACCCCCAATAAAGTCAAATTACTATTTTGCACCTTCATGAACTAAAAATATAAAAATAAAATAAAATATTATTATTTTCTTTTCTTTTACCTTTTTCACTGGAAATGCTGGCAAGGGACTTAAGAAATTTGAGGGAGTAGGATAATCCGTCATTGCTGTGTAAGCGTATGCAGTGGAAAGCCAATCTTCAAGATACTCTACGCTATTTCTGAAAGAAATAAAACAAACTTTAATAATTTGTAATTAATAAACTAAACTAGCCGTTAATTTACCGATACTTCTCTTTTTAAAATTGAAAAACGTCAAAACAAATTTGTTACGACAAAAGGAGAAGAGAGAAAAGCCTAGTTTAAACATTATGCCAGGCTTTATGGGTTGGGTTGTGGTCATACTTGCATAATTTAAATGATTTTCGTAGTAGCTCAAGCCCTCCAGGTTGGTTTGCTGTGTTTTCGATCTGTTCCCATGAGCCCTTGATCACTTTGTAACAGTTTTCACTCACACTCTAATACACATGCAAACAATAACATAATTATTCAGAAAAGTTTATTAGCATTAATTAAGGTTAATTATGATGCAAGACTGTAATTAAAAATCTTAAATATGCTCCCAATAATAACAGTACTTTATCAGAACAGTAATATAGGTATGTGTGCGACACGTGCATTGCCCATTAATATTGGATTGGACCATTTATGGATAAGATATTTAAGTGTTTTTTTTTTTCTTTCTAGCAATCATATTCTATATGTATAAAAGGACTCTGTGAGAGGGACAGGAGGGTCAATGTCATTTCAAAGGGTTAATAGAATTCATTTTCGAATAAAATAAAAGAGAGAGAGAGAGAGAGAGAGAGAGAGATTCCAACACCTTAAAGTCTTGAGTGACGATGTTACGGAAGCTATATGGAGACGTTATATTCTCGAAATTGAGAATAGGTGAAGATGATGCCAAGGCTCCGATTGTAACGTGAGGATACTTCAACCTAAACCATGCTGCCAGCACTGCATTTTAAACTCAAATTAATTTGATCACCCGACAAATCACAAGACAACAACAAATCAAGCCAGCTGTTCAATCAAACGTATTCACATACTTCCTCCATAGGAACCTCCAAAGACCACCACAGGAGAGTCAGTTGCTGATAAATTCTTCTTCAAATCAATAATTAAGGAAGCATAATCTGCCAACGCCTGTGTTGAGCTCAGATGTCCAAGTGTAGTTGCATTGCTATAAGCCACGCTCTTCTTGCCCCCATAAGGTATAGACTTCCCATAGAACCTATGCTGCAAACTTGATCATCTTATATATATGCTTTCAAATTGCATACAAACCTTCTTTTACCAGACAGTCTGGTGTGTTACCTGCTTAATCAGGTACTAGATTGACAGTGCAACAACATAACAAAATCATCTCGAATCTGATTTGGGGATCAAAATTTTACCTCAATGAAAACTACAAGGGCTTTGAAATGGGGTGCTGTCTCATAGAGAAAACCTACGTTTTGTGCAAACCATTCTATGTTTCCTTCATTCCCTGTGTAGACAAAGATTGGAGCATTGTTCTTGGCTCCTCCCCAGAATGTATCACTGATCAAATACCTTTGCTGGAAAGTTTCGTAGCTTTTGGGGTAGAAATTGAAATGGTCAAGTATTTGGGTGAAGTATTTGGTTCTGTAAAGTTTGTTTTGAGCAGAAGCAGAGACTTTTTCAGGGGTAATGAGTGAAGATGGAAACCTGGCACCAGCAAGTGTGGTTTTCGAAAATGAAATAAGAGGAAACTGCAGCACAAAGAAGAAAGAAAAACAGAGAAATGGGGACATGGATGATTTTGTTGTCTTCATTTTTGTGGGTTCTGTTTTGTGCACAGAGAATTGGAATTTTAGAGTGTGAGAAGCCTTGGCAACTCCGAGAAAGAGAGAGAGAGAGAGAGAGAGAGAGAGAGATTCCAAAGTCCAGAAGGTTTATAGGATAGATTCAAAGGAGTTGGGCTGTCATGGACAAAAACAAAATCATGAAAATGAAAAGTTTCATTTCCTTTTTGTTGGGAAAATTGACCACTTTTTTCTGGAAATGAGACTCACAAATAAAAGGAAAATAGAGTGGTGGGTAGAGAAGTAAAGCACATGTAATTCATGGAGATGGGGTTCACCTGCTGTGATTAAGTCCGTTTTAAGTTTTGATATGGGGTGTGGTGTGGTGGGTGATAGATAGTATGATTCGTCCTACTGTATGTGACGAATCGAACATCAGACATCAAGTACAGGAATAAATGATCTTAATCACTTTACTTAGAATTCTTTATAAAATTCATAATATCTCCTTTTGTTTCCCTATCATTTTGCTTAAATTTAAGTTTAAATCTAAATTTTTGAGAAAAACAGACAAAAAGAGCAAAAAGAATAAGAACATGCTCTTTCATATTAGTATATTAGGATAACAAGATAGACAAAAAGCGCAAAAAGAATAAAAACATGCTCTCTCATTTAATTAATAATTTAATATTTAATATTTAAATTAATTAAAAGTATTTTTTGGTATTTTAAATGTTACATTATTCTTTGTCTTTTGCTATATATATAAATAAAATGAATATTAAAATTCAGTTGTCCATTTTCAGTGACTGTGCCGTGATAGATTGGCTTGTTGCCGTCCGAAATTCAGTTGGAACCAGCTTTTCGTCTTTGTTTTTATTCGGATTAGCTGGCCTCTTGCTCTTAGACACAAAAAATTGGATGGACATGGAAGTGCCTAGTTAGTCATTCCCATACAAAATGCTCGTCCCTATCGCTGTGTTCACTGCCTGCCTGCCATTCTTGTCAAGAATTTCTCGTTTGATAGTGATATTAAAGTTACAAAGAGTTTGCATTTAACTCTTTCTTTTTTTTCTTTTTTCTTTTTCGTGTGACCAAAAAACACTTTTTTGTTCTTTCCCAAACTGGCATGGTGGCTTGTGTATATTAGTAAAATAAAAAAAATAAAAAGAAGATTTTTTCGGGGTTGTCACAAAAATTTATTGTAAATTACATGACCACACGATGTTACTAGTTGACACATTATGTCATTAGACATAATGTTAAATATATGACAAAATTGCTGTTGTGGGTTAGTGTGTCTTCTCCTTTACACATGAGTTCTATCTTCTTTATAAATACGAGTAGTTTAGACTATTACAAGTAGATAAAAAATATTGGGTTTATGACAAATTTTGTAAAAGAAAAGTTCATGTAAAAATTATATTTTTCTTCGTGGGCCAACAAAGGTTCCAGTTTAATCACAAACAAGTTAAAAAAGAACCAACCACCAAACCGAAACAGAAACAGAAACCTATGCATGTGAGTTGTCCTTAAATCCTTTTGTTTTTTCTCCTCTCTTTAGCTCCTTGAACACATCAATCAAAGGGACTTCCTAGGTGTTGAGAAAAAGAAACCACATGGGATGTAGCTGGTTTTGAACCTCTTATTCTTAGCATCAATTAGGTTATAAATAAAAGAGTCCCATTGTTGACAAAAGCCTGTATCTTGAGTGCAAGGGCAAAATAAGAGGAGCAACATCAGCACCAAGCTGCAAAATATGTCCGACTTTAGAAAGAAAACCATTTTGAAGCAAGGAAAATGTTGGACAACAAGTACCTCATAAAAGTCTATGTTTATGGCACTGGCGTGTAAAATCCAATTCAACCTTTACATACTATATTTACAGGCCATATGGTATGGCATAGGGTATATAGCCTTTAAGATTATAGCCACAGGAAACAAAAAACACTGAATGAAGGCTTTGATTTTCACCAACGCCAAACCCTAAACCGAGCCTTAATATAAAAGACAATTCTTCTGTTTGATAAAAAGGAAGGCTGAAGCCCAAAAAAAATTTACAAAATTTATGGACCCGTTTGATAACCATTTCAATTTTAGTTTTTAGTTTTTGTAGTAGAGTTAGAGTATAGAGAAAAAATAGGGAAAATGAAAGTGAGAATAAGAGTAAAGTGATTGAGAGGGAAGACGAGGGGAAGTAATGAGAGGAGGAGTAATAAAAGTGAAAACAAAAACTAAAAACTAAAATTTATTTGAAATTGTTTTCACTTTTGTTACTCCTCCTCCCATCCTCCCCTCTCTATCTCAATTTGGAGAAATTTTTGTATGTTCCGAATATACTATGTGGCTGGTGTATCATCCAATACACATAAGACATATGGAAATATTTTGTTTTTATGTCCTATGTGTTTTGGACAATATTTCCACACGTTTCATGTATATTAGATGATATATCAGCCACGTGGTGTACCCGGAACATGCAAAAATTACTCAATTGATCCTCACTCCCATCTCATTCTAATTTTCCTTTATATTCTAACACAAAAAATAAAAAATTAAAAATTAAAATTAAAATTAAAATAATTATCAAACGAACTTATAATTCTCGGTCCTATATAAATCTTCAAAGAGTAAACTCTTGGTGGGAACATTAGCAAACAAAATCAAGTATAAAATTCTCACTTTAAACTCACCAGTCAAATGAAACTTATAATTCTCATTTTAAACTCACCAGTCAAATGATATATATATATATATATATATATATATATATATTATGGGTTTAGCTGAAATCGAAAAGAATCCTAACCTAACCAAACCAAAGCAGCTCATTGACATCCTAGAATGGCCTAACAAATATAGTATTCTTTTTATTACCAAAACAATAGTATTGTTTCTTCACTTCAAGTCTCCAACCAATATATATATATATATATAATTGACCGGCAAAGTTTGAAGGTCTCCAGTGATCGAAGGAGGAATCTTTACCTTTACCTTATTGTATACCAAAAAATTATTTGTTTGAAAAGGTGAAACTGGTAGAAGTGGGGTGAAATTTGAATTGCACACAATTGAAAATCATTGCACTTGAGTCATTATTTAAAGTTGCGCTACGCTTCATGTCAAATTCAGCCTTGAAAATTGCAATAATGATGTTAAAATTCGATGGCAAGCAATCAAATTCTAAACAACAATCTTCCAGTCAAACAAACAAAAAAATTCATCTGAAACACCAATTTTTTTTATTTTTTATTTTACACTGATTGCTGATCTGGTACTATTTTTTGCCTCTAAATTGTATTTACTTGACCTCCTTTGGAATGTTAGATGAGATAAACATCTCTTAACAAAGATTCTAGAGAATAAAACTACGCCGTAACTCAACTCGAGGCCAATATACGATTGTTTTATTACTCTTTGATCTAATGATTTTTTTTTTTACTAATAATGGAAGAAGTCTCAAATTCGAATGTTTCATTACGCATAGATAAAGAAATATTTTTCTTAACTTTTTTCCTAAAACAACCAAAGTGGACGGGATTTTATCCAAGTGGAAAGTGCTTGCTGGATTTATTTATTTATTCAAACTCTAGGAACCCCAAAGTTGTTTTTTTTCTTTTTCTGGTTGTTGTTGAAGGAACTCCAAAGCTTAAAAATCCAAAAATCCACCCAATTTTCGCTAATAAATACACTTCAAATTTAAAAGAAGTAGAGCGAAACCACAGCCACACGATTGGTCGAAACATTAAAACCCAATCAATGCCGCCCAATAACTACCCACCGCGGTTTCAGTCTCACCTAATCTCGGCCTCACCCAATCATTCCCGCGCCTTCCACCTTCCCTTTCCTCTTTAACCCCTTTACAGGAGAAAGTCCCCCTGCACAAGCTCAGCACTCTGTCTCTGTATTGATCAAATCTGGAACTTGAGCTAAGTGGGAGCCATCAAACCTCTCTCTCTCCTCTTTTAAGTTTCTAGGGTTTCACTCCTCGTTTTCTTCTCATTCTCACCATGAACCAGACAGTGCGTTTCATCACGCCCTGAACCCAAATCTACCAACTTCAATTTTTTTCCATTTTCTTTTTTTGATTTTGATTTTTGGTTTTCGAAAAAGTGAAAATGCCGAGGCAGAACAACGGCTTGGGTATGGACCTGCTGATCCCTGGCAAAATCAGAAAGCGAGGGTGCTCGTCGTCAGCTTCTTCGTCGTCTTCGATCATCCAAAACTACAGATTCAAGAGGGCGATACTGGTGGGCAAGAGGGGCCGATCCAGTACGCCCGTGCCCACATGGAAGCTCATGAGCTCCAGGTCACCTACCGCGTCGGCATTGCGCGCCATGGACTCCCCCAACTACGCCGCCTCCTCCCAGAACGGCGCCGGCAGGTCCAAGCAGCAAGCGCCAGTGTCTGCCAGGAAGCTCGCCGCCACGCTCTGGGAAATGAACGACATGCCGTCTCCGAGAGTGAGGGAAGGGTCGTCGGACGAGAGGAGGTTGAGGAAGATGGAGATTATGAATAGTAAGGCCAGAGAGAGAGAAAGGATCGCGAGATCGGCGCACTCGGGTTCTCTGCCTCCCCATCTCTCCGATCCGTCTCATAGTCCTGTTTCCGAGGTGGGTTTTCTCTATGCTTCGTGTTTTGTTTGGTTGGTGAGAATTTGCGGGAATCTGATGGAAAATGTAGTTTGTAGAGTTTGTGCTATGTCACTTGTGTGTTGGGTTTAGCTTAAAGTTTCTGTTTTTAAGTTGCTCTTTGGGTTTTTTACGTCTCATCAAACATACAATTTTTGAGCAAGCTTGCCTTTTTTTTTTTTTTTTTTCCTTTCTGAACTATTAATTAATAGAATTGAATTGAGAAATTGATGTTGTGGTTAGATAGTCGGTTGATTGTTAGGTTTTGTTAAATTTGGAGTTTTGTAGGTGTCCCATTCTAAAACGATGTGATACATTCCCCTGATCAATGCAAGTCTGATTGTACCTGTTATTTGTCACTATCAGTTAGGCATGGTGGAGAAATTGCCCTTAATTTTACCTGTTATGCATTCTCATTTTCTAGAGGACGGACAGATCTGGAACTGGTAGTTTCCATCGAAGGACGCCCTCCATTTCACAGAGGCTCAGGCTCACAGACCACCATGCTGGAATGTTGGATTCTCATCGCAATGGCAGCTTAATGGAGGTACATTGGTCAATGATCTACTTGGTTCTTGGAAAGGACCTTGCTTTCCTCTTGCTCTTTTCTTAACATTTCAAAGTTGTTATAACTAGAGATTTTTGTTTCTGATTAAATTGTATCAGATGGTATTATTATTAGATGATAGTATTGTTCTCATCTTTTTGTTATACAGGTTGAGACTAGATCTAGAGCCCAGACTCCTACTGCTTCCACTGTTGGAGTCAAGACTCATTTGAAGGATGTTAGCAATGCTTTGACCACGTCTAAAGAGCTACTGAAAATTATCAACCGCATTTGGGGTAATGAAGATCGGCCTTCCTCAAGCATGGCCCTCATCTCAGCCTTACATGCTGAGCTGGAGAGGGCTCGTTTACAGGTCAATCAGCTTATCCAAGAACAACGCGCAGACCAGAATGAGATCAATTATCTCATGAAGTGTTTTGCTGAAGAAAAGGCAGCTTGGAAAAGCAAAGAGCACAAAGTTGTTGAGGCTGCTATTGAGGCTGTTGCAGGTGAACTTGAGGTAGAGCGGAAACTGAGAAGAAGGTCTGAAAGCTTGAATAAGAAACTTGGGAAAGAACTGGCAGAGACAAAAGCCTCTCTTGTTAAGGCGGTGAAAGAACTTGAGAGTGAGAAGAGAACTAGAGAGATAATGGAACAAGTATGTGATGAATTAGCCAGGGACATTGATGAAGATAAATCTGAAGCAGAGGAAGTGAAGAGGGAGTCTTCAAAAGTTCGGGAAGATGTTGAGAAGGAAAGGGAGATGATGCAGTTTGCAGACGTATTGCGTGAAGAGAGAGCTCAAGTGAAACTCTCAGAGGCAAAACATCAGCTTGAGGAGAAGAATGCAGCTGTTGATATATTGAGGAGTCAACTTGAAGCTTTTATGGGAAGTAAGAGAACCAAAGAAAAGGGACGTGGTTCTTCTCATCTGAATGATGAAGAAATTTCCGCGTATCTAAGCAGAGCTCATCTTGGTTCCCATCAGGATGATGAAAAAGATGAGGATGGAGGAGAAGTTGAAGATGGAATAGAATGTGAAGAGGATTCTGCTGAAAGTGATCTTCATTCCATAGAGTTAAGCATGGGCAACAACAACAGAAGCTACAACTTGATTCATGCTTCTGGAGCTGCTCGTGATCCAAGGTGGGCTCCATTTGATGTCGAAGAAATCAAAGGGAGGAAGTCTACATCTGGGAAGCCACCAAGAAGAAGCACTTCTTTGCAAAGAAGCGTATCAGATGGAGTGGAATGGGGTATGCAAGCTGAAAAGCTCCAAAATTCAGGAGATGGGATAGATTGGGAGAGATTTCCTGAACTGGAGAGGCAAAGACAAGAGCAAGGAAAAGGTCGTGGAGATGAAATGCAAGGGTATAAATCATCAAAGGGTCTTAGGGACCAAATGTTGTCTGGTTCTAGGCTTGGACCGGCTAGAGTTCATGCTAGTCCAACACGGCAATGGGGCCAGCCATGGCCTTCACGGGATCCTACCGGTACATTTCAAGATAGGCCTCCCAGTGCGCAAGGCAATGGTTCAAAGTCTAGGCTAGGGGAAGCTAGAGGCGAAGGCCAGAATGGCAGAAGGTCAAAACGGTGAAAATTTCTCTTTTTGCCAATGCCTTGCCATAGTCAGAGCCTTTTGTTTTGGCACGGTGGTTTTGTAATAGCCCAGGCTGGTGGAAAACGATTTGGCTCATCGATGCTTTTGGCTTGTGATCACCAGGTGCTGCTAAGTCGCAGCAATCTCTGCTCATTTTGTGCTAGACCATTCTCTCTTGAAATGCTTGTGTTGGAGATTTTTCGAAGAAAGCTGTGATAATCTAGCGAGCTTGTACTGTACAAAAGCTTCTAGTATGTATCATGCTTGTCTCAATTTATACTAGAAATATTATATATTTGCTTTTGTTTTTTTTCCCCTTCCTTTTTGTTATTTCCTTTTCAATTTTCGCCCTTCAGTTTTTCTTCTTCTTCTCTTATATGTATTTGCCATTTGTTTTTGGTTTTTGGGTAACTTTTCAATTTTGTGTATGATTATTAAGGATGAGGCAACAAACTTATAATTAGCCAATACCCAACAGCATTATAATAGTGCAGTGACAGATGAAACGCACATATCCAGGGGTAGACTGAAATTAGAAACCCATTGAATTTCTGAAGGCAATGTAATCGTCCAGGGGTTTTTATAATCAATTTCATGCAAATATGGATTAGATTTACAAAGTATTTAATTCGAAAAACATGCAACGCAAGGGGGGGATCATGCAGTCTAGAATATTGGTTCATATTATATTATGAGATTATTTAAATCGAGGAATGGTCAAGGGAATATGTATAATGTATGGAGGTGTAGGAGGCCATTGCACATTGTACAATTCATGCCAATATGTAAATGGTTTATTTTTTTGTTTGGATGAATTTAGATTGTGATACAGCTTTTGGAGGCCGATACGATCACGAGCTGCCAAAATTCAGAGCAAAAAAGATCGTGAGATGTTACAACTTCAAATTAATCTAACCAACATCTGATCAACTGTACAATATAATCTAATAGGCAGGCATGAGCTGGAGAAAAATATTTATATGGCTACAACAGTCGCTAAGTTCAAAAGCTTACTACAAGATACTTCCTAGTTCTAGTAGATTAAGGTGGCTATTTTCAAGCAGAGTCTACGTTTGTAGTTAAGAGTCGGGGCACTACAAGGTAGAGTCAGAGTCATGCATACAGCACATTTGCATGATCAGAAACTTCTGTTTTCACGGTCGCAGCAAACAAATCGGGATTCGGTATGCTTGTCCTCCTCCAACCAACAGCATTTGGCCCTGCATTGTGCCCAAGCCCAACTCCGCCAAATTCTAGTTTTGCTCGAGCAATCTCTACAAGATCTAAGAACATCAAATAGTACTTTAGATATCATCTCAACTCTCTGTGTGTGTGTGTGTGTGTGTGTGTGTGTGTGAGAGGAAGAAAGAGAGAAGGCTGTTTGCATATCATCCTAACTGTGATTTACTTGTTTCTGAAACAAATTGTTCATACCTAGATCAGCTGAGATAAGGGATTCTCCTTGGTAATTAGGTCCAGCCAATATGGTTCCTGATGGGGAAACAATAACACTCCCACCAGCACATATGATATCCAAGGATGTCGCATCATTTGAATCTCCAGAAACACATTCCAGTGGCAGTGGATAGTCTTTTCGTCTGCAGAACTGGTTTGCAGATAGAACAAAGCAGCCGCCTTCCAGGGCAATATGGGTCATGGATGAGCGCCAAATCTCCCTTGCTTCAGCTGTGGGTGCACAATATATTTCAATGCCTAATGATATAGGGGCAAGAAACTAAGATCAGAAACCAAGAACTCTTGGACTAAAATTCCAGTGAGTCCCATGTTAAAGAAAACAATCGTAGTATTCTAAAGGTGATAAAGTAACTAGTGGACTTGAAATCATGACCATGGCTGCGGCAGATAAGTGGAACCTTTTCTTATGTTGGATGGTCATGGTGATTTTGGTTGAAAAATTGAAAACACTAAGCAAGAGTGTTTCTTTATGTAGCATGTATGATAGCATAGTTACCTTTGGCATATAATTGAGTTCTTAGATCTGGCATTCTGTTGTCCCAACAAACAAGGCCACCTATTCTCCCAATTTCAGTGTCATACACAGACAGTGGCAATTTTGCTCCAGAACACCATACTGGAGATTCTGACGCCAGTGGTAGTAGCTTGGGATGTTTTCCAAGACACTGGCCAAATGAATCGAAAAATAACACTGTGCTACAGAGATAGAATCCAACTCTCTCCACTACTCCCATTACTAAGTGAACTTTATATTTACTTGCAATTTTTGCTAGCCTGTCTACTTCAGGACCTGTATATCAAACACCAAAGATAACTTCATTATTCAAATAAAAAAGATAGAATGTATTATATGTATGACATAGAATTTCAACAGCCACAGATAAAGTAAATCAATGATTTATCATAAAACTGAAAATTCAAAGACATTGACTAGATAAAACAAATCAATAGTTTATCAGAAAGCTAAACTTACACACGCTTCCAACTTTTAGCCGGGGGTCAAGACAACCACACATAAAGGTACAAACAGCTATGTGCATCTGAGAAAAGATTTACAATAGTTCTTAACTTCTTACAAAGTATATACCAAAATTTTTGACTGCCAGAAACTTGATATAGACCAGCTTGAAATTGTTAAGAGTGCTTCTAAACATAGAGGGAAAGATTATCAACAATTCTAAATGTCACACATGCTAACATTCAGAACAACCAAGAAGGTAATATGATGCAGAAGACCACATTCAAACGAAAACTTCATCTTCAGTGGAAGGAATCTGACCAGGCACATCAATGGCTGAGGCATAGTACTTCTCAAAGGCCTGCTTCTCCTCCGGCGAAAGAGTTGCGGTTGCAGAATCAAACATCAAACCACGGGGATAACCACCAACAAACGCTTCAGGAAACACAACCAATTGCGATCCATATGCAGCTGCACCAGCAACTAGTCTCTCTGCTTTATCTGCCAACAACCCACAAATGACAGAAACCCAAATTGTAAATGGTTGGGAAATTAAAATATATGGGGATCAAAAAATATAATATGAACTTGCAATGGCCTACAAGGACATGGTCCCAGAGTACATAACAAAACCTCAGGTCCACAATCGTAAGGAAGGAGGAGGGTGGTGGGCCCTTAATCTCCCAATCTTCATACAGAAAGAACATATTTTGACCCACAAATCCTGGTCCCACTTAACCAAATCATCGAATATAAAGAAAACAAAGATCTTAAGCATCCCATAAACCCCAGAAACCTCTACAAGACCCCAAATATGAAAACAAAAGCAACCCATTTGAGAGAGTTGGGCAAAGTGGCTACCTAGAGTCGCTGGAGTGTCGAAGAACACAGTGGATGCTTGAACCACAGTAGCCCTCACAGTGACGCTCGGAAGACGAGCCACTGCCTTGTGATCCAACCCATCTTCTGCTGCACCCGGGTATCTGCAATTGGGTTGGGGAACCGGGTCGGGTGGAAGCCGACGGGTCCTGTTGTTGGATTGTGGAGGGAGGACGAGCTCAGGTCGGACCTGGGAGAGGAGCCACTGGATGGTGTCGCCGTCGGATCCGTGACCCAGTTCTTGGGTCAGCCGGAAAATACCGGGGCAACAGGTCACGGGTATTCTGACTCGCCTGTGACGGCCGTTCACTGTGGAATGCTTGTCAATGTAACGACGCCGTTTTAGCTGCTGCTGCTCTTGTTGTGGTGGCGGTTGAGTTTGTGAAGAAGGGTTCTCTGGTGGGTCTGTGATGGCGAGTGTGTTGGAGGGTAAGGTTTGATTGATCTCCATTTGAATTTTCTCTGTGCTTTTGGTTGTAGTGGCTTAATGCATGTAATGTGGCTGAGCAGACGACTTATGGGCAAAGGACAAGAGCTTTGCTTTTCTCTTTGGCCTTTGGGCAAGTTCAAATAGTAAAGTGTCTGTCCTTTCCTCTGCTCCTCATCGTATTATAGAGAAAACAAAATTGAAAAAAGATTGCATTTTGCCACGTCAGTTACATGAACATGTCATTAATCTTGCAAGAAATCTAGTGCCTGGTCTGGTCAAGTCCTTTCTCCATTTTGCTTTTGGCCAAGATGAAGATGAAAGGTGCAAGTTTGCATCTTTTTCTACTGTTTTTAAAGAACACCTGAACTATGGAAAGATTGATATCGACAAGGATGTTTTTACAGACCTATGCAACTAGGTAAGATGCATTCATGAAAAAGAACCAAAGACATCTTTCTCAAACAAACAGCTGGTTGAATTGACTTTTGAGGATCAGGGTTTTTCTTGAAAAATTATATGGCATTGGCAAGTAAACAAAAAAAACATCACTTAATCAAGAGTTGAAATTGACAAGTTGACAACATCACATTTCTTACTCAACTGTGAGACAAAAAGGAACAAAATTCAATGCTCGAAAGCCATCAAACCAATTAATCATCCAGGAGCTTTCTTAGTCGGTCTTTGACGAAATTCCTGCGAGCCTTGACCCGGTCCTGTTGTGGGCCCACGTTGGCCAGTGAAAGATGAGCTCCGACGGCGAACAGCGCCACCCCCGTCACGAAACAGCACGCCGTCACCACCAGCTGCTTGGGCGTCGGTGGATATGACCACACCGCCATATATCTCTCTTGTGTTTCGGTTTTCGGCGTCTCTCTAATATATTTATACCAGTGAATAAGAGTTGCCGTTTTAAGGAGAGGACAAAACGACATGTCGTCAGGTCAGAAGGCTCTATGTCTCTGCGACGAAAATCCTAACGAGGAAGAAGAGATTTTAAAGCCATGCAAAGCACAAACCTTTTTTCAATCTCATGCCTACCATCCTCTTCTGCTCATCGTTAGCTTCACCCAATAGCTTACCCAGTTCGTTTTTGCCCTCAATCGCGACTTTGCTCACTGGGCATGCGAGTGTTGGGGATTTGGTTGAGCCATACAGGCTGTTTGATCAGATGCCGCAGAGAAATGGAAGAGCAGGGAATTAAAAAGATAAGCGGTCGCAGTTGGATTAGTTCAAAAGGCTGAGTTTCTTGCTAACTCTCTTGATGCAATGCCTAGAGTTTATGCAGATAACAGCCAATGCTCTCTGACGTCTACATTGTGGAGTTGGGAGTTTTGATTAACAAATTTTAGTGATTAGATGTTGTGTTTAGATATGGCTGGGGCTTTATGTGTGTCAATTTTCTCTCTCCTTCTGACTTCTGAGTGCTTAGAGAAAGTATAAGAGTTTAAGGCTACATATTTTTTTAAGTGAAAATAGAACAATGCTCCTACTCTGTCTTAGCACCATGGCTATCCAAGTATGGCTACACTAGCACAATCACCAAGTGATATGAGTACTGCATTTGTGCTTTAGTACGACGGGATTTGCAGCATTCATTTCTTAATTTTTTATTTTATTTTATAATATCTTTATCGTTCTTAATTCTAGAAATTAGAATTGTAGAGCGAACCATGTTCCTACTGAGTGTTAACATCATCATGGCCATCCAAGTATGAGATTGCAGCTGCAGTATGAAGTGCTGCTCCTATTGGAAGAGCCTCCTCATCGATAAAAAAGTAGGGTGAGTGCAAGTCTCGGTCTGATTTCAGAGTCTCATTCTTTATCCCAACAACAAAGATTGCAGCAGCAGTCTTCTCCGAGAAGAAGCTGAAATCCTCCGAACCCATTGTCAGTGGCAGAAGCTGCACATTAGGTTTCCCAAGAAGGACCTCACCGACCTTCTTCACATGTTCATACAGCGCGTCATTATTAGTCATTGGTGGATGGGGCAGTGGTCTGTCCTCCATGAAGTCCACCACCGCAGTACAACGATGCACAGCTGCTTGTTGCTCTATGATCTGTAAGTGGAATGTATTTAGTAAAATCTACTTAGATTGAATATGCGTTTAAAATCTTTGGACAAAGAGGGCATGTATACCTCTTTAATCCTTTCTTTGAGATATGAGAGGCCCTCAGAAGTCAAGCTCCTAAAAGTTCCCCCAAGTTTCACACTGTCTGGGATCACATTTAATGCTTGACCTCCCTGTAGATACCCAACCGTTACCACCTACAAGATACAAGATGATGGATCAGAATTATTGGTTGTCAATTGCTGTTAAGATGCTATAGCCAATGACAGCCCTCATTCTACTTTTTATTTGGCTTGTATCACGGGTATATAGAGGCTAATGTCAACCATTGTATCGACTGGTTCGAAACCATATCAATAGTAGTCTACTCATTTATGAAAAAGCTTTTAACTAAATTTCAATGTCTTAGAAAAATTTGCAGAAAAAAAGAAGCAATTAAGAGTACTCTGGATTCAAGCGGATCGGTCTCTCGAGACACAATCTGTTGGAGAGCAAGGGTTGTCAAGGCTGCTGCAAGAATTGGGTCCCTTGTCTGATGAGGGGATGCTCCATGCCCTCCTTGCCCTTGTATTATAGCTGAGAAGAGCCCTACACCAGCAAGTATTGGACCACGCCTCGAAGCTACGGCACCAGTAGGCACTGATGGCAAAACATGTAAACTCAAGATGGTATCAATATCATTTAAAACACCATCTTGTAACATATGGTAAGCACCGGCATAACCCTCCTCACCAGGCTGGAAAACTAGTTTCACAGTTCCCTTCAATAACATGTTGAAATATTAGGACCTGCAGAAGTAGATTAGTAGTTTTTTGGCTGTTAAACATAACATAAGATATAGATTTTCATCTACCTTCAACATATCTCTTTTGTCTTGAAGCAACTTGGCTGCTCCAAGTAGCATTGCTACATGAGAATCATGACCACAAGCATGCATCTTCCCATCAATCTTGCTCTTGTATTCCCAGTCTACCAATTCCTTCCAAACAAAATGAGATTGGTTTCAAGGAATCAGACATCAATAGTAGCAGCTACTTAAAAATTACTACTGCGAAAGGGAGTTCATCATAAAACGCAATCATGAGGAAACAAGTTGACCCCAATTTGACGCTTGGCTAAATACCATACTATTATAAACATATATAATGAACTGCTCCATATCACATTCTCATGCGTACTTTTATAATGGATGTCAACTTTTTCAGATTGTAAGGTTGAGACGTACTTTGTGGGTTGCTTAGCAGAGTGATTGAAGATATGAAGCAGTAGAATTATGGCAACTCTGTGTGCGAGAGAGAGAGAGAGAGAGAGAGAGAGAGAGAGAGAGAGAGAGAGAACCTGCAGAGGGAGGGCATCCATGTCAGCTCTAAGAGCAAAGACAGGCTTAGAGCCAGAGCCGATAGAAGCCACCATCCCAGTTTTGGCTACAGGCCACTTGTACTCAATTCCCAGTGAGTCAAGCTCGGACCTGACGAGTTCACTCGTCCTGTGCTCCTCAAATCCCAGCTCAGGGTGCTGGTGAATTCTCCTCCTCAACCCTCTCATCCATTCAAAGAACTCGGGATCTCTTGCCGCTTCCAGCAACTCCCGAGTCAAGAACCCGAGCTCTGATCCATATTCAGCCCAAGTTTGATGAAAGAGTGCAGCTTTTAGTGATAACAAGAAGCACAAGGAGAAAGTGAAATTGAAACCCATTTGAAAAATATCTTCTGAGATTCCAAGAACACCATGTGTGCCTCTTTTAAGCTTGAGATCAAGTAGAGGGGTAGGTCAGATTTGCACACGTGCCTGAGAAAGTTGTGTTCTTTTCATTACTAGGTAGCTGCATTTACCCAAAAATGGAAACCATTTTATTTTGAAGTGGTTGATTAAGTCAGTTTAAAGTGCTGGTTTAGCCAAAAATGGAAAACATTTTATTTTGATGTGGTTGATATGTCAATTTGAAGTGCTGGTTTAGTATGAATGATCAAAGCAAAAGAATACTTCTTGGTTCAGATAAAAAAAGAAGAAGAATAAATCTTGGTAAAGTAAAGGAGCAAAATAGGGGTGACATTGATACTGACATTTTTGGTGTATAATAGATAGTGGTAGGATTTGCTTTCAATAAAGTCATGTCATAGGGAGGCAATAGAAAACCCTACTTACATGCATTAACCAATCTGAGATAAACTTTTTGAGATGCCCTTCAAACTTGCTTCGTTGAGATGAGAAATAGCATTAGAAAGTCATGGAAGAGGAAGGTCATTCTCTGCTTTAACGGATGATTGAAATCTTAAAATTCGTACTTACCTGACGGTAGATGCTGATCTAGCAAGGAATTAAGTTATTGATGTTGAAAGCTTTTATGTTAAGCTCAAATGGTGAAAGCCTCGGAAAATGAGTGAGGATTAAGTTAAGCGTTCAATTCCCTTTAGTTGTATTTAAAAAAAGAAAGACTAAATTGTAGCTATTGTCACTCAATTATACCTTGGTTTGGATTTTCGTCCAACGTGGGTTCAAGTTGAAGGACAACAACAACTATTACTGGAATTCAATGATGAAAATGCAAATTGCAGTGTAGATCAAGGATTGTTACTACAATTTATTGGTGTACATAACTTCATGGGCTGGTTCCATTAGTAATCAATATACAGGGTGTCTCATTAATTTTCAATGTAATTCTGGCACATTCAAGCTTTTAGTTTCTACAAATCCAAAATGTTTTCTATTTGACACTCAGAGGCCAATTTACATTGATAGATTTGGAATGAAAACCAATTCAATCTCTTAATGAGTCTCAACATGTGTACCCAAGTAAGAGATTGCCACAGCAGCATTGAGAGCTGCTCCTACAGAAAGAGCCTCTTCATCAATGACAAAGTGAGATGCGTGCAATGGCTGATCTGATTTGAGACTCTCATTCTTTATTCCAAGCACAAAAATTGTTGCAGCAGACTCCTTTGAGTAGAAGCTGAAATCCTCTGCTCCCATTATCACTGTGCAATGGCCGATCTGATTTGAGACTCCCATGTATCTCGTTAGGTAGGTTTGTATTTTTGTTTGGGAGACAAGGGTTAACTGGCTCAAATACCAACTCAAACTAAACATGGGATTGAATAATTGTGATTGATATTATATTTCTCAAAGAGGAGGATATATATACAAGTACAAGTTAACTTTTCCTACAAAGAAAAGTAATTAGCTAATTACACAGAATCCTAACTAGGTAATTATTCTAATTAGGTAACGTGAATTATACCAGGAAATCATGGCTCACACCAACAACATTGACCACCTATAACTTTTCCGAAACGAAAAAGAAATCAAATATACAGCACCGTTTTAGAATTCTACTTCTCACACAATGTTCATATATAAATTAACCATAACAAAGTAGAAAACTAATGAGAAAATGCATATGTTATACCCTGGCCTCTAGAGGGTCTGTTCCTCGAGAAATAAGCTGTTGAAGAGCAATGACGGCCGAGCAGGCAGCAGGAAATGGATCTGTGGCCAAATGGGGAAATGCAGCATGGCCACCTTTTCCATGAATTGTGACTGAAAATCTACCAAAGCCTGCAAGCATTGGACCTGGGGTAGAACCAATAGTACCAACGGGCATTAGAGGTTGAATATGTAACCAAAAAATGCCTTAAATATTATTGGTGTAGATACGTTCAGGGGCTGTATCATTAGAAATCAATATACTGGGTGTCTCATTAAGTTTCAATGTAATTCTAGCACATTCAAGCTTATGGTCTCTTCAAACCAAAATGTTTTCTATTTGATACTCTGAGGCCAATTTACATTGATGGATTTTGAATGAAAACCAAAATTCAAGGTCTTAATGAGTCCGAACAACATGTGTATCCAAGTATGAGATTGCCACAGCAGCATTGAGAGCTGCTCCTACAGAAAGAGCCTCTTCATCAATGACAAAGTGAGATGTGTGCAATGGCTGATCTGATTTGAGACTCTCATTCTTTATTCCAAGCACAAAAATTGCTGCAGCAGACTCCTTTGAGTAGAAGCTGAAATCCTCTGCTCCCATTATCACTGGGCAAAGCTCCACATTAGGTTCCCCAAGCAGGGCCTCTCCAACTTTCTTCACATGCTCATACAACGGTTCGTCGTTGATCATTACAGGATAAGGCAATGGTGTGTCTTCCATGAAGTCCACTGTACCTTCACATCGATGCACGGCTGCCTGCAGTTCTATGACCTGCAATACTTTTTCGGTTAGATCACTCCGACTGAAAATTGGTACTTTATTCGATTGAAAATTGTAATGGAGGAAATTCATGGTCATAGAGTGATTGCCTATTTTACCTCTTTGATCCTTTTTTGGAGATAGGTGAGGCCTTCATTAGTCAAGCTCCTAAAAGTTCCTCCAAATTTCACAGATTCAGGGATCACATTTCCTGCTTCACCTCCCTTTAAGAATCCAACTGTCACCACCTACATAATTGATAATTCAAATGTACCGAGAATGGAAATATGGGCTCTTCCTGTCACTGGTTTTGAATATGAAAATTAAAACATGTGAAATTATATGCTTAATCAAATTTCATTAAAAGGCGGAAGAGAAAAGATTACTCTGGCCTCAAGAGGATTTGTTTCTCTTGATACAATCTGTTGAAGGGCCACCACAGCTGATGCTGCTGCTAGAATTGAGTCCTTGTTCTTATGTGGGGCAGCTGCATGTCCACCTTTTCCTCTGATTGTGGCTGAAAAGAGGCCAGCACCAGCCAGCATTGGGCCAGGCCTTGAAGCAATCACACCAGTGCGTAGTGATGGCGTAACATGTATAAAGAAGAAGGCATCAACGTCGTTAAGAACACCATGCTGTAACATATGGTAAGCTCCGGCATACCCTTCTTCTCCGGGCTGAAAAATCAGCTTCACAGTTCCCTTCAAAGCATCAAACAGACATCAAATTTTATGACTTGGGTTTGTTGTTAAAAAGGTATTTACATCCTACACGAGATTTGAACTCGAAACTTCCTCCACTCAAATAGAGACTAAATGCTATTAGCAGTAAGTGTGACAAGAGAATATGTACCTTTAATATGTCTCTTTTACTTTGGAGTAATTTGGCTGCACCAAGCAACATTGCCACATGAGAATCATGACCACAAGCATGCATTTTGCCATCTATTTTGCTCTTGAACTCCCACTCTACTTGTTCCTTCCAAATTCAATTGGTGCATTTTGTTTATCAGTGACCCAAAAAAAAAAAAAAAACCAAATATAAAACAGTACCCAGTTTGCATTTGCTGGTCAACAACAAGTCAAGGTTTCATAGCAGAGAGAGAGAGGGAGAGAGTACCTGAAGTGGAAGGGCATCCATGTCAGCCCTGAGAGCAAAAACTGGTTTGGAGCCTGACCCAATAGAAGCCACCACACCAGTCTTGGCAACAGGCCACGCGTACTCAATCCCAAGCGAGTCAAGCTCGGACCTGACGAGTTGACTCGTTCTGTGCTCCTCAAATCCAAGCTCTGGGTACTGGTGGATTCTCCTCCTCACTCCTCTCATCCATTGAAAGAACTCAGCCTCTTTGGCCGACCCCAAGAGTCCCCGAGTCAAGAACTCAAGCTCTTGACTCGGGAGCTCTGACTCAGAAGCTTCCAGAGCCCGAGACTGGCCCAAGATTGTTGACAAAAATAAGCACAAGAGCATCAACCCCATGGTGGAAAGAAAAGACCTTTGGGTTTCTGGTGAAATTTGAAAGTGAATGAAGCTTTTCTCCTCAAGCACTGTATTTGGTTTACAGTTTTGGGCCTGAAACTTTCCCTTGGCCTTCTGTTTTGGTGTGAAAGTTTCTGCTCCATTTGTTTGTTTGTTAATGGGTTGTTTCTGTTTGTAATTGCCACCGATTCATGTGTGGGTCAGTTCACACAGTCACACCTATCTAGTCCAGAAAATAATCTGTTTATACGTAAATGCAGAAATACTTCTTTAGCAGACAGAAATCTAATTACAATAACAATTTTAAAAGTGCAGGTTAAAAGAAAATATAGGCTTCAAATGAAAAATAATCTATGGTGTACCCTATATTTGTCAAGGTTATTGTGATTTGAAATTTGTTAAAAATAGCTTGTGCATCATTCATGCACCCAGTACAAAATTAAGACCCAATGCAATGCCCAATTCGTCTTAAAACTAAGCCCTACCACAAATAGATGATCTAGGAAGTATAAAATTGTGGTCCTAATTTTTTTGTTTATATCTATTTATGAACACTGCTACTAGGCCGGCATATAAAACAAAATAGACATGAGTATATAAAGAAGATTTTGAAAATGAGCTCCGTGAGGTAGAAATTTTGGAATCTTTTCCTACATAAGCTAAGCAGAGTCTGAGAAGTACTGTAAAGCAATTTCAGCATTCTCAAAAGTAGTGGAAAGCCACAAACACTTAAAGCAAGAGCCCGGGATATAACAACCGAGAGTGTCATGATGGTTCTCACACACGCTACAAATGCGTCATAGAGATTCGAATTTGAGACCTTTGGACTAGACCTCGTTGACTTCTTCATCTTTATTTAGTGATGTTGATTGGTTTGCTTCTCCAACTCTAATTCAATTAATTGACTTTTAAAAAAAACTCCACTTCAATTATTTATGAGTTATTCACAGAAATAGATTTAAAAGTTTCTAATGAGTTACAGCATCATCAATATTATCCAAGTAAGAAATTGCAACAGCAGCATGAAGGGCAGCTCCTATTGGAAGAACCTCCTCATCAATTACCAAATAGGGTGAATGCCAAAGTCTTTTTGGGTCCAAAGTCTCGTTCTTTGTCCCAATCATGAAGAATGCAGCTGCCATTTTTTCTGTGTAAAAGCTGAAGTCCTCTGCTCCCATAGACATTGGGAGAAGCTTCACATTTGGTTCCCCAAGCAAAGTTTCTCCAACATTCTTTGCATGTTTGTACATTGCTTCATCGTTAACTGTGGCTGGATAGGGCCTCATTTTTTCCAGCATGAAGTCTACCGTTGCCATGCACCGGTGCACCGAAGCTTGCATCTCTATGACCTGCCAATCATGTACACATTTATGCTCTATCCCAATCGTTTAAACTAAGAATTCTAACAACATAACATGTCAAACTGTCTGACAACGTAAAACGTCAAAACTCGATCTTTGTTGGAGTAAAAAACAATTATATATTGCAGGCTTAAATTAAATTAGACCTCAGATTATACCTCTTGAATCCTTTGCTGAAGGTAGTATAGACCTTCTGAAGACATGCTTCGAAAAGTGCCTCCAAGTCTCACTGTCTCTGGGATCACATTTCCTGCTTGGCCACCCTCAACCATCCCAACAGTGACCACCTATAACCGGTCCAAAACAAAAAAGAAATCGATATACGGTACTACCTCTCACATAATGCTCATGTATAAATTAACCATAACAAAGTAGTAAGTAGAAAACTAATGAGAAAATGCAAAAATTATACCCTGGCCTCTAGAGGGTCTGTTTCTCTAGAAATAAGCTGTTGAAGGGCAATGACGGCCGAGCAGGCAGCAAGAATTGGATCTGTGGCCAAATGGGGAAACGCGGCATGCCCGCCTTTCCCATGAATTGTGACTGTAAATCTACCAGAGCCTGCAAGAATTGGACCTGGCCTGGAACCAATAGTACCAACGGGCATTAGAGGTTGAATATGTAACCCAAAAATGCCTTGAATGTTATCAAGAGCACCCTCTTTTATCATATGGTAAGCCCCTCCATGACCCTCTTCTGCAGGTTGAAAAACAAGCTTGATTGTGCCCTATAAAATTGTACAAATATATGCAAAAACCTTAAGCAATGTATAAAATGGTATGTATATATAAATAAATAAAACAACAGATTTGAGCATATATTTCAATTGGTTTACCTTTATTTCTTTGCTTTTGCTCTGAAGTAACTTAGCTGCTCCAAGCAGCATTGTTACATGAGCATCATGCCCACAAGCATGCATCTTTCCAGGGTTCTTGCTCTTGTGCTCCCACTCAACCAATTCCTAACAAACAAGAAACCCGATACAATCAATTTCGATAATGTTACTATATTTGCTAAATTTGCTCAACAAATGTGCTCGATAATGCTAAATTCACTAAATTTGCTCCACAAATGTGCATACACATGTCAAAAAAAGAAGAAGGAAAATAATGAAGTTTAGCATTGGAGTAAATTCAAATACAAATTTGTTAGGAATGTTAGGGACAGCCTTTCACTCCCATTTTGATTCTCAAAATACTGAACAAATGTATCCAATCAATTCAGAGTGCTTAGGTGGAACCCACATCGGCCCTCCTCAAGAAAAACACTTACTTGTATTTTGCTATTCCTAGTGCTATTGGTTAGCCAAAAATGTTATCTCCTTTGTATGAGAATCTCTCCATCTGTTATGGGTCCATTGGGGCAATGTGACTGGATAATTTTGGTTCTTGTGTGGGGTTGTTGACCTTCTAATAAAGAGAGAATATTGGCAAACCTGAATTGGGAGAGCATCCATGTCAGCCCTCAGAGCGAACCATGGCTGCGACCCAGAACCAATAGAAGCCACCAACCCAGTCTTCGCCACCGGCCACGTGTACTGGATCCCGAGCGAGTCGAGTTCCGATCTAATGAGTTGACTCGTCTCGTGCTCCTCGAAGGCCAGCTCTGGATTCTCGTGGATCCTCCTCCTAACCATTTTCAACCAATCAAAGAACTCGGGCTGCCTGGCCGAGTCCAGCAGCCCCCGATTCAGTTGACTCAGCTCCCAACTCGGACCAGCCTCCAAACCCCATGAACACGACACATGATTTGTTATTGCTAACGCTGATAGCAACAACAACAGACGCAGCCACTCCATGCAAATCGAAAAACACAATAATTTGTAAATAAAAATTTGCGAGTCTTTAAGCAATGTATTGTTGTGGGTTTGGTCCAGCCACAACCAAGAAGGGTTTGAAATAGTTTTTTGGGGGCCGACAAAGGATTATTATAGTAACAAAACTAATCGAATTTACGTAATTTGAGACAATGACTTTCTTGTTTGTTGTGGCCAAGTTACATTTTAATGAGTAACTAGCCTCTCTTCTTTTTAAAAATTAAAAATTATATTTTAGAATTAAAAATAATAATGGATAGTTGTGTTCTATAAAAATAGGATCCATTATCTGATTTTTCTTTTAATTTTAATTTTTTTTAAATATGAAAAGTGTAAATTTACCATATTATCTTCATTTAATTAATAATTCTTAATATTTGCATTAACCAAGAACATTTTCTAGTATTTTGAATGTTTGCAATTCTCTATCTTTTGCTTTATATATATAGATGAACGGATCGAATTTAAACGGCTTCAATAAAATAAGTTCGGATCAATGCTCTCTATATGTTGATAGTGTTATTATTATTATTTTTTTATATAAATGTAAACGATAGTTGAAATTATAATGAGAGTGTATATATTTTATATAATTATTTCTTTTATCAACTAGTATATGTTTTCTTCAAGATAGAAACTGTAAATCAACTTCTCTACATATACTTATACTTTAAATATAAAAAAATATAAAAAATTTCATCTCTACATATGCTAGTGCCAAAAATTATTATTTTTAAAGGATGAGTATATGTAGAGAAGTTGATTTCCTTTTTGGCAAAAAAAAAAAAAAAAAAGAGTAAGGGAGATTTTATTGGCGCCTTATTGTTTGCTCTTTGCACTCCATACTAATTTTAAACATGAATAACCTATTTTACCCTTGTACATAATTACCGTTAAGGACAAAAATTATTTAAAATAAAAATTAAATTTGCTCATTACACCTTAGACCCCACACATGTTCCTGCAACCCTAGTTTGACTTTTTTCTCAAAGCATCATGTTCTTACAACCCTAATGAGGTTTATATGCTTATATTGGTGAAAAAATATCTTGTATTTATTCATGAAGGGTGAGACTGAAGTTAGAGAGGCTTCGAATGAGGTATGAGTTTATTTTTTGGCATTTTTCAAGTTTAGGATTTCATTATGGTTGTTGGTTGCGTTCAGCGCACCAGTATATTCAGTGGGGTGCCATTGAAAACCTATTTCAGTTGTGTTTGATCGGTCGTTAACTTAAGATGCAGTGGAGATCCACCGTAACATGGAACGGTGTTCATTGGTGTATTACCAAATTTTTATCTATAGTTCAGTGACAAAAAACTGAAATATATTTATTTATTCAGTAACTTATTGTCGACCACAAATTTAATGCAATCTATTTTGACCTTACTCCCATTGAAGGAACAAAAACAATGTGACACCTCTACTGAAGGCAACAATGTGGGAACAGAATGTGTAATGGACTATAGTGATCAATTCACAACTTATTTGGTAAATATTTTGAGTTTTTTTTTTTTTTTTTTTGGGTCTAAATCCCTTTTAATATCATTAACGTGGCATTAATGTTTCAAATTTTTAACTTTAAATAACATGAGTTTAATGTGTAGATATTCAATAGTAGAGATGCATTAATTAGATGGGCTCGTGCACAAAGAAAATGAATAATGTTGTAATTGTAATTAGAAGATATGATTATGAAGGTGAGGGCAAGGGGAGACCTCGAGTAATACTTGCTTGTGAGAGGAGCGTAACTATAAGTCTTGCAAGTCTAGTGAGACAATTGATGTAAGGTCGGATGCAAATGGTGATATGACAAAGTTAGATGACATGTAAGAGAAACATACCTGATCATCATTCAAAGCGTCAAGTTGTTGTCTATACTTCTACACATCTACTGATGTTGTCCCATTGTCTCGACTTGGAATCCAACGAAGTGCACGAGGCTGGACCTCTAAATAATCAAGGTCATGATTAGGGACAACAATACAATGCATGTGCTCATATACCCATGCCTCTAGCAAAGTCATGTACCCAGCAATCTGCTTCACCTTAAACCTCGAAGCTCGGCCTAATTGTCCATACAACCATGCTAAGCACCTAGACCCCCATGAATAACCAGCAACATTATCAAGGTCTCTCAGTAGTTTAAGGTACACAATTTGGACTCTCGTGCCAGTCTTGTCAACAAACAAAGTGCAACCCAAGAGATACAACAAATATGCTCTGGCCGAATACAAGATGTGCTCCTTTGAATCTGTTTATGAAACATCGAAGAATCGCGCTCGTAACCATGACAAATTCACATACTCATCATTGTATTGGTGCAATTGTTGAGTAGCCTCTTCATCAGTCACTCCTAAGTAATTAACTAACAACTCAAAATTTGTGTTGTTATCATCTTCAAGCGGAGCAACAGCTGCACCAGACACAGGAATGCCTAAACTAGATGACACATCATCCAATGTGATGGTCATCTCACCAAAAGATATGTGAAAGGTGTTCGTTTTGGGATGCCACCTCTCAAAGAAGGTAGATACCATAATCTATCTGCATTTCGATAAGAACATCTAATAAGTTGCTTTAATCTAGACCTCCGAATGTACCATTTGAACATACCATTATTTGGATTAGCCCACTAATTCCACTCACGAATGGTAGATGTCTTCGACATATACCTAAGGGGCTCACGTCCCTAGTCAAATACAAAATATATATATATATATATTTAGGTTAATTACCATGAACCAGACTTACATTCTGCCTTATATTGTTACAGTAAAATGACTTACCTAGTTATTCCAAATTGCAGCTGTTATGTGAGTTTTAAAACTCGTAAGTAGAGATGGATCAACATTACTATCATGAGTAGTAGCTACATCTTCAACCTCTGCCTCAACATTACTATCATGAGTAGGAGCTACATCTTCAACCTTTGCAGTAGCCTCAAAGTGATCTCGGAGAGCCGCTCTATGTCTCCTCATTGAGGTTGTGGGACGTTGTCTATCAGGTCGAGATGATGAAGCCTCAGTAGTACCTCTGCAAGTCATCTTCATATCTAAAAAACAATATTAAGTACAAACTTAGTAAGGGATTCGGTAGATGATCAATGAAACAAGAAACTAATTCACTGAAACAAGAAAAAAATTTAGTAGACTACAATTGAAAAACAGAAACAAAGTTGGTGGAAAACCACTGAAAAACGGAAACAAATTCGATAGACTACCACTGAAAAATGGAAATACAATAGGTGGATAGCCACTAAAAAACGGAAATAAATTCATTGGACTACCACTGAAACAATGCAACAATTTCGGTGGTAACCCACCGAAAGTAACATCTATTTTCGTAAAATCAGGTTCGAACCATACACCCACAAAGTTGAAATCAAAATTGAAATCAAACCTTGGCTTTTTGGAGGATTTTGAGGTCAGATGGGTTTGTGAAAACTAGAGAGATTGGCGATGAGGGTATAAGATGGGGTGAGGCTATGGGGGCGATGGGGTTGGGGTTTGCTGCGATGGGTTGTACGATGGCTCTGTTTCAGGTGGTATGGGGTGTGCGATGGAGTCTGTTGCAAATTAGATAGGGTGTGCAATGGAGGGAATTTTCAATGGAGTATGGTTTGATATGGGATGGGGTGTCTGCAAGAAGAATGAGTTTTCGATGGGTGGGGTTTGATATAGGATGAGATTTACACAGGTAAGTTAGGGAATGAGGTTCATGAGGGCAATTTAAGAAGAAAAATGAGGTAAAATAAGTAATTTTAAATTTACTAAAATTCAGTGGAGTGTAAAGAGAATGTGGGGTGCAAAGAGCAAATAATGAGGTGCCAATAAAATCACCCAAAAAGTAATTGTTTCTTTATTATGTTCTTTTTGGTCATTATGCATGCTAAAAGTACTTTTGATATAATTTCACTAAACACTTTGACTACTCACACACTTTTCCATATATAGTTTATTTCATAGCTGATTATTCTCATAGCATAACAGAAGCAGTTTTTTTTTTTTTTTTTTAAAAAAGCACAACAGTACCAAACTAGTTAAAAGATTTCTAATAAGTTACAGCAGCAGCAATATTACAAGTAAGAAATTGCAACAGCAGCATGAAGGGCAGCTCCTATTGGAAGAACCTCCTCATCAATTACCAAATTGGGTGAATGCCAAACTGTATTTGGGTCCAAAGTCTCGTTCTTTGTCCCAATCATGAAGAATGCAGCTGCCATTTTTTCTGTGTAAAAGCTGAAGTCCTCTGCTCCCATAGACATTGGAAAAAGCTTCACATTTGGTTCACCAAGCAAAGTTTCTCCCACATTCTTTGCATGTTTGTACATTGCTTCATCATTAACTGTGGCTGGATAGGGCTTCATTTTTTCCAGCATGAAGTCTACCGTTGCTGTGCACCCGTGCACCGAAGCCTGTATCTCTATGACCTGCCAATCATATACTCATGTATGCTCCATCTCAATCATTTATACACATGTACGCTCCATCTCAATCGTTTATACTGAGAATTTTAACAACATAACATCTCAATCATATACACATTTATGCTCCATCTCATGTAATAAGTTAACAACATGTTCAGTCGTCTAAACTGAAAATCCTAACAACATAACATGTCAGACTGTCTTAAGTGCATAACATGTCATAGCTCTTTGCTATCATAGCTTAAACAGTTACTTCTCAGCTTTGTTGAAGTAAAAACAATTATATGGCGGGATTAAATTAAATTAGACCTCAGATTATACCTCTTGAATCCTTTGCTGAAGGTAGTTTAGACCTTCTGAAGTCATGCTTCGAAAAGTGCCTTTAAGTCTCACTGTCTCTGGGATTATATTTGCTGCTTGGCCACCCTCAATCATCCCAACAGTAACCACCTATAAACGGTCCGAAACGAAAAAATCTAATATACCCCAATTTAGAATTCTACTTCTCACACAATGTTCATGTATAAACTAACCATAACAAACAAGAAAACCAATGAGAAAATGCATATATTATATACCCTGGCATCTAGAGGGTCTGTTTCTCTAGAAATAAGCTGTTGAAGGGCAAGGATGGCCGAGCAGGCAGCAAGAATTGGATCTGTGGCCAAATGGGGAAACGCAGCATGCCCACCTTTTCCATGAATTGTGACTGAAAATCTACCAGAGCCTGCAAGAATTGGACCTGGCCTGGAACCAATAGTACCAACGGGCATTAGAGGTTGAATATGTAACCCAAAAATGCCTTGAATCTTATCAAGAGCACCCTCTTTTATCATATGGTAAGCCCCTGCATGTTCCTCTTCTCCAGGTTGAAAAACAAGCTTGATTGTGCCCTATAAAATTGTACATATGCAAAACCTTAAGCAATGTATAAATGGTATATTTTGAGCATATTTCAATTGGGTTACCTTTATTTCTTTGCTTTTTCTCTGAAGTAACTTAGCTGCTCCAAGCAGCAT
This sequence comes from Prunus dulcis, assembly GCF_902201215.1. Classification (NCBI taxonomy): domain Eukaryota; kingdom Viridiplantae; phylum Streptophyta; class Magnoliopsida; order Rosales; family Rosaceae; genus Prunus; species Prunus dulcis. Next base: position 11,823,886 of record NC_047656.1, on the reverse strand, counting down.
TGTTACATGAGCATCATGCCCACAAGCATGCATCTTTCCAGGGTTCCTGCTCTTGTGCTCCCATTCAACCAATTCCTAACAAACCCAAAACCCGATATAATCAATTTCGATAATGCTACTTTCACTTAATTTACTCAACAAATGCGCTCAATAATGCTATATTCACTCAATTTAATCCACAAATGTGCTCGATAATACTACATTCACTGAATGATCATCAACAAAACCCCAATCAATACTGAGTTATCTTTAGAACAATTTTAAAACTAGATTTATCTTTAGAACAATTTAAAATGAAACAACCTGAACCACCCCACCTCCCCACTTAGCAAAACAAAAAATAAATAAAATAACCTTACCTTCTCTATTTTTGTATTTTTTAATCAAATTTTTTTATATTTTGCTGTATGTTTCACTAATATTATTATTATTATGTTAATAAAATTAAAACTTAAAAAAATTCACAAATTCAGGAAGAACAGAAAAGTGTTCCACCTCTCATCGCAAAAAAAAATTAAAAATTAAAAAATTTCATACGCACACTTTCTTTTCTCTCTTTTTTTTTTGGGTTCGAATCTCTCTCTCTCTCTCTCTCTCTCTCTCTCTCTCTCTCTCTCTCTCTCTCTCTTCCGCTTCTTCCTCTCTCAGAGAGAGGATATTGGCAAACCT
>NC_047656.1:11615486-11823207 GCF_902201215.1 Prunus dulcis | reverse complement strand
TCCATGCCTCTAGCAAAGTCATGTACCCAGCAATCTGCTTCACCTTAAACCTCGAAGCTTGGCCTAATTGTCTATACAACCATGCTAAGCACCTAGACCCCCATGAATAACCAGCAACATTATCAAGGTCTCTCAGTAGTCTAAGGTACACAATTTGGACTCTCGTGCCAGTCTTGTCAACAAACAAGGTGCAACCCAAGAGATATAACAAATATGCTCTGACCGAATACAAGATGTGCTCCTTTGAATCTGTTTATGAAGCATCGGAGAATCGCGCTCTTAACCATGACAAATTCACATACTCATCATTGTATTGGTGCAATTGTTGAGTAGCCTCTTCATCAGTCACTCCTAAGTAATTAACTAACAACTCAAAATTTGTGTTGTTATCATCTTCAAGCAGAGCAACAGCTGCACCAGACACAGGAATGCCTAAACTAGATGACACATCATCCAATGTGATGGTCATCTCACCAAAAGATATGTGAAAGGTGTTCGTTTTGGGATGCCACCTCTCAAAGAAGGTAGATACCATAATCTATCTGCATTTCGATAAGAACATCTAATAAGTTGCTTTAATCTAGACCTCCGAATGTACCATTTGAACATACCATTATTTGGATTAGCCCACTAATTCCACTCACGAATGGTAGATGTCTTCGACATATACCTAAGGGGCTCACGTCCCTAGTCAAATACAAAATATATATATATATATATTTAGGTTAATTACCATGAACCAGACTTACATTCTGCCTTATATTGTTACAGTAAAATGACTTACCTAGTTATTCCAAATTGCAGCTGTTATGTGAGTTTTAAAACTCGTAAGTAGAGATGGATCAACATTACTATCATGAGTAGTAGCTACATCTTCAACCTCTGCCTCAACATTACTATCATGAGTAGGAGCTACATCTTCAACCTTTGCAGTAGCCTCAAAGTGATCTCGGAGAGCCGCTCTATGTCTCCTCATTGAGGTTGTGGGACGTTGTCTATCAGGTCGAGATGATGAAGCCTCAGTAGTACCTCTGCAAGTCATCTTCATATCTAAAAAACAATATTAAGTACAAACTTAGTAAGGGATTCGGTAGATGATCAATGAAACAAGAAACTAATTCACTGAAACAAGAAAAAAATTTAGTAGACTACAATTGAAAAACAGAAACAAAGTTGGTGGAAAACCACTGAAAAACGGAAACAAATTCGATAGACTACCACTGAAAAATGGAAATACAATAGGTGGATAGCCACTAAAAAACGGAAATAAATTCATTGGACTACCACTGAAACAATGCAACAATTTCGGTGGTAACCCACCGAAAGTAACATCTATTTTCGTAAAATCAGGTTCGAACCATACACCCACAAAGTTGAAATCAAAATTGAAATCAAACCTTGGCTTTTTGGAGGATTTTGAGGTCAGATGGGTTTGTGAAAACTAGAGAGATTGGCGATGAGGGTATAAGATGGGGTGAGGCTATGGGGGCGATGGGGTTGGGGTTTGCTGCGATGGGTTGTACGATGGCTCTGTTTCAGGTGGTATGGGGTGTGCGATGGAGTCTGTTGCAAATTAGATAGGGTGTGCAATGGAGGGAATTTTCAATGGAGTATGGTTTGATATGGGATGGGGTGTCTGCAAGAAGAATGAGTTTTCGATGGGTGGGGTTTGATATAGGATGAGATTTACACAGGTAAGTTAGGGAATGAGGTTCATGAGGGCAATTTAAGAAGAAAAATGAGGTAAAATAAGTAATTTTAAATTTACTAAAATTCAGTGGAGTGTAAAGAGAATGTGGGGTGCAAAGAGCAAATAATGAGGTGCCAATAAAATCACCCAAAAAGTAATTGTTTCTTTATTATGTTCTTTTTGGTCATTATGCATGCTAAAAGTACTTTTGATATAATTTCACTAAACACTTTGACTACTCACACACTTTTCCATATATAGTTTATTTCATAGCTGATTATTCTCATAGCATAACAGAAGCAGTTTTTTTTTTTTTTTTTTAAAAAAGCACAACAGTACCAAACTAGTTAAAAGATTTCTAATAAGTTACAGCAGCAGCAATATTACAAGTAAGAAATTGCAACAGCAGCATGAAGGGCAGCTCCTATTGGAAGAACCTCCTCATCAATTACCAAATTGGGTGAATGCCAAACTGTATTTGGGTCCAAAGTCTCGTTCTTTGTCCCAATCATGAAGAATGCAGCTGCCATTTTTTCTGTGTAAAAGCTGAAGTCCTCTGCTCCCATAGACATTGGAAAAAGCTTCACATTTGGTTCACCAAGCAAAGTTTCTCCCACATTCTTTGCATGTTTGTACATTGCTTCATCATTAACTGTGGCTGGATAGGGCTTCATTTTTTCCAGCATGAAGTCTACCGTTGCTGTGCACCCGTGCACCGAAGCCTGTATCTCTATGACCTGCCAATCATATACTCATGTATGCTCCATCTCAATCATTTATACACATGTACGCTCCATCTCAATCGTTTATACTGAGAATTTTAACAACATAACATCTCAATCATATACACATTTATGCTCCATCTCATGTAATAAGTTAACAACATGTTCAGTCGTCTAAACTGAAAATCCTAACAACATAACATGTCAGACTGTCTTAAGTGCATAACATGTCATAGCTCTTTGCTATCATAGCTTAAACAGTTACTTCTCAGCTTTGTTGAAGTAAAAACAATTTTATGGCGGGATTAAATTAAATTAGACCTCAGATTATACCCCTTGAATCCTTTGCTGAAGGTAGTTTAGACCTTCTGAAGTCATGCTTCGAAAAGTGCCTTTAAGTCTCACTGTCTCTGGGATTATATTTGCTGCTTGGCCACCCTCAATCATCCCAACAGTAACCACCTATAAACGGTCCGAAACGAAAAAATCTAATATACCCCAATTTAGAATTCTACTTCTCACACAATGTTCATGTATAAAGTAACCATAACAAACAAGAAAACCAATGAGAAAATGCATATATTATATACCCTGGCATCTAGAGGGTCTGTTTCTCTAGAAATAAGCTGTTGAAGGGCAAGGATGGCCGAGCAGGCAGCAAGAATTGGATCTGTGGCCAAATGGGGAAACGCAGCATGCCCACCTTTTCCATGAATTGTGACTGAAAATCTACCAGAGCCTGCAAGAATTGGACCTGGCCTGGAACCAATAGTACCAACGGGCATTAGAGGTTGAATATGTAACCCAAAAATGCTTTGAATCTTATCAAGAGCACCCTCTTTTATCATATGGTAAGCCCCTGCATGTTCCTCTTCTCCAGGTTGAAAAACAAGCTTGATTGTGCCCTATAAAATTGTACATATGCAAAACCTTAAGCAATGTATAAATGGTATATTTTGAGCATATTTCAATTGGGTTACCTTTATTTCTTTGCTTTTGCTCTGAAGTAACTTAGCTGCTCCAAGCAGCATTGTTACATGAGCATCATGCCCACAAGCATGCATCTTTCCAGGGTTCCTGCTCTTGTGCTCCCATTCAACCAATTCCTAACAAACCCAAAACCCGATATAATCAATTTCGATAATGCTACTTTCACTTAATTTACTCAACAAATGCGCTCAATAATGCTATATTCACTCAATTTAATCCACAAATGTGCTCGATAATATTACATTGACTGAATGATCATCAACAAAACCCCAATCAATACTGAGTTATCTTTAGAACAATTTTAAAACTAGATTTATCTTTAGAACAATTTAAAATGAAACAACCTGAACCACCCCACCTCCCCACTTAGCAAAACAAAAAATAAATAAAATAACCTTACCTTCTCTATTTTTGTATTTTTTAATCAAATCTTTTTTATATTTTGCTGTATGTTTCACTAATATTATTATTATTATGTTAATAAAATTAAAACTTAAAGAAATTCACAAATTCAGGAAGAAAAGAAAAGTGTTCCACCTCTCATCGCAAAAAACAATTAAAAATTAAAAAATTTCATACGCACACTTTCTTTTCTCTCTTTTTTTTTTTGGGTTCGAATCTCTCTCTCTCTCTCTCTCTCTCTCTCTCTCTCTCTCTCTCTTTTCCGCTTCTTCCTCTCTCAGAGAGAGGATATTGGCAAACCTGAATTGGGAGAGCATCCATGTCGGCCCTCAGAGCGAACCATGGCTGCGCCCCAGAGCCAATAGAAGCCACCAACCCAGTCTTCGCCACCGGCCACGTGTACTGGATCCCCAGCGAGTCGAGCTCCGATCTAATGAGTTGACTCGTCTCGTGCTCCTCGAAGGCCAGCTCTGGGTTCTCGTGGATCCTCCTCCTAACCCTTTTCAACCAATCAAAGAACTCGGGCTGCCTCGCCGAGTCCAGCAGCTCCCGACTTAGTTGACTCAACTCCAAACTCGGACCAGCCTCCAAATCCCATGAAAATGAACATGAAACATGATTTGTTATTGCTAACGATGTTAACAACAACAACAACAACAGACGCAGCCACTCCATGTAAATCGGAAAACACAATAATTTGTATTTTGTTTTTGTTTTTGTTTTTGTTTTTGTAAGTCTTTGTTGGGTCAGCAAATTTGAAATTTTTTCCCTTTTATGGGTCGAAAAAGGAATATTAAAAGTAAAAACGAATTGGATTACGTAATTTGAGACAATGACTTTCTTGTTTGTATTGAAAATTAATGATTTGTGGAGTGAGCCGACTCGACAATAGTCAGAAAATCAAGAATTAGAAAAAACTGGAAGATACTCATATCATATGTGCTGGAATTCCACAAGTGTTCATGGCACTGGGTAGATTAATATCTATGTCGACAGAACACGTGTCTAGAATTTGATGGTAATATTCCACGTCTGTCTTCATTAGATTTTTGTTTCGTTGGCTGCAATGTCCTTAGAGCATCGGGGGTGTAAATTCAGAGGTGTAAAGTTACTTTTATATTTCCTTTACATATTTAGGGAATGTAAATACGTTTTTTTCTTTGATGGTAAAATATGTAAATCTAAGATATATAATTATTTTGTTTGTTTTTCCTCTCTTTTCTCGGTTGGATCCTGCCTATAAAAGATGTAAAAATATATATAAATGTATATTTTATTTTACATTTCAATGGTGGTAATGTATATCTATAATCCTTTACATCTTTCTATTAGAGACGATTTCGGTCACAATAGATGTATATTTAACATACACCCTCTCATTATGGATGCTCTTATTAGAACCTATTATGTAATATGAAACTGCTCAAGATGTATACATGAAACCAGTAATTATTATAGTAATGCAGATGCAGGTGGCCTAGCCCAAACAAAAAGTCGTGTTCCTATTGTATATGGACATTAGAGCCAACCACCCATTTGTTTATGGATCCAATTAATTAACCAACTGTTAATTAGCATAACCCCCTCCCATATACCTTAACCTGTTGAACACCCCCTTAATATTTGATAATCATATAACATCTAATCAAAATATGCCATGATTATGTGGGTTACACTAGTTGGCTAGGGCAGTGAACCCGCTCCCTTGTACTTAAGTTCGAATTCTCATTTTCGTAGAGTAATTTGTACCACCACTTTGAGAAAATATTTGCCATGATTCTACAATTGTGGGTGATGGGTCACTTGGTCTGGTCTCTCTCTCATATAACTAATTAATTACTTTTTTAGAATTGATAAATATATCATTCTTCATTGCCCTATCTTTTTCTCTTTCTCTTTTACAGCAATAGCATTCTCCTCAGTGCTCTCTGCAGTCACAAGAAGGTTAGCAGTACATGCTTAATTAATCAAGTTTTATAATTATTTGTTTGTGCTTATATTTGTGTATCTTTTCTTGGTAAACATATGTGATATGTTGGTGTATTTTTTTGGTAATTATCAAACAAAATTAGTTCATCATAGAAGGTAGCTAGTGTCTTGAACACCCAGTTTTGTAAGTTTATCCACAACCAAATTGCTTCACCAAAAATAGGAGTTTCATGGGTGACCATTCTTCAAGATGTACAGTTTATATATACCAATATAATATTGGCAGAAAAACTTGTGTGAAGCAGAGATAATACTGTTTTGCTATTTCCAACTAATAACAAACTGTCACATGAAAAAGTTATCAAGCATGACTTACGGTGATTCGCATTACTATCCCTGTTTCACACAAGGATTTCCCCACATTAACATGATTATGTTAGAATATATATCTTGACCAAAAAAAAAGTTAGAATATATATATCCAAAAGAGTGAGAGCCAGCGGTGGGTTGATGAGTCATGCAAGGTTGGTGAAGTCCCAAAGCCGAGTTGATAAGCCCAAGGGTGGAGTCCAAGGATGGAAGCCAAACCAAAAGTCGGGATGGCAGCCAAAGTCCAAGTCAGGTTGAGTTTACACTCCAAGTCGAGATGAAAACCAAAGTCCAAGTAGTGGTGGTAGCAAAACTCCAAATCGGGGTGGAGAACGAATTTCAAATGGCTTTGTAGATTTGTGGTACTATACACATTAAAATATAATTAAGTAAAATTTACAGCCATAATTAGGAGTGGGCATGGTCCGGATTGGATCGGTTTCACCTCAAAACCACGGCCAAACCAATTACAATATGATGGTTTGGTTTGGATAAAAGTTATAAAGGAAACCGAACCAAACCAAACCAATTTAAGACGGATTGGTTCGGTTTGGTTCAGCTGGTTTGGGCCTAAGCCCAATTCTCTTTCGTTTTGCATTTTTTCAACATTGTTAGCCCAATTATAACAAAAAAATTCACAACTTGCTTCATACATAAATCATTTTCTAGAGCACAAAACCATCCTAAAGCTCAAAATATCATAAAACTTCATATTTCACTAACTAATATAGCTCAATTCAAATATTCATATATAATTATTAATTAATTAGAGTATTACACATGTAAAATAAAATATAAATAAATAAATATACACATAAACGGTCTGATTTGGTCAAATCAAACCAAAATATGTTTGACTTTCTCTTGGTCAAAACCAAACCAAACCTGTAATTATGGTTTAGTTCAGCCGGTTTCATCGATTCGGCCGAATTCATACCCTCCCCTAGTCATAATGGCCTTATGGCCTTGATTGTAGGCATATATTATTATTAGCTTTCTATCTTAATATATATTATATTGTATGGCCTTATGATATTAATATATTATGATATAATGAAGAGACCTAGACCTCTTGGCGTGATGCATATGCGAGCAAAAGGTCAAGCGTTTACATTGACATATTTTTTTTTTTTTTTTTTTGTCAAGGTAATTCATTTTATTAAAAATGAAAGGGATTACACAAATAGAAAATGCAAAAATAAAAAACCAACCCATCACCAATAAGTACAAGGCCTTAACCCAACAGAAAAAAAGAAAAAGAAAAGAAGCTACAAAAAGGAAAACCCCTAAAACAAACATCCAACCCAATATAGGCACAAAGGAAAAACTTTAAATCTGAAAAGCTACAACCGTCACTTTCCACTTGTCACGCCGCCGTCATAGATTCATAACCGCTAGAGATGGGCAACTAGTAACTAGACAGACCAATGTTTAGAACGGAGAATGGTGGTGGACGAATCACTCATGCAAAAAGCACTACCATAATCTTGGAAGCACTTGCAAACAGCACTTTTGAAGCATCATCATCAGTGGAACCAAGGAGCAGTGTCTGTTGGTTGAGACCTCGGGTCGGGACACAACCGGAGGGAATGTGTGGCAGACACCATAACAGAGAAAGGGCAAGGGATTTAGAGGTAAGAAGTGTAGGTTGAAGAACAACATTTATGGGTGGGGGAGAAAAAGGAGAGTGGAAGTGCAGATATGGTTTTCCAAATTTGGGCATAATTTAGGAAAATTTAAGGTGAGGGTAAAGAGAAAAAAGTAGAGAAAGTCGATCATAGGGAAAGGGGAAGAGGAGAACTTGAGGGAGATGTAATGGATAGATGGGGACATTTGGAGACAAAAGGAGTCAAAGATGAGGGATATCAGAGGGATGGGAAGGAGTGAGAGAGGAGATTCAGAGAGACAAGGAGGAAAACGACAAGAAAAGTAACATAAACTCTCATAGAGGAGAGAGAAAAATAGACAAATAAAAGATGAAGGAAGTGGGAATGAGGAGATGAGAAGGGGGGAGGAGGCCCTCAGTGCAACGCTGAAAGTGTTTCCAAGGGAGGGAGGCTAGGGTTCAAGTTACTTTGACATACTTAGTATTTGAAATATGTCAATGTTTGATAAGAATTTGTGGCCTCACACACCTCGCCTCTCACATCCGACCTTTCCCAAAGTGGCATTTTTCGTGTGGTTTTTCTCATGTCACCCTAACATTAATGGAATTCTCAACCAAGTTAGAAGCTCGGAGTGCACGATGTCTCACCAAAGGTCAGATCATACACTCAAAAGTCCAAACCCAACTCAAGAAGCTAACTTCATAAGTTCCAATAGAAGTCTCCTTGCAAGTGGTAGAATTCAAAGATGGGGAGACTTGTAGCCAACCTACCAGGACATATTGCATCTCAAATCAAGAGAAGAGTTTCACAATCCCAATTCTATTTTATTGACCAACCATATGGGTTGGTGGTGGTTGGAAAATTCTCATTAAATGCCTAGAACTCCAAAAGACATTAATCTTGGAAGGACTTTCAAGGAAAAACCAGTTGAGGCTATTTAATGGCCAAACCCATGAGCTGAAGAAAGCTCTATAAATAGCCCATCAGAAGAGGAAATGGCCTTGGACTCAACACACAAAACCTATCTTTTTATCGTGCACCTTTCAATTCTTAGTCTAGAATTTTATCTTTCAAGCACTTTAGATTATCCAAGTTCTTCATTTTTTCCTAGTGTAAGCTTTCTTTCTTGCAATTTACTTTATGTTGTCTTTGAATTCAAGTTTTTATCGCATTAACATTACTGTCATTTTGTTCTTGCATTTACATTCATTGCACTTGTCACCAAAATCCTAAAAATAGTCATACAAAGCTCGATCATCCTTGATCTCGAGGAAGTGAAAGAACTTAGGTCAAGAATAAGTTTCTTGCTTGGCCGATCAATCATTTGATTAGAAGTCAGAAACGCAAACACACTCACACAATCTTTACATCCAAGCCATCAAGTGGCTTGGTGATGGCACGCCTACACATCTCAAGAGAAGAAGGACCAAAAAGAGGGAAACACCAATCTATTAGTCATCGGTTTCTCATAAGCAACTAAGCAAATTTTATATGTTATTAACATATATGAAAGAGAATTTCTAACAACAAATTAAACCATAGTTAAGAGAAATTTATAACAAAGAAGATGGAGACGTATTGGGTGACTGAGTTAGCAGTTTTTGTTTTTAATATTATAGGTATGATGTCAAAGAGTAAGATGCAGAAAAAATAAAACATGAACGATTTGGTTCAGTTAGGTCTAAAATTACACTTGTTAAGCATAGAAACCAAACTAAATAGCACGAATTAGTTTGATTTGATTTGAAATTTGATCGGGTTTGAGCCTTCAATCCTGTAATATATGCATAAGTAGAGAAATATTCATTTCGATATAATTAAATTAGCATAGGTTTATGCCACAGGAAGATTCCCTTGACTCGTTAAAATGATTCCCATCTCAACCATCTGTGTCTTTGGTTCTAATATGTAATATAAAATTCGAGCCTAAAAAACAAAGTAATGTAAAACTGTTTAAGATATACATGAAACCAGTAATTAATTATTATAGTAATGCAGATCGCCTAGCCCAAACAAAAATTCAAGTTCCTATATTTTATATGGGCCAGCCACCCATTTGTTTGTTTATGCTCAGATTCCCATATGCCTCTTCCTGTTAAAATTAAGGACTACCTTAATCTGTTGACCACCACCTTAATACTGACTTTGATGACCATATAACATGTTCTAACCAGAAAGTGCTTTGGTTATGTGAATTAGGCTAGTTGGTTAGAGCTCGTCTCTCTCATAGTTGCTTTTTAGAATTGATAAATATTTCACTTTAAGGGTTTGGGTCCTCACCCTCTCTCCCCATTTCCAAACAGAACCAATTATCACTCTTCGTTGCTCTCTCTCTCTCTCTCTCTCTCTCTCTCTCTCTCTCTCACAGCTATGGCATTCTACTCAGTACTCTCTGCAGTCACAAGAAGGTTAGCAGAAGATGCTTCATTAATCAAGTTTTATAGTTATCTGTTTGTGCTTATATTTGTGTATCTTTTCTTGGTAAACATATCATATGTTACATATGTGATAGTTTGTGTATTTTGCAAATGTATCCACAACCAAATTGGCTTCGACAATAAGAGTTTCATGGGTGATTATTCTTTCATTTGTCCAGTCTATAGATTTGATGTTTAGACTCTAAGTAGTATTTTGCTCCAAAGCAGCTTAGGCTTCTCATAAGGCATGAATAACATGATTAATTATGCTTAAACAGATCGATTCGTAATCAATCCGGGTCAGCAAAGCATTAGACTAAAACAAATTACAACACAAAGTCATTGTCACCACCAAGAAGACGAAGACCACACCATCAAGGGCACAAAAGAGTGAATACACACCCACCACACGGGACAACACTACTACACAAAGAGGACCAACCGATCATCCGCCAAGAAGAGAAGCTCCCCGATAACCAAAAACACCTCAGCACCAAAGCAATCCTCCAAAGTCACAATCTATAGACACCAGAATCCATCATCTCATAGAAAATTAGCATGGCCCCTAATAACACACATAGATCAAGATTATGTTAGACTGGACCAACACTGTATATATGAGCTTATATATTTAATTTGGTCAGAGGAAACAATAATGGTAAAGAAACAACCAATTTCATATCACATTAGTGAAGTTGAAATTAATTATATGACAGTTGACATGTAAATTACTAATTGAATATAATAAGTGTTGCAAATGAATCTGATTTGGTATATAATGTGGTTCACTAATATGATCTAAAAATATGGTAGCTCTAAAATCAGCGGGAAAGAAAAATTAATTGGATTATGAAGTATTTTTCCCACACAAAAAATCACTTTTTAAAAATTGTGTGTTCTTTTTTGCAACTGAATGTAGGCTTGAGGGAAAGGTGGCTCTGATAACTGGAGGAGCAAGTGGCATTGGAGAATGCACAGCGAAAATCTTTGCTCAGCATGGGGCCAAAATCGTCATTGCAGATGTCCAAGATGATCTGGGCCATTCAGTCCGGGAATCCATAGGCCCAACAGACTGCACATTCGTCCACTGTGATGTGACAGACGAAGCCCAAATAAAAAATGCAGTGCACAAGGCTGTTGCTACATATGGGAAGCTAGACATCATGTTCAACAATGCAGGCATAGTTGATGACAACAAGGCACGCATAATCGACAATGAAAAGGCCGATTTCGAGCGCATACTTAGCGTCAACGTCACCGGAGTTTTCCTCGGGATAAAGCATGCTGCGCAGGTCATGATCCCGGCACGAGCGGGCAGCATTATTTCAACTGCTAGCATAAGTTCATATGTTGGTGGTGCAGCCTCACATGCCTATTGTTGCTCAAAGCATGCCGTGAATGGCCTGACTAAAAATGCAGCTGTTGAGCTAGGCCAGTTCGGGATCAGAGTGAACTGTTTGTCGCCCTATGCGCTCGTGACGCCTTTGGCTAGGAAATTTGTTGGGCTTGAGGATGAGGAGATGGAGAATACGATGAGCGCATTGGCTAACTTGAAGGGTGTGACACTTAAGGCAGTAGATGTGGCAAATGCAGCTCTTTATTTGGCAAGTGATGAAGCTAGGTACATAAGCGGGCATAATCTTTTAATAGATGGGGCTTTCAGCATAGTTAATCCTTGCTTCCAGATGTTTCAATACCCCCCAGAGCATTGATCTGCTTGGCTGCTGTAGACTTTTTGACATGTTTGAGCTTGAGTTCAACTTTAATTTGTCACAAGTTCATCCTAATAATGGACCAAGTTTTCCACCATCTAGCAAGAGAAAATTCATTTCCACACTTATTCATTCTTCTTCTGTGGATCAAGAGTGTCCAGAGAGAGATTGCGCCACGCCTTCTGTAACGAAAAGATTTTACGAAAATTATTATAATTTTCATCGGTATCGATGCTAAGCTCAATTTAGCATTCACATTACACCAAATAAGACTAACTTAACCCTGCAGGATGGCTGTTCCTCATACAGGAGGAATCAAGTCTGAGTTTTCTTGCTCAACCCAATTGTTTAATTTGTTGCATGCACTAAAAATATTCGATCCACAAGCAGACAGCCTCAGAACATATTTAAGTAAAAAGGCACTTTTGATTCTCCAGCAGAGCTTCTTGTGAGCATATAAATGTTAGATATATCTTCCTGACCTTGCTGAACACATTTAATTAAACTGCAGAAAATAAATTAAAATACATTTCATTTCAAAAGGTTGTCGACAATTAAGTCAAAGCCATTGTTTTTTTTTAATATCTTCCTTGGTTGCACTCACTTTGTTTCTTTCAGCTCCATTTTTATTCAATCCGGGACGAACTGTGGTCCAGGCAACAAGATAAAGAAAATTATAATCCTCCATACCCTGTCATTCTTGCCATGTATGGCAAAGCGGGTTCACTTTTTTCTTGTCACCACATGGCAAATTGTTTGCAATTATTTGAAGGGACATAAGTAAATTGGGACGTTTCTGGTTGGCTTTTATTTGTTGCTCAGTTTTTTCTTGTTTACAGCAAATGTACACAACCCATGAAAAGAATGCAACCTAATAAACAACACTTTGAAACCAAACTTACAGCTTCAAAACTGCGATCTGTCACATGCCTTCAAATCGGGCTGCGTAAACTTGTCGGTGACTTAACAAGCAACTCTCACTCTGTCCAATACTTTTTCATGCTATATATATAAAGATATATGTATGTATATATATGAAATCAAGGGCCTCTATGCATTTGCATCAATTAGTGAATTTAAAGATGAGCAGCTCTTCCTCTTTAGCTCCGAGTCCCAAAAGGTAAGCCTAGTTTTAACCCCTCTTCATTTGGTGTCTAAATTTCTAACCTTTTTCTTCATCATCTTCTAAATGTTTGAACATCAATTTTGCAGGTTGGAAGGCAAAGTGGCAATAATCACTGGAGGAGCTAGCGGCATTGGAGAGAGCACTGTAAGATTGTTTGTCCAGCATGGTGCCAAAGTCATCATAGCCGATGTCCAAGACGAACTTTCTCTGTCCCTCTGCAAAGAACTTGACCCGGATGAAGAATCCGTTTGCTACACCCGTTGCGATGTCAAGTTTGAATCTGATGTGAAAAATGTAGTGGATTTGGCTCTGTCCAAGTATGGCAAGCTTGACATCATGTACAACAATGCCGGCATACCGGGCAACTTGGAGCCAACAATTTTAAGCGCTGGTGCCGAAAACTTCAAACAAGTGTTTGATGTGAATGTGTACGGAGCTTTCTTGGGCGCCAAGCATGCTGCTAGGGCTATGATCCCTGCCAAGAAAGGTGTCATTTTGTTCACTTCAAGCGTAGCATCCGCGAGCTGCGGTGAGTCTCCACACGCTTACACCATGTCGAAGCATGCGGTGGTGGGACTTATGAAGAGCTTGTGTGTGGAGCTGGGGCAGCATGGGATCAGAGTCAACTGCATTTCTCCATGTGCCATGGCAACTCCATTGCTAAGAAATGTTATGGGGATGGAGAGAGATGCGGTGGAGGAGCTGATTTGTGCTGCGGCGGTGTTGAAAGGGGCGGTGCCTAGGGCAGAGGATGTGGCGGAAGCTGCGGTGTACTTGGCAAGTGAGGAGTCTAAGTTTGTAAATGGACTGAACCTTCTTGTGGATGGAGGTTATAGCACCACTAATCAATCTTTTAGTATGGTTTTGAGAAATTTGATGTCCTCAAACCAAGTTTTGTAAGCACCACATGCATTTTGCTGTGCTGCCACTATAGTCTTGCTAATGTTGGATCTTTTTTGCCCTTGCTCTTTCAGAGTATAAGTCTTCATTCCAAAAATCTTCCCCATGTCTTCTAATGGCACATGCCCTAATTAGTTGTAATGATCAGTCAATTGCACCTTGGACACTTTGTGATTTTGAGTGAAATTGCACTTTAATTAGTACGTAATGTTTAAGATGTTATGATATCAAACCTAACATTTTGAAAATTTAATCCTCATCGGCAAGAATTTAGGTCAAGCATTTTTTGTCTATGTATGTGGCATGCATATGAACTCTATATTAAACCATGTGGACAAATAAAACAATAAGCAAAAACTAGGTTGCTTTCAGAAACATTATGAAAAAAATGTAAATAAATCAAAATTTTTTTAAAAAAATGTAACTCCATGGAGTAGGGATGGGTGTTGCATCATTATTGCACTTCTTTCTGGGATTGTGGGCATGCATGATTTGATTATGTCACGTAATGAGTGAAAATGAAAAAAAAAAATATATATATATATATTATTCTCGCTTGAAATGAGATGCTCAAGCATTTTCCATTCATTAAGAGGGGGAATCCATCCACGGGTTCAAAAGGAGAGCGCTCCTCTCCTATCAAAACACCTAGTCTTAGAAAGGGACGGAGTTTCGAACATGAAACTAATGGTTGGCAAATCAGAGCTCTTTTTCAACGAGCTAGGCTCCATTAGCACACAGCACAGATTTATTGACAAATTTAGTTCCTCCAGCTTTGAAAGTACAACACTCGGCCCAATTTTCAAAAAACATCTGGGCCAAACTCTAGGCCCAAATATTTTCCAACTGGGCCGAAACGTCCAGCAGCGAAGACCATTTTAGGGATTTCCCAGATAAATACCCCAAAACCCTAGCGTCCACCTTCCACCCTCATTTTGCCTTCTCTCACTCCTCACCGGGCTTCTCTCTCCTCCCAAAACCTCCACACACAAAAGACACACATTCACAGAGAGAAAAACCAGCACCATGGGCCGCGTCCGTACAAAGACCGTGAAGAAATCCTCGCGCCAAGTGATTGAGCGATACTACTCGCGCATGACTCTGGACTTCCACATCAACAAGAAGATCCTGGAGGAGGTGGCCATCATCCCCTCCAAGAGGCTCCGCAACAAGATTGCCGGGTTCTCGACCCATTTGATGAAGCGGATCCAGAAGGGCCCGGTTCGCGGCATCTCCTTGAAGCTCCAGGAGGAGGAGCGCGAGCGCCGCATGGACTACGTCCCCGAGAAGTCCGCTATCAAGACTGACGAGATCGAGGTCGACAAGGAGACGATCGACATGCTCTCTGCTCTCGGCATGGGTGATATGCCCGGCCTCAAGCGGGTCGACCCGGCTTCTCTTCAGCCCCAGCAGCTCGGGTTCGGGCGCGGCGGGCCCAGGAGGTACTGAAGAAGGGATTATAATGAGTAAATTTGGGTTTTTGGGAGAGTAGGAAGGAAAGTTTTGCTAATTTTCTGTTGCTATGCGTTTTTAAGTTTACCATGGATCTCTAATGTGGATTCTCAATCCTTTATTATGGGATTTGGTTAATTTTGGATTTAGAATCTAAAGCATGCATTTTTATTTCTTTTTGTCAAATGAATCTTTTGGGTTTCTTCTGGATAGCTGCTTGCTTGTGCAATGTTCATGTTCATGTTCTTTTGGGTACTATTGCTTTTTCTGGGGCATGGGTAGGTTTAATTTAAGAATGTGATTAAATTAGAGTTTGGTTTCAAATTCTTTGGAGAATGTGATTATTTATGGCTTTGTTTCTGATATGCCGGAATTCGGAGCCTCTTGATGTCCATTTTGATTTCATGCTTATTGGGTTTGGAATTTGGAACCCCTATGATGCCCAACTGTAGTGAAGGCAATGCAGCTATGCATTTACATCAAATACCATCTTGAATGTTTTAGAACCATTTGTTAGGCTTGTTACAATCTCCAGCCGAAGAAAGAAAAACCTCATTATGTCGTTAGAGTCCCGGAATGGACTATGATTTTGTTGCACCCGTTTACCTCGCATACAAGTTAGCCACTTCCATCTGGGATGATTTTTTTTTTTTGTGCGATCCATCGGGGATGATTGTAGCATACAAGCTTGCCCCGCACTGTAATCAAGGCTACCTTTCCTTGTAAGCTGGGGTTGATTTAAGATGTACGGTGGTGATATTAGTGCATCTCTTATCAATATGTGGTGCACCATCCTTATGAAGAAATGTTTTATTGGCGAAAACTTAGATGCAGGAATTCTGCGTCAACATTTTAATTTGGCATAAGAGATGGGATTGGGTTTCTTTTGGCACATGTTCTAAAAGCAGATGTGAAGCAATTGTTTTGGAATTATGTGTAATGTTCCCGCATAAATGTCCCATTGCAAAAAGCTCTGCTTTTCACTATGGCAGCTTTGTATGCTGCTCACAATGAGGTATGTGGAATTTAAAGATAGAGCTTGTTTGATGCTCAAAAAGCAACAAGAAATTGCGAACCGCCAAAATTCTTTTTACTTATAAACTAGGCAAGCTACACGAGCATCAGAAATTGTTGCGCGATTATCTGTTAATTCTCTGTCTCAATTTTATCAGGAAGAATATTTCTATATTACAGAGTTTCATGTGGTCACTTCCATTAGTAAAATTATCTGCCCACAAAATTTTCGGAGGCATGGCATGCATATCTGTAACCTAATTGCAAGCACAGTGACTCACACCAGCCACATCTTATGATTATAAAAGTAGTAGAAGGAAAAACCATGCTTTGTAAAGCAGAGAACAAAAGAGCCGCCAATATTACAGGATGAACTTAAATATACAGTGTTCGGATCCAAAAATAGAAAATAAAAGGTAAATACAGAGTACAGAGTGAAAATGCTGTCCAGAAATTTGCTGCAGCATAAACCACACCAGAAACATGATGCCTCTTTAAACTAGAAGAAATAGTTTCAGAGGTGCAAACTGCAGCAAGCATGTAATTCTGGGAAACTACAGCAAGTTACTCACTTGCATTTGCGAGACCAACCATGTTGAGCATATGACGGTCCTCCTTAAATCTCTCCAATACAGTACCTTTTCCGCCGTCATGTTTTTCTTCGTCTGCTACTTTAGTAACCACTCCCCAGCATTCTATCACTTCTGGGTATATTCGGTTGGTCTTGGAGAGGCAAGGGGAACCAAATGTGGTACAGGAGAAAGTGTGCCCCTGATCTAATGTGGCTGAAAGGAAAAGGCCAAAGTGATTCACTTTTCCTCCAAAACCGATACCATTTGGGATGCTTGCTGAACTGAAATTCACAGCACACTGCCAGTACACAAAATAACAAGTTCTTTATAAAATAATAAAGCAATTCATGGTTCATAGAAACTAACTGATTTACAAAGCCGAACTTCTGTTACAATGTGATGCAGTTCAGTTCATGACTCTAAAACTTAGAGGCAACTAAGAAACCAAAGGCATTCCTCATCCAAATGGATAAACATAATGAAGAGAAAGATATGGTGTTTTCTCTATTTCAGAGCAATATAACTTATAAGATCAAGTAGCTACTCACCCACTGTAGATTAGTGTTTGCTCCAGTAGGCCTGAATATAGATGCTGTGGGATACAATTGGAAAAGAAATGACTTCAAATCTCCATAGAAATCACCATGCCTCTCCCATGGCTGCGAAGCATAACCTCCATATACATAACCTTCTTTGTCCTTGATAATGAGTACAGTCGGCCCCTTATCCTTTCTGCAGTTCATTGAACAATTACTCATTCCAGCCCAAATTAGTTGCAGCAACCAACAAGACTGAAATTAAAATAGGAAAAGCTTTTAGCACTTTATCTTAATATGGGAAATAGGCAAAGTATAAGCACAGAGCATTGTCATGGTCCTTATACATGATTTGAGGAGTGAAAATAGGCTTTCGAGTCCCCTTCAATTCACATTCTACACATTCTAAACCAGAAAAGGTTATAATATTTAGGACTTTTGCTCATGTACTATCCAAGAAGGCACCAATTAACTCTCCCCCTTAAACTCTAAAAGTATACCTAGGACTGCCAATGCTACCACAGTGGTTGTGGCCCTCCCCCTTCCCCACTGCTTGGCACCCATCCATGTTCATGCCAATGCGGGTTTTCTTTGCTCCCAATGTAACCAAAAAAAAGAAAATGTATGCCTACAACTCTAAAGCCTATCTTCACTCCCAGAACAGTGATAAAATCATAACACTGCAAGGACATATTCAACTCAACAGACATAGGAATATAATTTGATTAAGTGATTCAAAAAAGAATTAAAAGTATTCAGAGTATAAGAAAGATACTCACGATATGTTGCCCAAAAATGTGCTAAAGCTCAGACCATTTACAGAACTATGGTATAAAAGTTTCCATTCCTCCAGATCATGCTGCGGAAGGATTCCTCCTATATGCCAAGCATACACCTTCTTTAATAGAATCATATTAGGATCGATGTTTTCCAAATGCAATAATCGAGGAACCTGAGAACCTGGTCTTCCTACAAGGAAAGGTAATTTCAAAAATTATGGAAGGGCAAAACAAACTTCAGATTCTCGCAAACTATTTGGGAAACCACTTCAGAATGCAAAACCAACAATTAAAACAAATGGTAAGCCAGAGGATACAAATGAAAGAATTTGAGCAGAACACCTTGATTAGGCGGTATCAATAAGCTTCCAAGGAACTTCCTGACAGATGGAAGAAGAGTACACCAAGTTCTGAAATCTTCAAAAGACAAACTTTCTTCGGCATGTCCTTCGTCATGCTTAGCAAACTTTGCAGCATTAAGAAATACAT
The DNA here is from genome assembly GCF_902201215.1 of Prunus dulcis. Lineage (NCBI taxonomy): Eukaryota > Viridiplantae > Streptophyta > Magnoliopsida > Rosales > Rosaceae > Prunus > Prunus dulcis. The sequence continues at coordinate 11,804,501 of NC_047656.1, read as the reverse complement.
TCACAGTGTCGTGATGTGCACTTGATCCATGTTTGGAGTTGTCCATATTGAAGGCGTTGTCAAACATTGCCACCAGAACACATTCCAGATCAGACCTGAATTTAAATTCCTAATATCATATACATAAAAGGAACAGAAAGAAGGGTATTTTCTTAATGCGTTTATAACTAGCAATCACCAAATTCTTCCATCCTTTCAGCAGCCACAATAACAAGTAAAACCAAGTCATGCAATATATATATCTCATGTTATTTGTTATTTCTAAGAACTTCAGATCGTTGCAATGGCTACTTGCATATTTCTGTTCAACAAACCGGAACAAATATGATACTTCGAAACTCACTAAAACTCAACAACATCAACTAAACTACTTGACACGCAACAACTGATTTTGCAAAAATAAGACAGGATAAGATCAAATCAAATACTTCTATAAATTGCAATCAAAATATAAAACCAACTGCCTTGAGTATAAAACTATATCCTATCATTCTGGATACGCTATCGTAAGTAAAAGGTCGAATTCTACCTCCCCACAATGCCATCCCCGGATACGTCTAATAACTGATATATGAATTCTTCAATCTCATCTTTTGTTCCCTTCTCATAAATCCCCTGCAACACGTACAAGGAAGCAAAAAGAGCAAGTGGGCAGATGAAAAAACTAAACAATACCAGATAAATACAGCAAATTCACAAGTTTTTTTCTTTCAAGTAAATTACTTTGGCAATAACGAGGTCTTCGAAGGTGAGTTTTTGGTCTTTGCGCTGCTGCTGGGTAACTAAGTCGAACATCCTATCTCCAAGAGGACCATGAAGTCCAAAATAATTCTGTGAAGGCATAAAGCTACGTCTAATTAGAGAGGACATATCATATCGCAACAAAATAATCGAAATTCACGGAAATTGAGAGAGCAGCAGTGAAGCAAAATGACCTTAAAAACTGAGGGAGAGACGTATGGACCGTTGCTCTGAGATTGAGCAGCCAGGGACGCGTGCAGGGACTTGAGAGCTTCGAGTTCCGTATGAGAAAAAGCTCTGCAATCATTTCAAAATCAATCAATTCCCTGTCTTTGTTTGCCAAAGTGTGTGTATACAATTACAGAGAGAGAAACCTGGAGGAGGAAGCAAAGCGAGGATCTTTGTGAGATGACGGTGACTGAGAGTTGCCCATTTTTCTGTTTTCCTTCTTCACTCTGCACTCTGCACTCTGCACACAATACGAAAAGTCTAGATTGACATTTATACTTTTTCATGGAAAATTTCCAATTAGGTGCTTGTACTTCGCGCTATTTTAGAATTCATCTAATTCTTTTTGCTAATTACATATGTTATAATTTGTAATTAGCAAAAAGAATCACCTTTCTCTTTTTGTTGTTTAAATTACCTTTCTCTTTGGGATTGGGAAAAATGAAATCACCTTTCTCTTTTTGTTGTTTAAATTATTTTTTATTATGGGAGGGAGATTCAAACTTTTAAGACTTCGTCCAACTCTTCAAACTCACATAGATTTTTCTAATTTATATAGTTTGTGAGTGATTACACGTATTCAAAATTTATATTACAATAATCTTACACTCAATAAGAAAGTGAATATTCATTCCACAACTTAGATTTACTCAACTTATGTGATTTTGTGAATGATTACATACTTAAAATTTATGTTTGCTAATAATCATACATAATAATCGTGTGTTCAATACATGCATTGTAATATTTATATGATGTCTAATTTTTCTTAATTTTTTGAGTCACATTTCCTTTAAAATAATAATAATTTTAACTAGATACGACTTTCAAAACTATTTTGTATAGCTAGTGTGGATCAATCAAATAGAGAATATTAAAATAATAAAAATTAATAGCAAAGGATATGATTAGAGAACTAAAATATGGATAAAGAAGAATAAATGAAGTCATGGGGTTGGGGTGTTAATTGTGAGAATCAAAGCTCTGAGGTGCTAAAGGTGAAATCTTTACGAACTTCAAGGAGCGAATTGCAGAAATGAAGATGCTAAAGTTAAACACAACTGAAGTGCAAAACAACTTTACTAGAAAATTAGCAGAAATATAATTCAGAACAGAAGTTTTAGAGAACAACGCCTTATACTCAGAGGCCCAACCAAAAAGATCGAAACTTTAGTGGAGCAAAAGCCTTGTGTGTTTCTCTTCAAGACTTGAACAGTTCAACAACAACTGAGATATGCCCTTCTTCTTCAGCTCAGATCTGTAAGTTCCATGCTTTTTTGCCTTAACCTCATTTGCCTCTTTCTCTTCAATATATTTTGCTCTTCTACTGATATCCTTTAGTATTTATTAGTAGTGTCTTAGATTGGGGGTCGTGTTTGGTTGGTGAGAAAATGTAGGAAACAGAAAATTAACCAGAAAGTTACTCTTTTTAGTGTGTGTGTTTCTTGAATTCCATTTTAGCACTTTTTTTGTTCTTCAAAATTTTAGTATTTGAAAATTTTCCGCTCTTTTTCTTTCTGGGTTGTATTATCGGCAACTGAAAAGAGCAGAACTTGCTGAAGCATTGAGATGATCAGGAAAGGAAGGCTTTTAATGTTTTATTATTTTAGTTTTCATGCTCCCGTGGAAGAAAGAACCCCTTTTTGAATGATCCCTATTGAAAAGAGAAATTGAAATCTTTAACTACTGATTGCAGTCCCTTAATTGTAGAAGATAATTAATACTTGTAAAAGGATAACTAAAGATTAAGTTTGTTGCTAATGTTTTTAGGATAAAACCGAACTACAGAATGAGAACATACCTTCTTCTTCTTAAAAAAAAAAGTAAAATAAAATGAGAACATAATGGTGTAGTTTCTTTTGGCAAACCTGATAACTTAACCTTTGTTAGATACAAAATTAATTGCTTATTCTTGTTTGTAAATTGTGAGTTACCTTTTTTTTCCTTTTAGCTTAATATCGATATGCTAATCTATTAAATGTATAACAGATTCAGTGAGTGCTGCTTGTGACAATGTCAAGACCATGGGTACTGGTTTGTCTGCTCCTGTTAATTGTGTTTACATCACAGTTTGAATGGAAGCAATATGGGAATGATGAACCAAGTCCAAGCACTTCCAAGAAACATCAATATATATCTGAAAGGGAAGAAGCTGTGAAAGAAAAAGTGAGTGCTTGTATATGACTTCTTTTCTCTGCCTAGCATAACCCTATTGTGTGTTTGTTTTTGAATTTCTTTACGTTTACAAGTTTTAGTTTGAAAGAAATCTACATATATTTTTCAATTATTTAGGGTTGTTAACTTCAGACAATGTAAGAAATTTCAGTAATCAATAGGCTATTCTGGTATTTGAATTTAGAACTTTGTGCCATATGAGACCCATGGGATTGAGACATTGGTTGTCAACATACCTGAGTTTTGGACCTTAGGGAGTATTGTTGTTGTCAAAACAAAAGATCTGTGGGATTGCCCGAGTTTTAAAGAGCTCAATTACATCCATATCATTATTAAAATACCAAATCAGAAAACTCTTTTGAGTTATGGTTTTGCTGTATTCTTGTTGCTTCAGTCAGGACTCAGGTACTAATAGCAGTTAATTAGAACAAAATCGCATGTTCACATTTCCCTGTTTACATCATGATACCCTTGCTTTGATACTTTTCCAGAGAAAGTAAACTTTCAAAGGAAATACATGAATTATCTGGATTGGAATCCTTTATTTGATGCTCTGTGACCCATAATAATGCGGTTTCCTCCATTAATGGCCTCTGCAGTGTTTGCCCGTTCCTCTAAATGACTGGTCTTTGATTTCTCGGGTTGGGCTTTAGAATTGTTTGGAGAAGGAAAGATGCAGAATTATATACCTTTTGAAATTGCAAAACTATCTTGAATTGTGCGTCTTAATTTAATAGTTCTCATCTTTGTTTGACCTACTTTCCTTCTATTGAGAATGCTTCTCCATTTCCACGACTTTGTCTAGGTTCACATCTCACCAATTGAGAGATAGAGAGGGAGGGAGGGACACCCAATGAGGGAGAACACTAAAATGTTTTGTTTTCCCTTTTCATGGAATATAGTTTCAAACACCAAAGACAAATAGGAAGAACTTTGTGAGTATTCACTCAGTTGTTGTAAACTAAGGGTGCTAAAGGCAGCATAGTGAAGACATCTGCGTGACCCAACATGACTTATTGCATTAGGCCCTTTGTGAATCTTGTTAAGTACTTCAAAGGCAAGTTTCAAATGGGACATTCTTAGTTTTTCTTGGTGTACACAATTTACTACTTATGAGTTATGACCTCTCAATTTCCCACAATTCAAGTGTCTATAGTTTCCTGCTAGGGGTTCAGATACCGAAACATCACCTTGTACTCCTCTCTGTCATTCCAGAAAATTCTAATTGCCGGGTTTATTTTATCTTCTGGCGTTATTCCCTTATTCTTTTTTTCTCTCTCTGTGAGTATATATTTAGGATATAGTTTTTATAATGGCTTCATCTTCTAAAGAGTTAACACCTATTTACTACATCTTTAGTCTCCAATTTGGCAACTTTAACCAGAATTTTAGGATCAAGTTTATATATGATAGAGAAATTAATTAATTGTAGTGCCCCTCAGCTTGATCCCTTCCTCCATATGCTTTCACTCTAATGCACAAAGCATGTATGTGTGTGCTTGTAAACCCCATGTACTATTTAGATATGTAATTAACCTGGCGTGGATGAATGAAATAGCAACAAGTGATTTGTTTTAATTCAGTTTCTTCTAATTGAAAGAGCAGCAATTTTGCAACTTAAGTACCTGCGGTGATATATTGGCCTAATTCCATAATTTTTGGTAGACTACAACTTAAACCTGGTAGATATGTTCATTAACCTCATTGACTGTCAACTTTACTGCAGATAATCCTCTCTCAAGAGAAAAATATACAGAAACTTAGCGAGCTTGTGCGGAGTCTTCGGGAACAATTGCTACAATGTAGAGGTGAAAATGAGATTGTCAATGGCACTGCAGCCCCTTTGACTGAACTTCTTTCTGAGCTTGAAAGGCATCCACTTTTGGAGGATTAGTCACAGATCATACGTGTTAAACATCAGTATGTTTGTATCTGTAAGTAGGAGAATCCAAATTCTTTCTTATTGCTTAGCTTAATGTGAAACTACACCTGCTTAGAAGTTGAATTGCAAAGTGCAGTATCAAAACTGTTTTCTTTTGCCAGTATGTTATGAATATATAAGGTTCATATGTTTTACTTTTTTGCCTTTCCTGTCAATATATGTCTTCTGCCGCAGTCACTGGTAGTAAACTGATTTGGTGTGTGATGTCTTGGTAAAATGGTGAATCAATAGTAGGGTGGCATTCGAATCTTGGTGATATTGCTTAGTGTATGGTGAAAACCAAGCTTTATTTTTTGGAGTAAGATAACAAATAAATGCAGAGAATATATATTGGAAAAGCATCATGTTATTACTTAACACCTATTACTTCAACATCCTAACATCAAACAGAGGGAATCTCAGTTTACAAGTAATTTCAAGTTGCAAGTAATTTCAATGTCACAGAGAGAGAGTTTCCTATGTGCTGAATGTGGGGATTGTTTATTATCATAGTGAACCTTTTCAATAGTTATGCCGAGTGTTATGAACACTCTTTATTAGCTTTACCCTTTTATATTCTCATCAAAGTTTCCTTCTCAGTATCAAACTTTTGCTAAAAAGAAAAAGTACAAATGGGAAGTGTGAAGTTGACCGAGGAAAATTCCTTGCAGCCATCATCTCAAGTTTATTGTTTGATGTCCTTCAAATTTTTCATGAAGCGACCTTGTTGAGATTCATGTTTGGATTTAGTATTTGGATGAACAGACAGGGTTGCATAACGACTCAAGAGCCTGATGAAGTGTAGGCACGATCGTTTTAGAATCCTAAGCTTCTAAGAGGGAAATGTGGGACATCATTCAAGCAAATCCTAGTATTGTAAAAGAACTTGAAAAGGCAAACAGTTATGGCAGATTGATAACTTTCTTTTCTCTCTTTTTTCTTTCTAAATTTAAGAGAAAGAAGAGGGAGTTAAGATTTGAACTTTTGGGGGCCACAACATAAAACATAAGCATAAGAACTATGAGGCAACTTCAAAGCTAATTGGTGTTATTTAGTACAAAGGGAAAAAGACTCAAAAAAGGGATGCAATCCATAGACAATAATTGTTAAAAGAGACATAAGATCCTGTAGAATCTTGTTTCTCTTGCCCAATTCTCTATCAGTAACTAAACAGGTACAGATAATAATTGTGATCTGAAGTTTACAATGTCTGACACTTCAAATTATGGTTCTGTGAAGAGGCATTAAAATGTGACAGCGTTTTAACTTTCTAGTACTTTTTCTGGAAACACCATGATAATGGTGCTTGCAATTTCCTCTCTTACCTACTTCTGCTTTCTATCTCCTTCGCATATCTATGATCATACTTATTATGTTCTTGTCCATTGTTACAGTTGTAGTTTGTTGTACCTACGAAGATTCAAGGATGATGATTTCCTTCCCTCTCCGTCTCTCGATTTAATTCATCAACCTGTCTTCTTTACTAGTTGTACCATGAAAATGGTCCCAATTTCTCACTAGTTGGTGATAAAACTTTACCATGAGGCACTTATCTGCTGCTGATTCAATTTTTGTAGTTTGTACATTTGGTAGGGGGTAGGTCATTTATAAATCAACTTTGTCTGGCCACATTCCAGCTGTTCCCCGAAGTGTATAATACATAGTTGCTTGATACAATGTGGACAGTTGCTGTGGTAGGATTGTGAAGTGAGATCATGCTATTAACACCCTAACTTCCAAACTTAGCCTGATTGTTGTAGTTGAAGTTAGGACAGGCAAGTTTTATATGGCAGTTTATTGCACATTCAACCTCTGGCAAAGCTGTAAATAAACCTAGTCAAGTACCATTAGGGTTTTAAGAACTGACTCACTGTAATATTAAAGTTAACTGTATTGAACCGATTTACAACCCTAACCTTAGAGGTACATAAGAACTCATCCTCCACCACAATCATAGGTCAAAGGGGCTTCTTGCTAGCAGGTGCAGTTAAGTCTTGAGGTATTTGGGTGCTGCAGGTTGTTTAAATTTGAATTTAAGTTTGTACGTTCGATATATATCAGAAGTCAGAACCTACATTCATAGTTCGGGACCTTACAAATCAATATGAATCTTTAGATTTCTGGGCAAGTGGGAGTTAATAACTTCCTCAAGATAGAAAAAAAAGACCTGTTTTAGGCAAAAAAAAGACATAGTTAATACCATCTGTCACATGCAGAATTAAGAGCACACCACTAAGTTCTATTCTGTTGAAGCTTTAACATCTCATAAAACTTCATTCAAGCTTTAAAAGCCATCAAAGTTTCATAAGCGTTTCCTTAATGTTAGATCAAATGAGATAGACAGATAAGTAATCAAGAGCTTTTAGCTTGATCTCTCATATGCTTAATTAAATTGAAATCAAGTTTTCAAAACCCTGAAGTTTTCTAGAGATGCCATTGGCATTGTTGCACAGGCAGCATAAGATGAAGGCTTTACAAAAGAATTCATTTCAAAATGTACTTTTTGTTATATATATATATTGGAAATGATTTGTATTGCCTTTCAAATATAAGTTAGAAAAGCTGTGCAAAAATAAACGTCATAATTTCTAGATAAACTAATGTTTGGAATCTGGGATCCCGAGCCTTCGCATTTAGAATTCACGCATTTTTCCGCATTTCGCTTAATCTTAGTTGCTTGGAGGTGTTGCATAAGGAGCATAAGGTGAAGGCTTTACTGGTTTTCTTTCTGCTAAGTTTTGATGACAGTAGTGAAACTAGTTACAAAGAATTCACTTCAAATCATACTTTTTTTGTATATTTTGGAATCATTTGCATTGCATTTCAAAGATAATTGAGAAAAGCTATGAAAAAACAAAATTCTAGATAAACTAATCTTTGGACCTGGGAATCAATCTAGTCCTGCAAATTCAGTAAAGTTAATAGGCATTGCAAATATAGATCAATCATATCCTGGTAGATTTCCTTTTGTAGCTAGTAGAGGATACTCAGGACAAAGACCCTTCAAGCTCCTTGCTCCTGAAAATGGTTCAATCAGGGCTAACTTAAAAGCAATATCACCCACATAAATAATTTTCTTTGAATTTGATCTGATATCAAAGTTCATAGGCAGGGTTGTTTTCATATTTATGTCTTTGCACAAATCATCCATATATGGGAACCTCAACCACCCAATGAATGAGCCTCCAAAACATCTTTATTCAATAATCCCACAAAAAGAGGGAGAGAAAACAACAATGCATGTGTAATTCCAAACCATAAAAACCCCAATCAAAATCAAATGCAGTTCTCAGGAAAAGTTGCCAATGTTGGTTTGCCATACATTGGGGCTTAATGTGTGGTTGGAAGAAGAAGAAGAAGAATTAATCTTGGCAGCTAATTTGTAGCCTTCGATCTTTATCACACTAAAATATGGTTGGAAGAGATACATTAATGGCTCCTCTAATTTTTCATTCCATGTGCTGCTTAATTTAAAGAGAACCAAAGGAAAGGACCCGCAAGTGTAGTGGTTTGGAGCAAATGTCTCTAAGAAAAGTCTTGGGTATGAGTTCTAGCATCCGTATAGTGTGTGTGAGTTTAATATGTTATCGCTCTTATCAATAAGAAACCTGCTAAAAACAAATAAAGATAAGCAAATAAGAGGGACATTTCAATTCAAGCCCAAGCAACTGACCAGCTTTATGATTAACCACATATTCTACATTAGGGAGCACTGAGGCGCCAACCATGAATGAAAAATAATTAAGACCAATTTATTGATCCAACCCACCCACCTGCTGGGTTAGGTCTACAACCTTTAAACACTGAAAGTAAACAGATAAATAAACCCCCTCGGGGGGCAATGAAGGACGAGCTCGGACCAATTGTAAATCTAGAAGTTAGATGTTCGATTCCTATGGTAGTTGCGCAAATTTCTGATTTCCCAGCGCACACATTCTCTATCATTCATTGCACACATATTAATCATGATTAATTTGTTTTATATGGTCAACCATAAATAATAATAATAATAATAATAATACTATTTTTATCATATTTGTATACCACATTCTCATACCACCTTATGTGGCAAATGAGGTAGACAATCACATCAATTAAAAGAATAAATAATGTTACTCTTACCACATTTATATACCAACATTCCCACACCATCTTATGTGGCAGCTGATATGGACAGCCACATCAATTATAATTATTTATTCTTTTCTTTTCTTTTATGATTTATTCCAGTATGTATTTTTCTAATTGTCTTAATTAAAATACACTTCATTAATTTAATTGATGTGACATATAATACGGACATGTCACATCATGTGGTATAGAAATATGAAAAGTGTAGCATTACTCTAATTAAAATTAATTTAATTTTTTTTTTCTTTTATGATTTATTGACACTTTTTAATTGATGTGGTTGTCCACTTTATGTTTTACATAAGGTGGTATAAGAATATGATATACAAATGTGATAAGAGTAGCAATACTCTAATAATGTAACAGTGCTGAAAATTTTTTGTGCTGAACAAAACTTTTATACTTTCTTCGCTTTTCATTTGTGCTATAATTCACTGGGCTGGGGTCCATTATAATAGGCTATGAGTCCATTAATGGTCTAGTGGGTTAAGAATTCACAGCGGGAACGCCCATGAGGCTTTTTTTTTTTTTTTTTTTTTCCATTTTCTTTACCAAAAAAGAAAATTGCCCCCCATTCATTCGTACCCAAATACCCCTGGTTTGGCAAAGGACCCATTAGTGTAGTAGTTTGGAGTATTTACTCCTTCAGGTAAGGTCCTGGGTTCAAGTCTTAGCATCCGTGTTGTATGTGTAAGTTTAATATGCTATCGCCCCTTTCAATTGGAAATGTCCTCAAAAAAAAAAAAAAAACCTCTGGTTTGAATATTTACACTAATTCTAAAAACTGGGTTTGCCTCAGAAATTTTATTGCAGCAAGGTTGCCGTTGAATTTGTTGGAACCTTTTTTGTGGTCAAAGAGAACTTCTTTTCCATTGTATACACACCTAAGAGCACTTCCAGCAACTTGCACTGCAGCCGTTGCCTTCTCTTCTGGGGGTAGGTGGCTTCCCCATATTCCATCTTTCTCTCCTCATCTCCCTGCCTCCTTTCCTATTTTTCTTCCCCTCTCCTATTCTTTCCCCAGATTTGTTTGGATTTTGGGTCCTTTTGCCCAGATCTATCTGGATCTTGTCTTTTGTTTGTTTGTTTGTTTGTGTGTTTTCTGTTGTAGGTCCTTGGTGACTTTTGTTGTTCTTGGATGTGTCTTGGTGTCATTGGGATGGTAGCGGTGTGGTGTTGTCGACCCAGCTTTTCTCTTTGGTTTTCGTTGTATTTTTGAAGCAAGTACTACAATCCACCGTAGACGCCATAATTTTGTTGCAATTTTTGGTCCACGCATATGGAATTTGCTCCAATTCAGTGTTTGGAGTTGGAAAAGTGATTGTTGCTGGTTTGTGTGGGATCGGGTTTTGCTTGTGCAAAATAAGAGGTTTAGCCATGTTGGTGCTATGAGTCTCTTTGGTTTGCTGGAGAGGAAGTGGTGCGGTTATTTTAGTCTAATAATTCTCAGAAACTCAATAGGATTTTGTTGATGTATGTATTTAGTGTTCGACTTTTTAATGCGGATTTGCCGTTACTGCCTTTGCGAGGTGGATTTGTATTGTAGGTCTGAGTACAAATGCTTTTTGTCTGCCAAATTAGAGTTTTTAGGTTTTTCTGGCATGCGTAATTCTCTCTAGATCAAACCAATTTATTTTTGTGTTTGGTCACTGGAGATGTTGTACTCATATTTGGCATTGCGACTACTCTTTACTTTTTTCAGTAATAAAATTATTATCGCTTTTAATCAAAAAGAGCACTTCCAACTGAAGGCTGTGGCCTGGGCAGGAGGGGGCCCAAGCTCCAGGCAGAGATTCTAGCGCTCAAATGCAGCTCGGGCAACTGGTGGGCTCCGCAAGCCTGGGCAGGCCGGAAGGCAAGAACAACCTGAGCTATTGCCTGGTTTTGTTGACGTCAGCAACGAAATAAAAAATAAAAAATTCGAAAAAAAATAATACTAAAAAATACTGAATTTTTTTAAATAAATAATTAGTCATATTCTTCACTTCCCACACTAAAACTCTATACAAATTCCTCTCCTCATATCTCATGTGAATAGTGGTTACCCTTGAGTTGCCATGACAATGAGTGGAAACACCACAAGCCTTTTGCAATGGCTACCACTATTCATATGAACATAACATCCCTTGAAGCCATTTCCCTTTGCCATGGCAAATGGGTGGAAGTGCTCTAACAAAGTCATAGTCAACTAAGTAAAGTGGTTAAGAGCAGTTACCTGTACAACTGAGATTTTGTATTCGAATTCCCACTCTAACAATATTGCTTGTATTAAAATAAATAAATAAACTAATAAAACAAGAAAAATGTAGCACAACTATCCAATTTATTCTTTAGCCCAAATCAAACAAATATATATATACTTAACCCACACGTGGATGTGAAAAATCTCATGTGACATGAATAATTATGGGAAACATAGCAAATCTTTATCAACCGTACAAAATGGGTCTCATATGAATCCATCTTTATGATAGATACGATTAGTGAACTGTGATTACCAAATCTAAAAGCATAAATATTGAAAAGACCTTTCATTTGAAAATTGCAAGCGGAATTGAATTACTTCTTGTTCTTGGTGGTGTTGATGATTTAAAACCCACATTTAATTGTTTGGGAGACTTTGGAAAATGCCAAAGGAGAGAGAATTTTTTTAAAAGAAGTCAAAAGGGACAAAATTGCCCTTATTTATTTTTGGATTTCCTAAAGAATCCTTTACATTTGCATGTATTTGGTTTTAAAAAAATTGAATGAAAAGAAAAATATATACTTTATGATGACTAAATAAATGGGTTTTAAGGCAGAGGAAAATTGAATGTTCATAAATTACTGAGAGGCTCATGGCTTCTTGATGGGGTTTGGTTTGCGGGGTAGCAATATTGAATGTTCATAATAGCCTAGCAGGCATCACTTTGATCTGTTCATGGAGTTTTGATGATGTGAGAAGAGAAAACAGAAACACTTACATAAAATGAGGATAGCAAAACAGTGTTATCTCCGTTTTATACAAGTTTTTCTGTAGATTTAAAGACTAATCTGTAGGTATACCAGTAAATGCTTTGGCATGCATTTCAATGAGGAGGAGGTTGAGAGAATTCAATTCAAGTTTCATCAATAGAGTAACAAATTTTATAGTATTGGATTGTAAAAATCATTATATGATTTGTGTACCTAGTGCAAGTTGCTACTACATGTCCTGCATATATACAAAGCCAAATTTAAAATTTTCATTAGACCAATATTAATGGTGGCAGGAAACAGGGGTTGACACTGATAGATCTCCATCCACCTGTGAAGAGAAATTTAGATTACTAAATGTGCTCTTTATGAGTTTCTGTTCATCCTTTAATTTTGGATGGGACTACAGCTATCATAAAAGAAATTGTTAAGTTAATGTGAAGAAAAATATTGTTACACAACTTCAACTTATACTTCACTCTTTCTTTTAAGCTTTAAAACTCGTCTGGGACTACTTTGATAAAAAGTACTAATGTTCATTAATGATTTTATTAGAAAAACACTGAATTTTTTGTTAAAAATCCAAGTACATTATGAAAAAAGCATTTAGAAGCACCTTTCAAATATATTATTATTTCATGTGTGGCACATTTGTATGCTATTTTTAGGAGTGGGCATCAATCTAGTCGAATCGATGAAACCGATTAAATTAAACCGTAATTATTAGTTTAGTTTGATTTTGACTAAAAAAAAGTCAAACGATTTGAAAACGAAATCAAACTGTATATGGTTTGGTTTGGTTTGATTTTGAGGTTTTATAAACTAACATAAACCAAACTTGACCCTTTTTTTGTATATTTATTTATTTATATTATATTATATTTTACATGTGTAATACTCTAATTAGGTAAAAACTATATAGGGATATTTGAATTGAACTATATTAGTTATTGAAATTTGAAGTTTTATGGCATGTTGAGCTTTAGGATGGTTTCGTACGTACTCTAGAAAATGATTTATGTATGAAGGAAGTGAATTTGTTGATTGTAATTAGGCTAACAATGTTGAAAAAAATACAAAAAGAAAAAGAATTAGGCTTAGGCCCAACCAAACTAAACCTTAAATTACAAAACTGCCATTGATTTCTTAAAACAAACCCAACCCCAAAACTTCATAAAAAAACCAAAAACACTCAATAGGGCATCAAAGTAATTTAATAATCAAAATTGAATTCAATAGGGCCAGCTATCATTTTTTGGGTTTTTTTTTTTGTTTGTTTATAGAAATTAAATTGTGTATGATTTATTTATAATATTAGTGCTAAGAATGAGTACATGACTAAATATCTGTATATTTTTATGCTTGGTTTGGATTGAAAAAAATCCAAGACGATTTTCTCTGTTTTTCGAAATGATGTACATTAATTTTTCTTTAGTTTAATAATACAATTTTCTACAAAAATTAATACTGGAATATTTGCATTCTACTTTCTTAGAACCAACTCTTTTCTTATGATTTTAGAGGGATGCTCTTGTCGAACGCGTTTGATCACCAGAGAAGTTGTATCCATATTCAACACCTTAGTTGCTTTGCACTTGTTTTTGTTTATTTTATTAATAAAATATTGTCGTTAATTTTTTTTCAAAAAAACATAAAATCACAAACTACCTACTTTTTCCCAATATTACTTCCTTTCTACTTCTTCCACATTTTTTCCCTCCTTCTAGGTGTAGCTCTCAAACTTACTATCTCAAATCTCAACCATTTATTACATTTCTGTCTTCATTAATTCACTTGATAACAATAAAAGCAATCCAGTACTAGCATTTATAAAGAAATACAAAAATTAATGCAATGCTCATCAAACTTTTTATTAAACTTTAAATAATTCATTTTGGTATTTAATTTGAATAACAGAAATCACTGCAAATCTTTTGTCATTTCCATTCTGTATGTCACTCATCTGCTTTTGGATTTGTCTGAGTTAGGACGCCAAAGGCTACGGTCAATCAAAGTTATATACTGTATTTTTATTATTTTCATGTAATTAACTCCTGGATATATAATTTGTTAGGTTTTGTTTTCTGATGATTATGTTTTTCTTGAGGGCTTGTATTATGGGTTTGTTTAACTACTAGTTATTGGCGTCATTTCTCTTCATATTATTTGGAAGAACTTCCAATTCGTATCTCATTCAATAAGTTTAACAAACCGCGACATTATGGTCCAATTTAATTAGATGCCGAGCCACCAAACGAGGCCTAAGTAGAGTCAAAGTTGATTAGTACTTAGACACCAACAGCTAATAAACTTCAAAGGGTGAGGAAGAGAGAAGGGATATTGGTGTTACCTTTCAACTCTTCAATTTCGGGCAGATTTTCAGGATCGAAGCATGGCAAATTATTTTATTTTATTTGGCTGTAAGATATATGCATTTATTGATATGCGATTTTGAAGGGTCAAAGGCCACTTGATGATGTGTAATGGATGGTTGGTAGTGATCCATCCCACAAGAAAGCTGTAATAGTTTCAAAAAAATACTCCTTCGATGATGGAACTTATAATTATGATTAAGAAACTTGTTTGATTATGCCATGGAAAAACTATTGGGCATGCATGTCATGTGATCTCTCTCATCAAGTTGAGCTATAAATGTGAAGTAAATGAGACCTTCAAAACTAAAGAGATGCTTATTATAATGTGATGGGGTGTGATTGTGAAGTCTTGAATATATCCCACGCAGGTCCAACATTGACTCTTTCTATTATTTGTCCTCAAAAAACCACACATATAATTAAACTACTACAACTTGCCACAAACTCTTTTGTAAGAGAAACACTTATATGTCACGGGGATAAACGTAGGATAAAATTTTGTTAAATTTCAGATGTGGTACTTTATATTCTTCAATAAATTTCATATGGTGAAGTGTGATTAGATGAGAATAGCAAAACACTGATATCCCCGTTACATGCAAGTTCTTGCATCCTTAATTCATAGGCCAAAGTAGGAGGGAAGCTTTTGTTTGGCCCTTTCTCGTGAGTTGTGATACTACAAAACATTTTAGGAATAGTATAAAAGCATCAACATTAAATTTAGTGGCCACTTTTCCACAACATGTGACTAATTCTGCAAAAGAAAATACGTATGGTTTATGAGCGATTTTACGAAATTTCTACCAAAAGAGGGAATGAATTGTGAAGTTTTCGGTACTTAAAAAACTTATTGTTCAAAAAAATATATGGGTTGGAAGGCATTTTTCATGATATTGTCATTATTAAATATATTATAACTTATAAGAGACTAGCTTCCATTACTATATAAATGGCATGGAATACTAGTCGAACATTTTCCTTTCTTCGTGTGAGTGAAAAGAACACTCCAGCTTAGGACATTGATTTTGATGTTACATTGGATCTTTTAGGGTTCGTTTCACGGAAAGCAAAGAGGACTGAAATTCCATTGCAAGATCCGGAAAAGTTCTGAATCACTATTTCTCTACAAATAAGTATTTTTCTTTTAATGTTATTATTTTTATATACTCCCCAAGTTCTGAATACATTATACTAGTTGGGTTATATACTACATAAACTTCCTTTAATTTTTTTTTAATCCAAAAGAAAAAAAAAATTATTGAGAGAAAGTTACCCTTATTTTGGTTATTGAGAGAAAGTTACCCTTATTTTGGGCCCAATAATTTTATTTATATATTGTTCTTCCACAAAGGTAAACTTCTTTATTTATTTGTTGTCAAAGAGATTTATATTTATATTTTATTCAAAATATTCATACTCATATATGATGTAAATGGCAGATATAAATACATACTTATCCATGAATGCCTTAAAAGAAAAGAAAAAAAAAAAGTAGGCAAATTGAGCCATGCTTCCTTGTACTCAAATTTGAAATCCTCTTTCTGTAAATTAAAGTAATTTAAACTAACAATTGTATTTTTTTTTTAAATGAAAGAGAAGAACTAGAATAATTACTACAAAAAAAAGTGGCAACAGTCACCATTTTGTCACCAATTTTGGTGACTGTTGTGAGGGTTACTAAAGGTTTTAGTCACATTTTTTTGACTTGTTTGGTGACTAAAAAGGCTTTCATTCACCTTTTTTGTTTTTTTTAGTGGTTAAAGCCTTTAGTAACCCTCACAACAGTCACCAAAATTAGTGACAAAATGATAATTGTTGCCACTTTTTTTTGGTGATAAAGAAGACACACAACCTAGTTTTGGCCTTCGGTAGCTTTCATTTAAGTCCCTACTTAATACTCCCATTAACTGATGCAGCTTACTATTTATTACATGACCAAAAGGCCAGTTCTTAAAAGAAAATTATTTCCTTATTGAATACTGAATGTTCGGTGAGGAGCATGTAAATCCTTTTGTAGAAGGTAAGGTCTCGCTCCTGCCATAGGGTAGTTATACTTACAACTACATAACATTTGCATATCACACCTCTTATATATATGTGTACTGAATTCGTAGTCAAGTGGTTTAGAGCATTTAGCTTGTTGAATTCACTATAAATTTTACTTTAACAATACGAATCGTCTAGTCTATTTTAAGTTTTCATTTAAATATCAGCCTTGCAGAAATTAGATAAATTAAAAACCTGTAAGACATCTAGTTGTGGTTAACAAAAATAGATGAACACAGTGTTTCAAGAAAACTCTAAATGATAAGCGTTTGATGTGTCGGCCATGGGGCTGTGCCGGATATTTGAGTCATTTTGACTTCTTCGTTTTTTTAATATATTTTTTCTTGTTAAAAAAAATTGTTGGGTGTTCTTAAACGTTAAATATAAAAACTCTAGAGATAAACCATGCATAAATAAGGCAACCTCTTTTAAGCGTTTAAGAAAATGTTGTAAATAGCTAGGTACAACTCAGTTGGTTGAGTTTTTTCACTTTCATTCTAGGTAAACGTTTAGACACCTAATAAATATTTGTGAAAACTCCCTCCTCCAATCACTTGTACTAAAAAAATTATAAATAAAAGTCGTAACAGATTCATCAAATTTTTCATGTAAATGGAGGTTAATATATGTCGGCATAATTAAGGTCACGTTTATATTATTTTAAACGGTAGGACTAACTGCCAAGGGGCATCCTTATCAATATCTTATTGTGAATCTAAGGGGTTTAAGACTATATTTATTTTTTCAGAAATACCTCTGTGAACCGAGTCCAAGTGCAAGGAGATGATTGAGGGTTCACAGAATCACTGTTCAGGTGCCATAAACAGTCCTGAAAAGGACAATGCGAGTTCTTTTAATTCAATTATTTACTTTCATTTGTCTTTCTCACCCGAAGAGATATTGATGTATGAAGAAAATAACCATTGGGAAAATAATCTACCTACATTAAACGACCCCTTTAATGAGCGATATATATATATTTTTTCAAATGGTGATAGTCTAAGCAACGTTAATTTAGGAAGAGGAGAATTCGAACATTGATGTAAGGTTGCAGACACAATGGGTGTCAAAATAGCTTATAGCACTAAGTCATTGTGTGCTTTTTACCCTATTAATTTATATTCTATTATTTTAACAAGTTTGAATTTATTTCAAGTATTCAAAGAAACTTTTTGACTTGTGGTTACACTGGGGACCAGCTTAATGGTAAAAAAGTTGCTATGTCTGTTTATACCTGATGAGAATATGGGAATGGGATTCATCCTTACTAGTTCTTTTGCCACTAGTGGTAGGGTGTAGTGAGTAATCTTGGTGGGTGGGGAAAGTAGATAAATGAGAACAGAAGCTCTCACTTACATGAAGCTTTCCAGAGATGTACAATAAAGCTCGTACCTACCGTCAATTGCAAAAGCGTTAAAATCCATTGTTGTTGCTGTTAATTATGGGCTCACGCAAAATCATCTATCTTTGATCAAAGCGTGAAGAGCTTGACTTATAAAACAATAGAAAATAAAATAAATAAAAAATCACCTACTTCCTCCTTATGCTTACCTATATATGAACAAGTTGTTTCAACTTTCATGCTCATCTACGACTCAACTTTGAGACAAAAAAGCTCATAAATAATATGTGACGTTGAAGTTGAAGCAAGTTATGTTTTAATTTCACCAAATATAATATCTAACACCACATAGGAATTGAATTCGAAGCTTCATGTGAAAGAAAATATTGATTTCGATTTTGTATACTTGGTATAACTTGAGGCCAAATTAAAATTTCACAAATATTTTTTTTATTTTCTTCTCTTCGTTTCCAACTGTTTTATTTAATTTTTTTCCAAACAAAAATCAACACAGTGATATGTTTTTCTTATTTATTGTACATGACCCTTTTTTTTTTTTTTTAATGTATATATATATTGTCCCTCTGTGCAAGCAACTTCCAGTCAAACATGAATACAATGAGGTAATATGATTTAGATGGGACACGTCATGCACCCCACTTATTCATTGCATCCAAATTGAGTAATTGACCATGCTAAGCCCAATTGAACTCAGCAAATGACATTGACACCTCCCCTTTCTCCATAATCATTGAAAAAAATTTAAAAGAAGTATATGTTTGGTTTTTTATTTTATTTATACAAGCGATATTATACGTTAATCTAATCTAAACTATGGGAGGGGGATTCGAACTCAGGTGCAGAGTCAGGAGCCACATTAGCTCTAAACTAAATTGGCTAAGCTCATGTCTGCACAAGAAGTATATGTTTGATTGTTTGATCAGTATATATATATATATATATATATATATATATATATATCTTAATTTGAGATTAGGGTTGTTTGGGTCACGGACAATGATTTAGATGCCCTCTCTTGTAGGGTACTCCTAACTTTAGAAACTCTAAATATGTCTATTGCTAAGCTTGGACACTCAGCTAACTCAAAAAGGAAAAACCCTATTTAATCAGTTTCCTTTCTCTTTCGAAAATCAATGAAGGAAAGCTTAGAGACACGGGAACACTGTGTAAAATTTATTAGTATTAACAGATTTGATAACAACATAGTTTCTCTGAAAGGCATTGTTGGCCAACCAAAGGACATACCTGACAATGCATATCTAGCTAGCTAATTGCGAGACTTTCACTTTAGACAATCTAATGTAATTTTATCTTCTTTTTTTTTACTATTTTACAAAAGAAAAAAAAAGGAACAAATTGTTAAGGCATGCTAACTCAGCATGTAAATTATGGGAGTTTTTATTATTATTTTTGCACGTGTCAATAATATGATAATGAAAATGCTGGAAAAACACGGGGTCAATGCATGGCTTGTCATTTACTTTTCTGTATCCTGCAATGTAATTTCTGGATGTGAAGAATTAATGGACTGGTGTTTTTTTAGTGTTTAATTAAATATGAGGGTACTGTTGGATATAATTTTAAATTAGGGTTAGCTGTTACACTTCAATTTTCCAAGGAATCCATTTAACTCTTTGTTGTGTTGCTTGTTTTTTTTTTTTTTTTATTTAAAAAAATTGCAAGCTAGATGGGGTTTCAGAGAGTTCTTGAATTATTTTAATATTAGAGGAGGGGAGGGTTTAGCTTTAAAGCCGTTGGGTTTTTCCTGTGCTGTATTTTGATATTAAACACCGACTAGCCTAAGCAATGAATGAAGGCAATGCCTTCCCCTGCACTTTGTAATTGCAATATTTACTGCAAATTTCCATTTCCTGCATTTTTATTGGGATATTTTCCAACAATTAATACATTTCCTGGCCTCAATTTACACTTCTTCTACCCAAAACTTGAATTCAATTCAATTCAATTCAATTCCTATCACTCTCTCTCTCTTTCTCTCTCTTTCTCTCTCTCATCCTATACCCTCCACCTCTCCCCCATAATTAAATTAAGCATTAAAGAAAATCCATCTCCCTCTCCCTTCCCATTGTATAAATAATGGTGTTTTGAGGTCTTACCACCTCACCATGACCATGTTTTTGTTGCCTCATCTTTTCATGGTTTGAGGCCCTAACCCTTTTTTCTTCTCTTTTCAAACCCCACAATCCAATTAGATTCAGAGCCCCCTCCAGCCTCCTCTCTTAGCCACAACTCCCTCAACCCTAAGGTATAATTTTATGTAAACACACCCCTTTTTTTCATTTAAATTTTAGTCCCTATGCAATTTCATGTTATATTTGTTGCTAATTCAACATGTTTTAACTTCGTTGGTGTTTGTTTTCATTAGAGAGCTGGAAATTTTTCTTCAAGCCAAAAGCCATGAGTAGGAGGAATGGAAGTGGTCCAAAGCTTGATCTGAAGCTGAACCTGTCACCACCAAGGGCAAGTAATAATAATCCACTGCTGCAGTCACCAAGAAGATCAGCTACTGTTTCACCAACATCACCACCAAGCTCATGTGTTTCCTCTGAGCTCAATCAGGAAGACAATTTCAGATACTCAAACAGCCCTGAGGCCGAGGCCACTTCCATGGTGCTTGTGGGTTGCCCAAGGTGCCTCATGTATGTGATGCTTTCAGAAGATGACCCAAAATGCCCCAAATGCAAGAGCACTGTTTTGCTTGACCTTGTTCATGACAACAACTACAACAACAACTCAACAACAACCATGAAGACAAGGAGGAGCTAAAAGAGCTATAAATAAATAAAAAATAGCTAAAAGGAGCTCAGAGCTAGAGTAGTTTATCCCCTTTCTTTTGGGTTTCTGCAATTTTTACTAGGACTTAATGTTAGGCTCTTTCTATTTTCAACCCTTTTCTTCCTTTATGGGGGGTAGCGCTATTGGCGCTCCATTTTCAGCTGCATTTCCACTATTTGGGTGGAAAAAGATTTGATTCAAACAGGGCTTAATTCAACTTGAGTTGGGTTGGGCCTTGATTTGTTCAGCTTGGCCAGACACTCTATCAACGGAACTTTGATAGCGTGTTTGAAAAAAAGAGTGGAGCGCGCATAACACTACCTATTTGGTTCTGTTTTTTTTTTTTAAAAATCTTTCACCTCGCTAATCATAGAAATTAGGTTATGGATGATGGGCAAGCGGGCATGCAACATGGGGCTTGGTAGGGTTGGCTGTGGTTGTTTTTCTAGCTATGTGTTTGTTTCTGCTTTTGTTAACCCTTTAGCAGAAGACAATGTAAACCGGTTTTAACTGTAACTGCGGAAATTTTCATATGCAAAAAATGTTAGGTCATATTTTGCCTTCACCTTTACGTTTTCCCTTTTTGTTTATTTGGCTTTTATGTGTCGTTACTATATCCACTCACAGCTTGCTACATCAGAGATTGCCAGGTAGTTGCACTGAGTTTTATCTGACGCATAAAATAAAAAGATGGGTAAAAACTTCAGAATATATTTTATGTTTTTCTTTTTTCTTGTTGAAAAAGTGCATCTTGTTTGAAACTTGAAAGCAATAATTCCGCTTAAGAGCTTCAGAGACTAGGTTTTCAGGTAAAATGGTGCCACCTTTGGGGGCCCACTAGGTCCATATATACTTGCTGAACTTTTGTTTAAATTACATGGGCAATTTCAACATGGAACCTTAACCCAAACATATGACATGAGTCTTGTCAAACCAAATAAGAAAATCTTCACAGTAGTGGAATAGTGGTAGAGTACTTGTCTCCGCATCCGATTCGACTCTCGATTTTCTCTTTCCAAACCAAATATAAACTGCAAATATCAAAACTACCATACAAAGTAAGCATCCAACCCATAATTTGTTAGTTGCTTAATTTCTAATTGTCTTCCTCACCATGACTTGGGTAACTGACAAGAATGTGAGTGTGGCTCATTTGTCCACATTTGGTGCTGCAGCACCACTTGACTTTTTTTACCAAATAATCCATCTGTTTTCTAACAGATTCTTATATATAAAGGTCAGAATGAATTTATTTAGGTTTACATAAAGGATAATTATGTAAAAATTAAAATGTGGGATGGTTTGGGTAGTTCGAGCATTGAAAAAAGAAGAAGACTATATTATTAGATTGACAGACCATTAAAAACACATAAATGCAAGAGTAATTGAGACAGTTGAGCATAAAGAGGGGTATTACGTCAGATAATAAATACAAATTTAATTTCACCTATTCACTCCCTTCTATTTTCTTCTATTTTTCTCTTCTTTTTATATATATATATATATTCTCAAAATATTAAAATTTTCTTGTTTTCCATTGTTTCTGTTTTGGTAAGTTGGTATACTCTTGTCTTGTCCCTATCCTTCTTTTTAACTTCCTTTTCTTCTTCCATACGTTCCATTAAATTTTTGGTAGAAAACCCTCTTAACTCATAGTCTCATGCTGATGCACTAACATTTCACTGGTTTAAAATTTAGCATTTATGGTATATGAAATACAAATAGTCGATACAGTTACAGTATGACATGTTATGTTGTCATATTATCAATTTAAACAAAACTTATCCGAAATCTTAGGGTTAAAACCGTTTTAATTTGGTGTTCTGCTCGATCGTCGATCATGTAGCAGAACACAAACCATCTAAATTTGATGCAGACCAGCAGTCGGTTATGATCTCCTATTGATAAAAATGTCTCAAACGAGAAAAGGGTGTGGCACCAAAACATGAAAGAAAGGGTCCACATACCACAACACATGAGGTAGAGCTTAATTAAATTAATGGCATACCTAAGCATCATTTATATTGGTATAAGATCAATCAGTCTCACAGCAGACAAGACTAAAAGAGCACGGTTCCTTCATTCAGCCTGTTTTTTAGACCTTGAAGCCTAACATGGACGCTTAAAACTTTAGTTGTAATTTTTCAAAGTCAAACCAAGAAAAGAACGTATTTTTTTTTTTTGGGGGAGCTCTGTTTTATGATTTATGCAAGGAAATAAAATAGTTAATTTGCACAGCTTCATGTATGGAAAAATTAAACAGTATATAGAAATTGATTTCTGTAGGCCATTGCCTGAGTTGGCATCATCAGCATCTGGAATAGCTACAGAGGCAGGACTGGCTGCGGGAGGACATAATTTTGTATGGTAAGTATCAACCATGAATGCAATTTAATTTTTGGGCCAAATCATAAAGCACAAGGCTGCAAATGTAGCCGTATCAATAGAAACTATGAACTAAAATTAGAAAGAGTCCTTTAAGTGTGGGGGCAAGAACTTGAACACATATCCACAGGAGTATCGATGTACGAAGCAACAAGGAAAGGTTAAAATGAGGAGGCTATTTGAGGAGGTCAATCTCACCATCAATAAATGTAAAGAAATCATGGGACTTAAACATTTTAAATGTTTTAATAGTGAAATTGACCTCCTCACTTTAAGCTCCTCATTATAATCTTCCCTTGATCCAACTGTTAGAAATAAAGATTCATCCCTCACTATAGAATTCTTGCTATCATCATATATCCAAGTTTTTGTTGGGCCAATTTGACCCAATGAGTTTGAAAATAATTTAGACCATCGTCAAGGTCTGAAGAACAAGCTTAGGGCCTGTTTGGTATTCAACTTGAATCCAACTTTTTAAACTCAAAAACAGAATTTGAGTCCAAAACAAAGAAAACCTGTTTGGTAGCCCTATTTTTAAAAACTCAAACTCAAGAACAACTAAAAAACACCACAATTATTACAAACAAAAAATATTTATTTTTTCAGTTTTTTTCTAACAACCCACAAGTTCTCAAATTTTTAAGATTTGAAAACAGTTTTCAAGTT
This sequence comes from Prunus dulcis, assembly GCF_902201215.1. Classification (NCBI taxonomy): domain Eukaryota; kingdom Viridiplantae; phylum Streptophyta; class Magnoliopsida; order Rosales; family Rosaceae; genus Prunus; species Prunus dulcis. The sequence continues at coordinate 11,780,719 of NC_047656.1, read as the reverse complement.
GCATACCAAACAAGTTTTTGAATATTAAAAATAGATTTAAGAACTCCTTGTTTTTAAGAAAAATCAAAGTTTTTGAGTTCTCTATTTGAATAGAATACCAAACGCCCCCTTAGTTCCTTAAGGCCTAGGTCAACCCAAGCCCTGCCAAGGCCATTGTGAAGACAACTCAGGCAGTGTGCATGATCAACGTCCAAAACAAACATCAATAAACCATAGAGAATGTTTGAGGAAGAAAAGCGAGTTCCTAATTTAGATACTTAGTTATATACCCGTTCTTAGCATTAGTGATATAGATAAATCCTACACTAATTAATTTATATAAAAAAACTACAAAAAACTATAAAATAAAATAATTATAAAAAAAGCTGGTATGTTGAATTTAATTTTGATTATTAAATTATTATTAAATTACTTTGATGCTCTATTGAGTGTTTTGGGTTTTTTTTATGAGGTTTTGGGGTTGGACTTATTTTAAGAAATCAATGGTAGTTTTGTTATTTATATGAAGTTCAAAGCCCCTTTGTTATATTGTAAATAGGCTTTGGGCATGTTTCTAAAGTCCATTTCATGTATGATTTTTTTTAATTTATAATTTAAGTCTATATATTGGGCATAATAGTGAATCCCTCTTTGTAATTCATGTAACAGTAGACAATATCTTCACCAAATTACCAATTCAAAACTTCTAGAGCTACTGCTTCTGAAGTTCAAGATACTAAGGGCAAGGCAGGTTTCAAGTACAAGCAAACAAAAATAACTTCGGAACTAGATAAAGAATAAGGTTGGAATCAAGTTTTTTCTAACTCCTCTCCAAATTTTAACTTCGGAGCTCAAGAGCTTATTTAGAGAGTGTATTGGAGATTCATTACTCCTATTAGCTCCTAATCATTATAACTACCTCCTAACTAAGAGACATGGTTGGTTCTAGTCGAAATTTTATAAAGAGCTCATACCATAGTTTTATAGTTTTTTAAACTAAAACTTAACTTTAAAATAGAGAACATAATTAGAAATAGTCGTAAAGTTTTTAACTTTTAATCTTCGAACCATCGTGGCCACTACCCTCCATCACCCTATTAAAAACAACACAACAAAATCTAAGTTAGAAACTTTATATATACTATCCCACATCTCCAATTGATAGTGAACTCATTATATTGAAAAACTCATTAGATTAAAGTTCGGCAAGTTGAGATAACATGTTTGGAGATCAAGTTAAGTTTGGGATAAACCTCCAACCTATCCAACCCACCGAACATATTCTAATTGGATCTAAAGTAAAGCACAAATCAATCAAAACAAAAACATTTGTATCAATTCATCTATAAATATAAATCCCAAACTTTAAAAAAAAAATTCTTTCATTATATAGGAAACTTACAAAAATCCAATAAAATATTATTCCTTTCTTCTTCCCCATTGGGTCACCACCATACCTTCTTGATCCAATAGTTTCTATGGGCCAAGAAAGCTAATCGGTCCAAAGTCACTGTTGTCACCCAAAATCACAACCCAACAGGCTCAACCATGAAAACCCACAACACAAATGAGCACCAATTGGCAATTGCGGTCTCTGTCCTTTGAAGATAAGTTTAAAATGAAAACAGTCCAACTTTATTCCAAAAAATCCTAACCCATCTTTCATAACCTATCAAAATCCCTTTTGCCCTTAGTTTTTTCTTCTTTATTCCCACTTTGCCTTCGTCGCCCTACTTTCTCCCGATTCTCAATTCTTCACTCTCTGAAGGTCTGACCCCTCCACCCTTCCCCCTCCCCAGATATCTTCTTGCTTCCATTAGATCTCGGCACAGCAGCCTGAGAAACACCCCCAGCTGATCATCTATGACGCTAGGTTCAGGAGGATCGGGTGTCGTGGGTGAGTCTTTCATTACCCATGTCCTTGTTTGATCAAATTTTTCTTTGATCTTGTTGTTTTCATGCACTCTGCAAATGGGTTTTTACTGATTTTGTGGTTTATGAGTTTTTATATATATATGATATCACATGTTGGTCGGTAAGTTTGGCCTTTAGTTGAATAAATTATTGCTTTTGAAGCTGGTATTTTGTATTTTTTTTCCTGTTCATAATTTGTGTTATTGGAATCAAATTGAGCTCATTTCTGATTAATGTTTTACTTGCATGGTATTACAAGTTGGAAATGCAAGATTGCAGTTTTGGTTGTCTCTATATAGAGTGCATTTATGGGGGAATAAGTTAAAGATTGTTTTTTCTTTTCTTCCAGTGATTTGTGTTTCATTACATAAATACCTTCCTGAGCCTTATTTGATGATGGTTCCTGCTTGTTCTTTCTCATCATTGTTTATTAACCAATGTATGTTTAATTAGAACTTTTTTTTCTTCTACTGATTCTCCATTGAACGGCGTACTAAAGAGACTGTTTCAAATCTGCCAACCAAGCATGATTTGGTCTGTCTACATGCAAGTTTCTGGTTATGTTTGTGTGTATTCAGAGGACTGTGAATAAAAGAAATATATAATTCAGAACTATCGGGGGTTGTTGCTTATTTTGTCTGCAAGATTCTATTCATGTCCCTTATATTGTCAAGCATGCATGCATGAGTTTCCTTGCAGTCCCACGAAACTTCAGATTGCTGGAGGAACTTGAACGTGGAGAGAAAGGTATTGGGGATGGCACTGTCAGCTATGGAATGGATGACGGAGATGACATCTACATGCGTTCTTGGACTGGTACCATCATTGGTCCCCACAATGTAAATATCTCTTTTTTTAGATTATGTCATGTTCTCGTTTAAGATTTGTTTTGTCAGATTACTTGTTTCATGCTTTCTTATCAGGAAAAATTATGTGTTGCATTTGTGGTCTCTTCCTGAATTTGTAGATTACTCTATTTAAACTTTCTGGAATTAGTCCATGCTTAGACCCTAAGGGCTTGTTTGATAGGGAGGACTAGACTAAACTAGCAAAATGCCTACATTTCATATGCATCGAAGGCATAATATGGATATGTTGTTTAACTTGGAGGAAGAATGGGGACTATATATAAGAGGTTGATGACTAAAACTTATCCCCTTGAAAATGGTGGGATTTTGAGTGATAAGTTTTAGTCATCACCCTTCTATGAATAGTCCTCCTTCATCCTCTAAGTTAGACAACAATATTCATATTATGCCTTGATTGCACATGAAATATAGCCACTTTTAGTCTAATCCTCCCTAACAAACAATGCCTAAAAGGACAAAAGGTTGACATTGTGGAAAGCTTACTAGATCCTACCAAATAAGTTGATTAGCATCGGCTGAGCTAACTAATATTTGCTCATCCTTAAGCAAATTCTAAGTACGAATTATATCGTTTTACCTTTACTTTTGATATTATGATGTACTGGGTTTTTACAAGTGATGTAAGACCTGCTTAAAAACTTAAGGTACTTGTTCAGTCCGTCTTTATAATTATCTACTTTGAAAAGGAAGGGGAACTGTATGGGAGTCGGGGTTGGAGGTTCTTCAAATCTCTTGAATAAAAGGAAGAAGCTGTAGTTTTCCAACCTTTTAAGCATACCCTGTAATCTTTTGGTGGTCGATTCTTTCTTTATTCCTCCTCGAAGAATCTGTTTGGGATTAATTGATTCTTGTCTCCTAATTGTTACTATAGCGTTGTTCAGGCAATGTTTTCTTATCAAGTGTTATTAAGCTTACGAAAGTGATGAAAATGTTATATGCTTTTTGCATATATTTTTTGTATAATGTAATAATGTTCTTCTTTTTATTGTGTCCAGACCGTACATGAAGGTCGAATCTATCAGTTGAAGCTGTTCTGTGATAAAGATTACCCTGAGAAGCCACCAAGTGTTCGTTTTCATTCACGGATTAACATGACTTGTGTTAACCATGAAACTGGAGTGGTATGATTATGATTTCATTACATGATTTTTAATGCAGTTGTTTGTAGTTTGCATTTTTTTTCCTCGCTGCAGTTAGTGTTTTGCACTTAGCATTATTCAGACTCATTTCTGGTGGTCTAACAACCTCCCCCTTTTCACAAACAGTAAAGGAGAGAGAGGCGTTAGGTGTAGGGAGCATTTTTGCTCGTCACTTTAACCCAATGTGTACACCACCCTTCTCAAATTTTTGACATATGTCCATGCTTGTAACCATAGTTAACCCTTGGACTTTTAAATCTTTTTAAGTATAACATTTATTTATAAATAAATAAACACTCTCTCCCCTTCTCTTCCCCCTTCCTGACCCACCCCCACCAGCCACCTCCCTCAGCAACCCCAGCCGCCACCTCCACCTCGTTCAACCTCAACCATGCATCCTACCACAACCACCACCAACACCAACACTGACAAGACCCATGAAAAAGGCACATTCAATTGTCTGATTTTCTTCAATTCTTGCTTCCTATATCCAATCAGCCACTCAAAATAAGAACCAACCCTCTAGCTCTCCCTTCCCGACCAACTCCCCAAAATCAAACTAGACAAATTAGCCATAACCGACATTCAGAATCCACAATTCCAACCCAAAATAAAACACATCCAAGACTGGAAACAAAACAAGCATGACAAAGTAACGATATCCAATTCAAAGATAAAACAAATTCTTCATAAGAAAAATTCAGTGACGAAAAACTAAGCCCAAAAATTCCAGATCTCGACCGAACAAATACCATTGACCCAAAAAAAAAAAAAAATTACCCAAAGCCAAATTGAACAAAGTTTTCTGGGGTTTTTCCCCAGTTCATAAATAAAAAAATAAAAAATCAAGTTTTAAAAACCCATGACTTCTTGTTGGGACAAGCCTGAAAATTTCGGTAAGTTTTACAAGGATTTAATTCTGGTTTTACATTGGAGGGTGTGAGGTTGTTGTTGGGAGTAGAGTTCGTTGGGTGGGGCTGAGGGCTATTGCTGGGGAATGGTGGCTGGTGGGGGTGGGTCGGGAAGGGGGAGAGAGAAGGAGAGAGTTGTTTTTAAATGTTATTTTTTAATTATTTTACTTGAATTTTCAGTTTTAAATACTTAAAAAGATTGAAAGTAAAAGGGTTAACTATGGTTACAAGCATGGACAAATGTCAAACTCTGAGAAGGGTGGTGAGGTTGCACATTGGGTTAAAGTGGGGAGCAAAAATGCTCCCGTTAGGTGTATGCATTAGATAAAGTATATTTGTCTTTTGTTTCGTTGTAAAGAAACCAAGGTACTGTATAGTCTTTTACCACAACTATCACAAACAATTCCAGGATTGTCCCCCATTCTTAATTCTTAAATGATATTGATGTTGATTATAAGAACATTGATGGCCCCGACCAGACGGCTTTTGGACCAGGTGTATGACTATCGAAAATTCAGTCCACTTAGTTATTTTTAGTGATATTTTTGACAGTATCTCACACATCCAATTGAATAGGTGGAACCTAAGAAATTTGGACCTCTTGCGAACTGGCAGCGAGAGTACACCATGGAGGATATACTTACACAGCTGAAAAAGGAGATGGCATCCCCGCATAACCGGAAGTTGGTCCAGCCTCCAGAAGGTACCTACTTCTAGCTTTCAAGACCGTATAGATATCATGGAACCAATTGCATATGCAATATGCAATATATAGTTTGTAACGTCGGTGTTGCTGATCCTATGTTAAGATCATGCAGGGGAGTGCCCCAAAAAAGTCTCTTGTTACCTCTCCGTGGCTTCAACTTTGTTTTGTTTTCTTCTTTTTTCGAACTGTGTTCAAGGGATGCTGTTTGATTAATGGGATTTTATGTGTGTCCAATATTTAACATACCCTTTTAAGTGGACTCTTCTACCCCTTCTCTGTGTATATACTTCTTCTATCCTCTTATTGTTCTAGTTGTCAATTATATTGTGAGTGGGAGAGTAAACCAAACTCCTAGTTCCCATATACGAAAATTGTGATTGTAAGCAAAACAGCAACAGCAATCCCAACGACAGTTGAAGCATGTTTCACTATCTGGATATTCAATCGCTCATTGTGGCAGTAAAATCGACTGTAAATTGTGTTTGTTTTCGGTTCATTTTCGTTGGAAGTAAATCATTTGTGATGTTGAGCACCATTTGGATCTCAAGATGACTGAGGTCCGTTTAACCATCGAACATGATCCTATTGGTACAGAATTATGAATTCTCTGTCGAAATGTGTAATTACTGTAGATTTTAGTTTGAGTATGTGTTGGTTAGCATTCCTCAATTGTAACTTGTAGATGATTCGTTTAACAATTTGCTTGGTTACTGCCTTGCAGCTGCTTTACCGAGTTTTAAGTCTTATTTCTTACAAAAAGAATATTAAAAGCCGAATAAATTGACAAGGGAACGCGAATTACTCAGTTTCAATATCGCCAACTGGGTGTTTGATGCTGGACTTGAACCCAGAGACACGTTCACTGATATGTTTTCAGTATCACCAACCAGGAATGGGTTTTGGAATTATTTATTAACACAAGTATTTCAATTATTTCAATTCCTGACTTACTCTGCATTTACTAAAACATATAGATATATGTGTATTACACACAAAAATTTGTAACAAAATACTTGAAAATGTATGGATTAAATAGATTAGGGGGTTAGTTGATCCCGTATTCATTTCATAATGAGGGGTTTTCTAATAGCTGTCCGATTTAGTGCAGGGTTATTAGGATTGATGGATTGAACCCCATCATTTTACTATCTCAAGTCAACATAACAGTTCTCTGGATATTATGGATGAGTCATTGTTGAGTCAGCAGCACCGCCTCAAGTCGGGTTTTGTGGCAAAGGGAATGCATGGGCAGCGAAATGAGGAAAAGTGGGTAACCTAACTTGGCAACTTGTTTGCTTGGACCTATTTTTTGGCTTTTGCTTGGACCTATTTTTGGCCTCTGTTGTCATTTTCATGACTGGTAAACAAAAGCTCAACGTCTCAAACACTACGCCAACAAACATGGCTTTCACATTTCTGTAAAGCTCACTGCCGACGTTCGTTGTATACAATTTAGTTTCTAAACACATGTTTTTGGCATTAATCAACACACTGCTGACTTGTCAAAGTCAATCCCTTCCCCTTTTTTGTTCTACATTAATGTTTGAAAATAAATCGACCTCGAGTTCTCTCTTTTTTTCTTTTTTCTTTTTTTGTTTTGTTTTGTTTTTTTGACCTCGAGTTCTCGCTAAAACAAGCATTGTTAAAAATAAAGAAATCGACCCCCGTCTTTTCTTGACCCTAGCATATATTCGGATTGTTTAGTCTCAATAATTACCACTTACTTCCCATTGGTTTTTTTTTTTTTTTTTTTTTCTTTATTGTGAAAAATCTACATCACCAAACACCTAAGTTCTTACATCTTTGGTAAAATAATTCACGAGCATGGTTTCAATTATCGGCTTCTCAATTATTTTCTTCATACTACTTTTAACCTTCTTTGATTACGCAACTGCGTCAATTGTGTATTTCCAATCTCGCATATGCAAAATGTTAGTAGTATAATTGAAGACTACCATTGCTCCATGATCTTGAAGAAATATTCAAATACGAACTTCTCATGACACAATAAATATTGTCAATATCCTCAAGTTAAAATTGATGAGGCCGACTTCCAGCGAATCTTCAAACACACATTATAGTTGCCGAGTCTTCGAAATGCAAGAGTTAATCCATCCAATTACTTTATTATTTTTATCACATACAGTTCGATTTGTATACTCGCCACGTTCAAAAGAAGTCTCAAAATTAATGGATAATAAACAAAAATCTAAATATAATAAAAACAACTTTTGTATAGTAACCAAACCTAATTCGATTAGCAAATATAAAAGGAAAATCTTTTTTCTTTTTTCTTTTTTCTTTTTTTTTTTGGTCAAAAAAAGAAAATCTTAATCCAAAAAGGAAAGCAAATCAAATCAAATCAAACCAAAGGGGAAATCGCAAAAGACCCACTAATATAGTCCCTCAAAAAAGGTCTAGATTCGAGTCCTAGTATTCGTTTAATATGTATAAATTTAGTATATTATCTTCCATCTTAATAGGAAATGCCTTAAAAGAAAACAAAACAAATTTGACTAATAAAGGATGAGAAATTATTGTTATGACCCCAAAAAATGCCCCTAGATCACCGCAAAACTGTGAGTCAAATTCTGTATTTAAGCGCACGTCAATCTCCCAGTGGTCAATACGGTCATCAGCACAACGACGAGCGAAAACACGACAGCCACCATTGTTTTCAGGGGCTCCACCACTTCCCCAACTTTAGCTAAATTTCAGTTAATACAAATCTACAAAAACAAATTAAGGAAATTAACAAATCAACAACACCATCAAATTTTATAATAGTATCTCACAACAAATCCAAAAAAATTTAAAGTAACAAAAATAATAATGAACGCTTGCCCCACACGTCTTACGTCTATCTCCTCTTTCTATCGATTCTGTATAAAACTGCCCCCTTTTTTCTTGTTCGTCTTTCAAAATCATCCATCAAACCCTAACCAAATTCACCATCATATTCGTCTTATTTATTTTAAATTTCGTAACAAGCAATCGTCGATTCGGATCCGATTCAATCTGATCTGGACGACCTTATGCTATGTCTTCACCCGACCCGGCACAGCGCCCTCTGCCCATAGGCATCCTGACCCGGTCGGTCTGGTCCGATAACCTCGACTCCGAGTTCGAACTGATCCGGTCCGTCATCGACGATTACCCGCTGATTTCAATGGACACCGAGTTTCCGGGCGTCGTTGTCCGACCCGACCCCAACGACCCGACTCTCCGGCACCGGGAACCGGACGCGCACTACCTCATGCTCAAGGCCAACGTCGATCGTCTTAATCTTATTCAAGTCGGCCTCACGCTCTCGGACGGCAATGGCAATTTGCCGAATTTGGGCACCGAGAATATGTATATTTGGGAATTCAATTTCCGGGACTTCGACGTGGCGCGAGACCCCCACGCGCACGACTCGGTGGAGTTGCTTCGGCGGCAGGGGATCGATTTCGACCGGAACCGGGATTTCGGGGTCGACTCGGTCCGGTTCGCCGAGCTGATGATGTCATCGGGGCTCGTTTGCAACAACGACGTAAATTGGGTCACGTTCCATAGCGCTTACGATTTTGGGTACCTAGTCAAGGTGTTGACTCAGCGAGTCCTGCCGGAAAAGCTGCCCGAGTTCTTAAATTATGTGAGGGTGTTTTTCGGGTCTGGAGTTTACGACGTGAAACACCTGACGAAGTTCTGTGCCGGCCTATATGGTGGGCTGGACCGGATCTGCCAGACCCTGAACGTGAGTCGGGTTATCGGGAAGACCCACCAGGCCGGATCGGATAGCTTGTTGACCTTGCACGCGTTCCAGAGGATCAGAAAGGACTACTTTTCCAAGGATGGCAAGGACTTCATTGAGAAGTTCGCCGGCGTTTTGTATGGTCTAGAGGTTTCTTGATATTTCCATTGAAATCTATTGCTCATAGATTTCTTTCTTACTCAAGTAAATTTTGTACACATGACTTGGCTTTATCAATATCATTATTAGGTTTTATTAAATTCTTTGCAGCTCTTGCTTGTGCATTTCATTCCACTTCTTCCCTTTCTGTTTTTTCTTTCTGGACTCTCATCTACTTTTTATTTTCCATATTTGTTTGTGAATATAATTGGTGCATTTGGAGGCCTGTAGAGTTAGGAACATTGGAGATGTTTGGGAAGAGGACTTAATCATTGGAGTGTGACTGTCGAGTTTGGTCTCTTTGTGTGGAATTTAATGACTTTTTTAGAGTGTATACAAGTAATTACCAAATAAGTTGGATTATCTTGGTATATAAAAACAAAAACCTTTTAATACCTGCAAGAAGCTTTTAATGAGTTCATACTTTTCAAAATTCTTCTTCAGGTCATTGTCATAGGAATGTGTAGACCCCGGTTGTTGTCACTTTGCAAGATGATTGAATTCTGCAAGAAGCTTTAACTTATTTGGTAAGAAAATCAAGAATTGAATATGACGGGGTCAAACCAGAATTACACATGATAAGCTCCTTCCTCCAATGTTGAAGAACATATTACTTTGAAGATGTATATGTAATATCTAGGTTCTCGCCTTCTTGGTAATGTGAGCTTACCACATAAACCTTTTAATAGCTGTCCTCTCTATGCTAAAGAAAGAGGAAACAATCAAATAAATTCAAATGAACTGTTTCTTTCTTACTAGTTTTAGTTGGGGCATCAATTGTTGTTAGTAGGGCACAAGTTAATGAAGTCAATCAACGTAGTGTGACATTATATGTTTCAGGAGTGTGCAGTCTCTACCAAATAGTGACTTTACTAGCAACCTGTTTGTCTCCCTCAATGATCAAACCTAGTCAACCTTGTGGTTTCTATCAAGGCTAAAAGACTAGCAAGCAGCCGTTTAGCCTCTCTTCACAACATAAATGTAATCTTTAGGACTTGCAATCCTTATGGACCACAGCATGTACTGTCAATTTCTTTGTTAGTTGTATGCTTCTTCAGTATGGCCAATACCATTATCACCCCTACTCTTTCCTTCCAGTTGCATATTGGCTTCCAAAACTACTGGAAGATGAATAATCATTTTGTGTCAATAAATCTCACGTGTGCCATACAAATGGACTTGTCCCCTTACCATAGCTTTCAATTGTTATTTCTGGTACTAATCTAGGTTATCCAATCTGAGATGCATTACTTTAATATTAATAATGACTCCTTTAACAATTTATCCATTAATGTAGTGAGAGCGAGAGTTCCAGATTCGTGGCAGAAGCGGAAATAGTAGTGAAAGCAAGAGTTCCCATTATGGAAACAGTGAAAGAGAGAGTTCTATTATAGAAAGTAACTTAAATGATAGTGATTTAGAACTGTTTGTTGATTGATCACCTTACCAGGGGCATTGCACCTGTTATCAGGCAATACAAGTTCTAATCTGATTTTATTGTGACTACTAGAATGGCTATGTAAGTTGAGTAATTTTTGCATAAGGTGACCTGCTGGCCATCATAATATGAGGTTTATTTTGCACCAACACTTGCCAAATGGAAGGTGGTGAACATTCTTGTCAAACTGCAATGGGGGCAGATGAAGGCTATTCATTAAAGTTTCTACCAGCCAATTCTTCATTATCATCACCATCATCTTCCGTCATATACTAATGAAAAGTGTATCATGTATTGCAGGTTAAAAGCCATTATACAGAAACAAACCACTATTATAGTTTGTTAAACTTCAGCGCAGGTTCAAAGCTGTTTATCCAACAACTAAAGCGATAAATTAGTTTGTCACTTACTACCTTTTTTTAATCTCCTTATTTTACAATACCAGTAGCTGCTGCTCTCCAGAAAAATCAGGTTGTGGCATCATGAACTGGTCTTGAAATTTCATCTGTATCAGTATGTTGTTCAGTAGTTGAGAGTTTAACTTCCATGAAACATGCCTTCTGAATTTTGTGGTCATCGGCATGAGAAGTTAAGACCAGGTCTTGTGTTGTGACTCATGATTTTAATGTCTGCTAAAATATCGTTGCTTCCCTATGCTGCCCAACTCATCAATTTTTATAATTCTAAATGCAGCTAAAATAAAATTTTCTGTATAGCTCCCAATCCTTCTTATCAGCTTCCAAGAATGGTAGGTTTAGGATTGTGTCAATTTTCTTTGATTTTCTGGGGCCTTTTGGTTTTGAATTATTACTAGAACTGAACCTTTTCCTTAGGTACCCCCCCTTGTTATATGTATATATGTTTGCAATAGATATGCATCCTTTTGTTGATAATCAAAACAATAAAAATTGAACATGAAGTTGACATTGTGGACTTGCCTGGTTTTTGCAGGATCTACAGCTCTTGAAGGCATTTGACATACGTTGTATAATTTATTTTTAATCTATAGACACATGCTCCTGTGACTGCGCATGGAGGCAATCCATATATGCATGTGTATACGTGTGAGATTTTGTTACCATGTTTTTGTTTTTCATTTTCACCTTCTATCGTGGGGTTGCAGTTGAAGAAACAGGTTGATTTTTTTTGGCATGACATCTGCTTAGGCAGTGATTGTATTTTGATTTAAAGCTTACCTTTTCATCCCTGATCCCCTAGTGGTTATCTTCCGTTTGGGTGTATTAGTTAGAAGTTTGGAAATGTGCTCTTATATCAGGTCATTTAATCTGTAGTCAACATCATTTTAGTTTTTGGTGGGAATTTCAATGGAGGTGTGTAAGTTTTAGCTGTCACCTGTGGTTCGTCTGAAGCATAAATTTAGTCCAGATATAATCTGCTTGCTTTCTGTATCCTTCTTACAGAGTTATGGTTCTTAGATGTCCTTGACATGTCTTCTGTGGATATCTTGAAGTCCGGCCATTTTGAATTCTCTTCACATCAGGTTCGTGTCTGTGACTTATAAACTTTATTTTTGTTATCTTCAATCGAACATTGATTCTAGGGTAAATGATGGTGGCCCTTCTTGCACCCTTGGAACCCTTCACCCTAGATTTGATCTTATGCTTCTTAGTAGATTACTTAATTATGAAAACCGTAAGCTACTTTTACCAAAAATGGAAAGATTAACAATTCGCAGCAGTTTTGAGAAGAGTGGTGATTTCCCTACTCCAATTTTATCCACTTACACTCCTTTTTTAGTTATAAAATGGAGTGGGGAAATCATTACCCTTCTGAGAATTACAAAAACCATTGCGTTAATTACTTATTTTCATAGCTGTGGGGTTTTCTATTGTTCTTCTGATCAGAAGTTCAGGTTTTGTTATAATTCAAGCCATTTCTAGTGGATTTGATTGGGTTTTGTTATTACTTAGAATCAGATTCGTTTGGGTAGAGTCTTTTGCTTTTTAGTACCCATCAATTAAATTTGTACTGTTTTCCAGAGCCATCAGGCCTTTAAGATGGAAAGTGATCCTCTCCACCTCTACATCAAATGAGAAGGATCAGTTCTCTAATCTGGACCATCACATGTTTCTGGCCCCACTGAATTGGGGCCGCAATCCATGTGGATCTATCTTTGGTTTTCAACTGGCCTTGTCCATTTGCATAGGAAATATATCCAGAAAAATTTGTATTGTAATTGTCAAATCAATGAAGTTGGAAAAGAATCTCCACTGGCCTTCTCCATTTGTGTGGGACGAGTTATAGAATTTGAAGTTGAACCACCACTTGGTGCTGGCCCCGTTGAATTCGGATGTGTCACATGGGGATCTGTTGTTTGGATTCAACTGGCTTTCTGCATTTGTGTGGAAATGCAGAGGAGCTGGATCCCATCAAGAAAAATATACATTCTTCTAATTGATCTTTCCATGTATGTTTTTGTATCTGTGTGCAGTGTGACTATGTTGGTTACTGTGGTCTTTGCTGAGCATTGATAATATCCATTCTGGTTGCTAACTGAGTCCTGCTAGCGATCACATCACATGCAACGCAGGTACTGGATAATATTAGTGCCTGGTATATCTGGTGCACTTAGAGTGTTTGTACAGCCAAGTTTCATGCTTATTTGTTTCTCAGCAGCTACATGCTTTGTCATCTGGAAATGCAAGTGAGCAAAGGGTGAAAAATGATTGATGACATGGTAATAATACACATCCCAAAATTGTGCATGTGCTGCAGAGATTACAGTAACCCGGACCCTCTCTTCTAAAAGGGGAAAAGATATCTGCGGACTGTCAGTGATTGTCATGGTAGGTTAGCAGTATTTGATTTAGGTAAACGGGATATACTTTTACTGGAGCTTGTCGAATTTGCAGTACTTTTGGGTTTGGCATATTGGAAGTCATGGTTATTTTAATCCTAAGTTCGGGTTAGCCGGGTTAGACTTGTAGCAGGGTTTTTGCTCCTGTGGCATGAAGCCTAACTGAAATGTTTTGTTTCTGTGGCACTTATGTTGACTTTGAGAAAGAAAGAAAAAGAAAAAGAAAATGTTGGAGCCACATGTGGGCTGGGTGGGGATAAAATGGGGGGATGAGGGTGGTTGGTCTCTGTCATTGTGGGTCAACAATTGCCCAGTGTTGATGGCAATGTTGCACTACACTAATTCAGTGTTGATGGCAATGTTGCACTACTCTAATTCAGTGTTGATGGCAATGTTGCACTACTCTAATTCAGTGTTGATGGCAATGTTGCACTACTCTAATTCAAGGTGGGGCTGCTGTTGATATTATCTAAAATGTTTTTTATCAACGTACGAGGCAGTTGTGGCACTTGGTACTAGTGTTCTATTGTCTTTGATATTTGATTAATGATCCTATCTCTCCATTTGCCACATTAGACAAAAGCTGGAATTAAATGGATGAGACTAGTTGTGAAGAATGATGTTTGGCTTCCCTGTGGATCCTTTCTCTGAAGAACCATTCATGATCATGATCAAAGGCGAGGTGATGTAATACAGCCCGTAGGTATTAGATTAAGCACTTAAACAATAGAACAGAGAAGAATGTTAGAGATCGAAGAGAAGAAAATATAAATTGAGAAGAAGAAAATATAGATTGAAGGGACAAAAGAAAGGGAAGAAATCAGAGAGTTCTAGAAAAGGTTACTCAACATTCAAATCTGAATTTTAAAGAATTACATGTGGGTATTTATAGCAAACTAAAACTTAGAAATAATAGGATAAAAATTTCTTACTTAATCAAAAATCCTAACCCAAATAAAATAGGAAACTTAAAACTAGAAATATGGAAATCTGGAAAAGTAGAAATCCTACTAGAAATTGGAAAACTAGAGAATCTAGGAAACTAACAAATACGCAAGGAAACTAATAAATTTAGGTCCTATGCTTCCCGCATCAGCCACAAATTGTAAATACAAATTGTAAATTAACAACGGTGACAGTGACTACTAGTATGAATAATAGGGGACTAGGGTTGGTAATCGTTGATGCATGGATCATAGACACCTTCGAGATGCTTCACATTCTCACAAGGCTCACCAGCATGAGTGATGATAGTTAAAGTTCGATGATGACAATGAGAGGCAATATGTTATTTGACATGGCAATGGAAACATTCAATGCGAGCATTGGTGAAAACAGCCGGTCATTTGTTAGGTGTCGGTGTAGGAGGGTTAGATGGTCCTGAAAACCCCGTTTTCATACTCTGAATGTTGTGGCGACAAATATGTCTCAGCTTCCAAGGCTTGGCAATAGGCGTCCGTCCGAATGTGACCTACTTACCTCGTGTTTGAGATCATCCCGGAGGCCATGAATAAAACGAGAAACTGTAAATGCGAGCTCTTCCTGCACGGCAGAACGCAATTTGTGCTCCACAAAGCGAGAATAATATTCTTGGACAATAGAAGTACCTTGTAAAAAAGTCCATAATTGATCTAACAATTAGTGACGATAAAAAGATGGGAAGGTATTGTTCTCGGAGTTTCAATTTCATCTCATCCCATAAAATCACAGGGGGTTGTCCCAGTTGTTATAGATGGTGCTTAGCAGCCTTCCAATATTGCTTTGCAGCTCCTACCAGTTTGAGTTTGGCAAACCGAATCCGTTGTGCATTGGACATAGCATATACCATTCAAAATAATCTTCCATAGTGGATATCCAATCAACAAAGAGAGTAGAATCCCTACGACCATCAAAGTCGGGAGCAGTATTAGGTGTGGTCAAAATCCAAGTTTGTGTACGATGTTATGTTTGTGTGGTCAGAGCGGTGGGGGAAGGATAGTGGCGTCCACCAGAAGAGAATCCATCGTATGTTGGGTATAATGTGGTTTAGGTGTAGATCCCGCAGAAAAAATTGATTCGGACTGAACCATAAACGTCCCTGCAGAAGATGATGGAAGGCCTAGGTGGCTTGTGAACTTGGGATCAATAGATGGATTGGGAGGAGACTAGCCTGTGGAGAAGGTGTGAATGAACCGGATAGAACAGCGAATGTAGAGGATGGCTCAGGAATCGAGGTTGTGATGTGGTTGACAAGTAGCGTTACTGAAGCTTGTAACTTGGCAATGTCTGTGGACATGGACTATAGGCTATCCTGAAATCTCTTTAGATTTTAGGGAAATAGGGAAATTTTGTACTAAATCAAAATCAAGTTTTCAATAATTATAGATAAAGCTCACCTTATTGAGTTGAATATTTTTGGGGAGCACAAGACATTGCCCCACCTTGACATAGGACCTTTGCCTCTCTAGTGAATTTTTCTGCTCTGTTTCTCATCCAAAGACAGACATAAAAAGAACATTATGAATGTTTAGTATAAAGAAGCTTGTACTAATCCTGACGATGATGAAAATTTGATTTAGCCACATTTTTGTGTGGAAGCAGAGACCATCCTGGCCCCACTGATTGATGCCCTCATGTTCTCCTTTACTATAAAACATTAGTTCTTTATGTTTGGTCTATTTCTTTTTTTATGTGATGATTGGTCTATTTCTTTGATTGAGTACTTGAGAAATTATGGTTGAGCCACCACATGCATGCACCATGAATTAGAATCAAGGGAGCAAAGTGCAGTTTCCTAATCTAAGGCATTTCTTTCACAAGGCAAAACCACCTGCAATTTACCTAAACTGCATGTGCACTTGTATTTCTTGTGCGCCTAGGGACAGACCGCAAGCTGTAATCTTTGGTCCCCATAAGACAAGGAATGAGGGATAAGGTGGTCCTCCACACAAACCTTACCTCCGCATAAAACTTTTTAAAACATTAATCATTGAGCGAATACCCCAGTTCTGAACTCGATGCAAACTATTTTGAGCAATGTTCGGGTCAGTCATCAACACGCAAGTGGGTAGTTACCGGCCGTTGATACATGTGGGATCTCAGGCACCAATAGCCGGGAGTCTCCTACTCGTCCGTGGTAAAATAGTTTGGATTTTGCTTTATATGAAGAAACAGCACTTTTCCTGCTCTGCCTAATGTTTAGTCCTTTTAACACTTTGAGTCTGTCAATGTCACTTGATTAGATTAGAATCTAAAAGATGGGGGCTGAGTCACAAGATACTGCGTCAACAAGGTGGGGTATAATTGCGCTGTATATTGTTGTGTTGCTTGGTGTTGGTAAATGATACTCATCTTATTTCTAATATTTATGAGCTGAGGAGCAGATTTTTAGGTTAAAGCTTTCTGTGGATATGGTTAAAGGACCACCTGGGCAACTACACAATCAAGATTAATGCAATGGACCCTTCGATGCATACTGAAAATGGAATTGAGAACTATGCATCACAAAATTAGATCTCCTATCCTCTTTACTTTTCAATTGTTTTTACGATATAATAAAATCAAGAATCGTGTTATTGTACAGATAATTTAACATGTTATGTTGTTGGACTACATATTTGAATTATTAGTTACGTGGAGTTTAAATACTTATAGGGGCGAAATTACCTTAAACCCACGGAGTCACATGCCGCCTGAATCAAAGTCATCATCCCCACAATTTGTTAATTGAACTTGAAAAATTGGTGTAAATTGTTTTTGGCAATATTCCTTCCTCGTGTACTTGTTGGACAAAATTATTTCTTCCGCCTTTGAATATGTGTTCATATAAACAAAAAGTAGCAACATAACGTCCAAAAAATTATCTACACAATTATATGTTAGTACTATTTGATATAGTACTAGAAAGTGATGGGGATGACGTGTCAAGAAGATCAATAGATGTGAACCCTAGGATTGACTACTGATTGAATCTATGAATTGTATACAAAGATGAGCTTCAAATTAAAGGATGTGACCTACTTTTGGAGGTTTAGAAGAAACAAAACGCGCAAATAAATTGAAGGGTTCACAGAACTCATGCCATGGCAATTGGCAGCTATTGCCCTCTCTCTCTCTCTCTCTCTCTATGCTGATAGCAGAGATCAGAATCCCACCAATCCATGAAATAGAGAAGAGTAATAAATGAGTCTCTCTCAAGGGTCTCAATCTTTCCCTCTGTAATGCTTGGGAGGGCACGTGACTTGGAGTTACATACTTCCACATGATATATTCATCCCCACATGCCTATCAATTTTGAATTTCATCTCTTTTCCTCCAGCTTTAACTAATTATATATATCTTCTTCTTGTGAGGTTTAATTTTTACTTTTAGACAAGCAAACACAGTGTGTGATGTTTGAAGTAAATACTTTCGATCACTTGAATTATAAATTATTTTTATTTTTTCGAAGGTTTGAATAAATACATTATTTCACTTCCCACTTTCTTAAGCCGCTTATAAATGAGGAATGTATGAGATAATTTAAGATTGATTTTGAAATGACGAAATCATCAACATATAGATTAATAACTTGTTCAGTGTCTCAGCAGTGAGGCTAGCTACTAGAGGGGCCATACGTGACCACCGGTGTAATAACTCCAAAATCATACCAACAAGTATCAATCTCTCTCTCTCTCTCTCTCTCTCTCTCTCTCTCTCTCTCTCCTTCCCCTTGCCGTATAAAAATCTATCATGCAGAAGAATTGTATAAAATACAAAAAGTTCCTAGCCGCCAAATTCCCATATTAGCTGAAGCCAGCCAAAGAGACCTAAAATCTCATTTAAGCAAAATCTTTTCTTGATATTGTGATCTTGGTGCCTTAAAGTTAATTTTCTTAAACCAAGAGGAAAGAGAAAATACTGTGGATAGATGATTTTTCTTTTGTTTTCTTCACAATTTTTATTTTATTTTTTTAAACTTCAGTTTCCGTCCAAATGCTTTTTCTTTAGGGGGGGGGGGAAAAAAAGCAGATCAAGTGTTGATCTGAAAGATCTCACAACTAAGATTGCCCATTGTGCTCCTACAAAACATACAATACAACAAGAGAGAATATCACAAGAGTATTGTGCATATAAAAATAAATTATATAATCCTTTGAGTAGTAATTAGTTTCAAATTTGGATTTAACTCATATAATATATTAATTAGCCCGTGAATGTTGTGTGTGAGGTATTTTACACATCTAAACATATGTCACACATGTATAAATTTCATATTATAAAATATAAAAGAAGGACGAAATGAAGCCATTGTACTAAAATTGGCAACTCTTGGTAAATCACATTAAATCGCAACAATTGATACTATAAGAACTAAAGTAACTTCACCTAAGTTATAGAGATCAAAATCATTTGATATATAGGTTTGTGGAAATTGAAAAAAAGGACTTTTTTCTTTTCTTTTGGGTCAATTAAAAGGATTACAGGGATTTTTTTGTTTTTATTTTTCAATACAAAAGATAGTCTAAATTACAAAGAGAAAGATGTTTTTCACACACACTATCAATGTACTATGAGGATTTGAAATTGAAACCACTGATATGTAAATCAATTTCTTTTTTCATCGGGCTAGAGCTAGAACCATTGGTAAAAGACTGTTAAAGAATTAAAAGCTCTACTTAACACCCGTACTATTATATTCAATGAGCTCAACTGAAAACATCTACTTTAAAGTTGTTTTAAATACAGAAATATATACACAGACATATAATAGAGTAAAAGACCCCACTAGTTTCCTCTCCCCATTCCAACTTCCCCTCCCCAACTCCCATTTTGTTTATATATTTTTTCCTTTGTCTCATTACTTCTTTAAATAATCTTCATCCCCCTACAACCCTCTCTCTGACTGGCCATTAATGCCACACTTCACAGCTCCAAAATTCATTTGAAAGTTTTGAAACCCTCATCATTTCTCAAAATCAGAGAGAGAGAGAGAGAGATGGGCAAGAAAATGAAGCTCCCTTTTCTCTCCAAGAACACAGAGGCATCAAGATATTCTTCTTCTTCTTCTTCTTCAACATGGCCTTGGCCTTCTTGCTCCCAACCCAGAACCCTTTCTTTCAGAGCAGGCAATGATATCTTCAAGACCATAAACTCAGCCTACTTTGACACAAGCACCACAGAAGTGATAGAAACACCAGACTCATTCTTCACCAACTCATCTGATTCATGTCCAAGCTTCTCCACAGCCTCTGACGACTCAGGTTTGGATCCAGTTGAGACAGTGATCAAAGGGTTGAGGTCAGAGAGGCTCTTCTTTGAGCCTAAGGCAGGTGAAACAAGCTCTATAGTAATGGAGGAGGAGGCTAAGGGAGCAGCAGATGGTGAGGAGCTTAATATTGTTCCATTCAAGGAGAGTGTGGTTTTGTCAATGGACTCTCCAGACCCCATTGTGGATTTTAGGAAATCCATGGAGGAAATGGTGGAGGCTCATGGTTTGAAGGATTGGGATCATCTTGAAGAGCTTTTGTGTTGGTATTTGAGGGTCAATGCGAAAAGCAATCATGGGTATATTGTTGGAGCTTTTGTTGATCTCTTGGTAGGTCTAGCTTTTAGTAGTGGTTCTACTAATTGTTCTTGTTCTTGTAATATTAATTCTCCTTCTTCTCCTTTATCTAATTTTTATAACAGTACTGCTAGTACTTCTTCTTTATCATCTTCTTCTATTCCTTGTGTCTCATCAATAGAGCCTGAGGGAGAATCTGAAAGCACTCCTTGTTTGTCTTCATTGTTTGAAGCTGAGGAAGATCAGATTCATGAAGAAGATGAAGCTTCGTCATCTTCATCTTAGGCTTAGTTGGGTGCTTTGATTCAATGGAAAATATATGTATACTACTAGTGGAAATTATGATAGTGAAACCTTTTGATGACTCTCATGTCCCTCTCTCCTCTCTCTCTCTCTCTCTCTCTCTCTCTTCCAAATTCGTGTGGAGATTGCAACCGTGTGTGGATTGCAGTTTCCATTTCCCGATGCATAGTAAGATAATCTAACATGGGTTATTTTCTATTTCAATACTAGAAAGTGTTGCAGCTACCATATTTATTGATTATATTTTTTACGGATTTGAGATCTATCTGTGTCACATTATATATCTCACATAATTAAACTTTAACTACTATCCATCTACTTAACGTAAGTGGATATATTTCAACTTTATAAGAGACGTGATCAGCAATTTAATTTTGTTGATGTAAGTCGTAGTTTGCTATTTCAAGAAACCCTTTTGGTCCTACTTGGAATTAATGCAAATTGAATCTTTTAACACATGAGACAAATGAACAATTTTTTTGTGGACCGTGAAGACATCATCAAATTGGTGATAAAATATACCATGAAATTTGAGGTACTCAAAATTAAGGAGCTATATAGCTTGCTTCAACGGCATTCTGTTATTATATGAAATATACTAAGCTCCATGTGGGCAGCAGCAACTTATGGCTTTTTATCTCTTTCTTTTTTTTAAAAGTATATAATATTTTGTTCAGTCCTAAAAAAACGATGTAACACAAATTTGCAGAGATGATCTTCTGCAACTGACCACACTTCAACAAGTGTAGACATTGTGATTGAGCAAACATCCACCACTATCACTGTGTGTAATCCACATGGGAGTACCAGCTCCGGAATTGGAAGCAATCAGGGCCGTTGATTTTGAATTGCTTGAAATGGAGGGTCATTATCAATGATAGCTACAATTCCAGCTCTGAAGTTTGGCGTGGTCCTAACACTCATTTCCTTGCACCTGCACAATTTAATCATTAATCGTCGGAACCCCAAATAAAAAAACACTGTAAAATTGTGTTCATTTTGTTTGTTGAGAACATGAACATGGTTTTGAGAGTCACTTAAGTACAAGTTTAAGAAGAGAAAAAACAAGCCACCTGCAATTGCCATATTCAGCTTTCTGGTGTCCAAAATAATTTCAGATAGATAATTTTGCTTGCTCTCCTATTTTTCCTCTTTTTTTGGGACCTTATCATCATATCCCTGCCCATATAATAATTTGAATTTCTCTCTTCTGCACATTTGCTAGGTGTTGTAGGAAAAAACAAGAAGATGACATATATTCTTAGGGTGATATAGGATAGAATGTCAGTATTTTTTCAGTGGTGTAAAGGAACAGCTCAAGGTTAAATCCAAAGCCGGATAAGAACAACACAAGCTAAACCCAATCCTATATATATCTTCTCCATACTGGTTTTTGGTTGTTATGTGCATGTCTTATTAGTGCAATCTTCAAGTGACAATCTAATGGTTGCTATTTATATATAGCACAGTACCAAATAAGGAAGGAGTAGTTACAAAACTGTTATGCGCGCAATTGTATAATTTGAACCGTTAATTACGCAGTTAGACTCTTGTTTGAATATGCGATTTATTATGATAGTATTCTTCATAACATAACATGTCATTGTCTCGCACCAGAGAATTATTCCTATATCAAATGTAAGTTTTACTTTAATTAGTGGAAGGACACATACATAGGAGGTATATTACTATACATAAACATAGAGCTCTAAAATATTCCCAATAGACTAACCAAAAGACAGATTATGATATATTAAACAAAAATCTTTAGACTCAACTTAGTTGGCTTCTTTTAAAGGGGAAATAGATACACCATTTAGTATAATATGGAGAAATTAACTTTTAGGTCTCTTAATTTGGAAGAAAAAAGAAAAAGAAAAAAAAAGTTAAACTTAAAGGCAGTAAATAGGTGGAAAATTAGTCAACGTTCCATGGTTCGAGAGTCTTTTGGCTCAGCATAGATGCCTCTTCAATCTCTGAGGCAAGATTCTTGCCCAAGCGGCGAAGCTTCTAAACCTCGTGCCACTCAATTATTTTAATAGCTCACCTCGACAAGCAATGGCAGATAATGTGCTTAATTTAATCATTTAGGATGATTGATTACATTAGCAAATCAAGTTTTATACTAATACGGCCATCGCTATATATATATATATATATATATATATATATATATATATATATATGTCTTGGCGCAATCATATGCACCACCAACCATGTCATCTTTTTTGTTTTTCTTTTCTTTGAATTGTGATGAGGCAAATGTCCCTTAGACCTTATTGAAAAGAAAAAAATGTTAAAAGAAATAAGAATTTCCACCAGTTCAAAATTAGAGGTGAAGAAGTTACACACATATATATATATATATATATATATATATAATCTTTTTAAAAACTTTAGGATAAAGATATGAATGGAAAATTTCATTAAGCAGACTAGATGAAATTGGTTTCTCAAGTTTTTGTCATCGAGTTATTTACATTAACATCTCATGAGTTTTTTTTCGTTTTCACAATACCTCTTGAATTATTATTATTTTTACATAAATCTAAAATTTTTAACTTTCTCTTCTCTCTGACAATGACATTTGAATTATAATCTTGTTTTCTTAGGGTGCCATCAGCCATGTGATATCCATTGAGAGAGTCAAGTAAGTGGATGTCATGGCAATCACCATACAAAAATAAAATAAGTGCTTGGCTTTTTAAATATAAATAAATAAATAAGTGGATGGCAATGATTTAGGTCAAAACAAATCAATCAAGGGTGCCACAAGACTACATCGGCAAATAGGCTCACTGGTTTTAGACCGTGCTTGGCTACACTTGAACAGACTACTGTTCCAGACAAAGAAACAAACACCCTGCAGGCTTTAACTTGTCAAATTTGGAGGAAATCAATAATAACATATGTTTCCCTAGAAACTAATTAATGCTTAGTTTGGTAATTAGTGAGATAATTACCCAACCCTAAGCAACAAGGAGACCCTCATTTTCCGAGAAAAATTTAATTTACACGAAAATTGTGATGAGAAAAAGAGTATTGAAGTTGGTGTCTGCTGTCTTCATTTCAACTTGAGCTTTGTGTCGTTTTTTGCATTGATTGTGCTTCACGCCCATATGCATATCCCACATTTCACTCTTGGCATTTTTTCTTGTCCTAGGGATGAAAGCAATCTATCACATAATGTTTTTTTTTAGTGGTAACAATTTTAAGATCTCAATCATGAATTGTTCTTCTTTATTACTAGAGAATCCCCATAAAAACAATGGATGATGGTTCTTTTTTTAATTATTATAAGAAATGTGTTCTTACGAAATTTTCAACAATTTAAATTAAAGAATTCACCTTTTTTAATAAAAGGACGATTAAGATGCACCCATATTTTTACTTATTATCAGACAATCAGACATGTTATATTGGGAAAAGTTGGCAACATGTACCTTGAAAATTTAGTAGTAATTTTATATTGGAGTGAGACACCATCTGCTTTCAAACGCATGGTAGTTCTCGTGTCATTGAAGTCTATTTAAGGCCACCTTAAATGGGAGCAGGATGTGATGGAGAAGAGGCTTATTTATACCGACTACCAACCACGGCCCATATCAATCAATCCATTCGGTGCATGGCTTGACAGCCATTTGCATTTAATTGGGCTTTTTCGACTTGACATAAAGAAACTTGTAAAGCTTTGTTCCATAAACACCCCCTGACACCAACAGAGCTCCAAACAGGAATTCGATTAGGACCATTACTCACGTGAATCGTGACTTTTCATTAAGTTCATGCAGAAAGATCATTGAAACCCTAAACACACTATGCTTGGTAAAGGAGAAAAAAGCAACCATGAAACTGGTTGGATAGGAAAGGAGTTACCTCTTTACCAAAAACAAAAGCCAAGAAAGAGGGGATAAATAATCTATGGGATCCCAAGTTCTTTTTTCCCAAGATTTTGAAAGGATTGGAACTTGGAAGATAGAAAAAACCAACATAATGAAAGTTAGGGTTTGTCAGTCATTATATGAAACAAAATGCTTGGAAAAACCAACATGATGAAACAAAAAGTTACAAAAAAGTAAAATTAGATTGTGGGATTTCTAATTTTACTTGGAAATATGGATGAAGAGATACATAGTGAACACATATTTTATTCAACTAGTAATATTTGGATTTTGGTAGCTTGATTGAAAAGGAAGAGAGGCTTCTCATATCTCTATCATTCTAGGAAAGGGCTATGTTCAATCGGGCCCAAGCTTCAGTGGCACCAATTAAGCTTTTAATCAATAGGTTTAGAGAAATTATAGGCATGAGTTAGGTCAATTGGCCAATAATAGTGTGTCTGCCTCTTTGCATCCGAGTTCAATCCGTCTCCTGACTTTGTCAACACCCACAAAAAAAGGGCTTAGCGAAACATGCCATTTGAGCAGTTGAAAATCTTCCAACTTCTACAGTTAGAATAGCAAACTGGGATGCCCGCACTTGTGATCTGTGTACCAGATATTGAGCCAAAGGACAGCCAAACACTTAATCCACAACCTGGTAGGGTTTTTAAGTTACAAGAGTCACTAATAATTGGAATTCAGCCTTCCTAAAGTGACTTAAAAAACCCCAAAATGTCCCAAAAGCAAAGATTAGAAATTAAACTTTCCAAGAGAAGTCAACTTAGGGGCAAGCCTTTAAGGAACAAGATTGGAGCAATGGCGTTTCTCAGATTGAAGAGAGGTGACCTGTCATGTCATTCCCCTTATCTTCCCTCTTCCTCATGGTTCCCACTATGTGCCACTTTTACATGTCAGTCTCACATTTTGATGCCCCAAATCAAAATGTTTCAACAATCTATTGGTCTTGAAAAGTGCCGAAAGGGATTCATATATATAATTGCCATATCCAGTTAGAAATTAGAGTACTTGGTTCCACACAAAGTTGAAGGGATGTTGTTTGTCTATGTTTTAGGATATACTAAAATTTAAGTTAGCACTGTTGGCCATGCTTTATTTGATCATTCCAGAGCTTTCCAACAAATTTACAAATTTACTTAAGCATCTTTTCTTTTTTAATTTCACAACTGTTGTTCTTGATATTTAAATTCAGACCTCCGTCGAGCGGGGTTACCACAATGGTTGTGGCCCTCCTCCTTCTCCCCTGCTTGGCATGATAACACCCATGATTTCTTTCCTTCCAATGTAAACAAAAAAATTCAGACCTACCTCTAACAAGTATATAGACCATAGTCAGTCACAAACTATAATACATTCAAGAGTGTAATATTCAGAACTCATTTTCACTCAATTTGTTTATTCAATTTTAACTCTGCTGGAAATACATGCTCTCTTAAATTCTACATTAACCATCATCTTCCATCTCTCTCACACAGCAATTTCAATATTGTAGCTGCATCATCAATGTAAGAATTGAATGTGGTCTACTTTGAGAAGGGTAAGTCAAATCTATCTGCTGAGGGAATCTTGATGCTAGTGGAAATACTTAAGATAGAAAGCAATCCATCATGACTCTGTCCAGCTCTCTCTCCCCTTAAATCCTCATTATGAACAATTAAATTGAATTCACTTGTTTGTAGCAATTTACAATTCTTGTGCCAAATATAAATTGTAACATCATTAAATCAAGAGTCTGTTTCATTAACTACTCATACACATAAAGTCAATCTTATCAGATCTTTTATTTATTTTTCTTTGATAGTGGGGAACATCTTTCATGATCGACTTTCTCTGGGCCAGAGAGAAGATATATAATATTATTGCCTCAACTGGAAATCTAACTTGGCTTTGATGGAATGGTTAGAGATAGAGAGGCACACAAGCAACTGTAATTGACACTCCAAAGCATAACCAAAGTTGGATCTTTGTGCCTTTTTGTTGTTTGGTGTGGTGATCTGGGTATAAATTGTTGTTACAAATAGAGTCAAGTGGGTCTTCATTATCGTGGCTTGTCCATCCCTATTTGATGGAGAAGAACTTATCTACACGGAAATATCACTATAGCGATATTTTAAATCAATCACATATTATTATGCGTTTTCACTTTCTCACTAATTTAAGATATTGTCATAGTAACATCCTCCTCGTTACATATAAATTCTTCTTATAACGATAATTTAATTCATTAACGTCTAATTAGTTTCAAAACCATCCTGAGTAAAGGAGTGTAAATTCTAGAAATATAACTTGGCAGAAAAGAAGAGGAGAAAAGGATGTCAGAGCAGGCCAGATGAGACAGAGAGAGATCGAAGGCCAACTTGCAAGTGTGATTATTAATAATAACCTAGAGGCAGCCAAATTATAATGAGCCTTGGAAAATGTAAGATGTCAGATATAGAGATTTCTATTCTCATCTCTCCTCCTCCATATAAAAAATCTTAAACGAACTGTCTTTCACCACCTCCAAACTCTTGTCTAATAATTATAATCCAAATCCCAATGCCTATCTTTCACCCCCCAACAATGCTCATTTCTTGAAACTTGGCCATTGTTTTGACCAACCCAACTTACAATCCTAGGGACAATACATCAAGTCTTCTTTTCCTTGAGCTCTTCTATCAAATCCTAAGTCCATTCTAATGAAAACTTACAATCAGCCACTTGCCATATTTAGGGCTGATTTTTGACGGATCGAATCGAAAATGGGAGATTCTAATTCCAATAAAAAAAATTTAGAATAAAAATCCTATTCCAATTTCGTTTCATAAAATTTTGAAATTTCACTATCCATTCTAACTTGGAATTTTCAGAATTTATGAAAAAATTTAGAATTTACATATTTTGATTTTTTTTTGGGAAAAATTTCGAAAACTAGTTGAAAATTATAAACATGCATAACCATTAAAAGATTAAAATTGACTTAAAATTAAAAACTCATATTATAAGCTTGAAAACTATTATATGCTAGTACTTATTAGATGTTGCTATCCTTTATAAAATCATTTGCCTATGTCTATTTAGTCATTAAATTATATTTAGTTCAACAAGAAATTAGATACATTCCAATTTTTATCACAATTTTCATTCCAATTCCAATCCGATGTCAAATCGAAAACTTTCATAACCAAATCGACTTTTCCAATCCAATCGATAACTTTCATAACCAAATCGACTTTTCCAATCCAACTTGCACCCTTAGCCATATTGCACCATTTTTCAACCACATCAGCCGGCAAATTCGACTCAAAACTAAAAGATAACCACACTTTAACTTATGTGTAGTAAAATTTCAGATGTGCCACTAAAATATGTTCTATCTGCTTAATTTTTTTTGTACTCTTTTTTTGGGTCAAAGATTATTTTGTACTCTAGGGAAGTGGCGAAAAAGAAGACGACAAAAGTGAAAAAGCAATATTCCATACGACTGAATCATGGAAAATCTTTCTTTACATTGCATGCACCACAATCTTACAAGACCTACATTAATGGCTTGAGGGAATCACATTGTCTTTTATATAAGGGATCTCAACATGATATTTGTAGTGGGAACTCCAATGCCATTGCACGTGCATCAGCTATCTAGTAGTCACGTGACTTGCGAGGAAAATGCAGCATTGTTGAACCAGACGACCTCACTGAGAAAACAGCATTCCAGATCTCAGTGAAAACTCTGATAATAATTCCATGGTTGCAAGGTGCGTTGAGCTGCAAGAAACAGTTGAGAAGCTCTCTGAGATCATCTTTTGCGTATATTTCGTTTTCCAGTATCATTTGGAGCATCGAGTGTCGAAAATCCAAGTAAGGATCGCCTGAGTCTTTCTCCACGGCCACACTCTCGTTGCCAATTCTCCCAAAACCTTGGACGGCTCTTGCGCTCTTTGGCTTGACCTCTGTGTCCAAAAATGGAGCATAGTCTGTGTTTGGAGAGAATGTGGTGACGTTGTTGTTGGCTTTGTAGACTTTGTTGCATGAGCTTGAAGATGAAGAGAAATTGTTATGGTGGTGGTACTTTTGTTTTTGGGTTGTGGTGGGTTTTGGCTTTGGATGGAATATGTGGAAGAGTTTTGGTTTTCTGCAGTTGCTGCAACCTATGTCCACTGTAACTTTGTTCAGGAGCTTTCTTCTGGTTGTAGGCATTGTGAGAGAGAGAGAGAGAGAGAGAGAGAGAGAAGGGTTGAGTTGCTGAAGGAGTGAGAGGGTGGTGTGTGAGGGAGTTGGGATGAGGGATTTGACTAATTTGGATTTGGGGGGGGAGGAGGGGTCTCTCTATAAAGTCTGCATGTGAACTCCTGAAGGGTCCCTACATGCTACCATGACTGTTCTGTCAGGTTATTTCAGGACAGCTTCATCTCCACCGCACAATTTGATGCCAAAAGAAGAATATCAAGATATGTCATTGATTTGCTGTCTCCCAGTCATCATGATCTTTGTCGATTATTAATTTTTTTATTAATATATAAGTGATAATCTAAATTATTTTAAATTAACCTAATTTATAAGGAGAGAGACACAAATTTGAGTGTAATAAATTACTATCCTAACCAACTGACTTAACCCATATCTGCAATAGTCACTGCTCATTTGCATAATTAATTGAACCATATCATACATATTCCTTATTAAGGTTGAATGCAGAGTTTAAATTCACAATCTAACAACGTAGCATTTTGAAACTATCTCGCTAATATATTTGTAAATGGGGTATAAATAGTTTTATTTTTAAAGGTACGCAGAAATACTAAAGTCTACAAGCAGGCAGCTTAAACCAATTTGTTGTCTCTAGACTAGTATAACTAACCAAGCAACAATTAAGTGTACTATACACTCTTTTATTGACTTATTATGCATCCCATTGCAAGTCTAATCTTTGCATTCTAAAGAGGAACTTGGTGGGCCGGGCCGGGTAATTACTGTGATGCTTTTTTATTCTTGATCAACTTTGCGACATGCTCGGCAACCCACAATGAACCGGCCTCAGTACAACAAAAACCATGATCAGTGAGGCCCTCTCTTTCAATTGATAGAGCAGCATCTGGAATCTGCTTGGAAATCTGGGACCACAGAAACACCAAGTAAACCCAGATAGTCAAATTGGAAAAATGCCAAAAGCAGAAGTAAAAGAATGGCCGAAACCAAATTGCAACACACTCAACTGCATGAAGAACACTACAATAAAAATTCCGAACCCAAATCAATTAAAAATTTAAGGAACTTATTAAATTACCTCTTCAAACATTTGCAGTGGACCCCAGTGATCATCAATGCCAAACAAAACTGCAATTTTGTGTTGATTTTCCCTCATGAATGCCCAATCTGGTGTTTCTGAAAGCTGACATTGAAGGCCAACGGTAAGCACAAGTATGTTTATCACAGTTCTTTCCTAGATGAACTATGCAGCAATTTTGGTGTTTGCTGAAGCTGAAGAGGCAATATTTGCAAGAGAATATCATACACTAACGTTACTTCCATTTATAAAACCACATGATGGCACTCTGTGGTGGTCAATCACTACAGTTATTTTCAATAATATTTGTAATCCATCAATTACAACTAACATCTTCAATTTACAAAAAGCAAGAGTTTTACCTTTCTGAATTCTGTCATTGCCATAAAGAGGACATTTCGCATGGTATGGTACTGCAAGTATACAAATGAAATGTTGATGGAAAAGATTCAAAACAAATGTGCGCATGTACGCACACACTCACGAAAAACACGGTTTGATAGTGGTAAAATAGTTAAATCAGTAGAACATTGGTAGAAGCTCCTTGATAATAAGAAATAGCGTGTGCAAGAAAAGAAAAGAAAAGGTTGATGACTTTTCGGAAAATATTATATGACCTAAGGAGCCAACTTCATCAATCTATTACAAGACAAACCTTTACCTTTACCAAGTGAGAGCAAACAGCGTCAACTGCAGTAGCTGACCAGAACTTCCCAAGGAATGTGGTCACAATTAACCTCAACAGTCGGATAGGCAACAAACCCACGAGCGCAACAATAAAGCTGAAGACCACACATAGAATACGGGACCTGAAACACACAATTCTGTGATTTTAATCTCTATCAATGCCTTATGTTAGATTGTCACCACTAATATGATTAAATGAGTTTATAGCAGAACCAACCATTATACATTAGGACCAAGTGAGAATTCCAAATAAAAGGTTAAAAACAATTCATTGACTGTCAGTTTTCTCAAGTGAAATCAACACAGCCTAACAGACACCAGCGCAAGTAGGCTTTAAATAAAATAATGCAACCAACAAGTACCAGCTAACAGGGAAAACATGCAGTATAATAACTGTCTATTCCATGTGGATGAAGCAGAGAAGAGAAGATGCCTCTAATGCATACGACATAATCAAAGGTATTGTCATTCATAACAAAGTAAGAATTTTACTCTGCAATCTTCCCAATAATATACTGCTTTCTGGATTGTGGGTTTAGCGCCAAAAATGGATATAGTCCGATACAATATTTCACCTACAATTCCGAAAACTATGTCAGCAAACAGGTTCTCCATAGTCAGAAACCTACGGGCGGTAGCATAACAAATGAGCAGTTAGCAAATGTTATCACCTTCTCTGGAGACCTCTTAAACATTTCGACAGATATATATGAACCAATGGAGTGCCCAACCTGCAGGAAAATAAATCTGTTTTTTATAAGAAAAAAAAATATAAATCAGAAACAAGAAATCCAATTTCACAATTTTCAAATTCTTTCCTGAAATCACCCTGTAGATAAGTTGGTGATCACAGCAATTATTGAGATCACCACCTGTAAAACGACTCAAGAACACAAAGACAACAATGGTATGCTGATAATTCTAGTTCAAAACCAGGAAATGCTGACAGATTTTCATCACCCAACATTGATTGAAGATGAAAATCACTCATATAGAATGATTATTAAATTCCTTTACTTGTTTTCTACATAGGAGAAACACAATATGGATAACACCAGCATGCAAAAACCAGAGGAAGAGAGGGCACTCCATCATAATTCTATTATGCAGAAACTTCAGAACATAGTTGCATGTGTTCATGAGAAGAAAAAATATATATTCTCCATAAACAGTCGAACCAAAAAAGAAACTAAACAAGAGAAAAGTTTGTGTACTGACACTGGGAAATGCTTTGTATATTGACACTTTAACAACAAGACACATGGAAGTAGTTCCATGCTTATGGGTAGTTAGTGTGTTAAGTAATATTTTATGTCTATTCACCGATAAATGTGATACAGCATTGCTGACAAGAATTGATAAAGAACTCAAATGCAAGAGATATCTAACTTGGCCCCACAATCGTAAGGTCATTTAGGAACAGATATTGCACTCATATGCCCCTCTTCTACACACAGCAGACATCACACTGAAAATAGAGGCACAAATTGGACATAGAAAATTATCCCACCAGTAATATAGGAACTTCATTATTTTGCAATTCCTGTTTGATGACGTCCATCTGCAAAAAACATGAATTTAATTGGAAGTCAGAACCATATTTGACACTCTAATATACTTTTTTGTTCTTTTGCCAGAGCCACTCTAATATAACTAATAAGTTTCAAAATAGAAAAATTAGTGTACATGTGCCTTTAGGAAAATACTGGAAATGGGGAAAATAGAATAGTGCTCTAATAGAAATCTATGAATAAAGGTCAGTTCTGGAAGTCAAAGTTGAATTTTGTAGTAATGCTTGGAATGAGATTAAAAATTATTTCAGAACCTCAATTCAGTAATTTGGGTATTGATTCCACAATTCTGTCATTATTGAGACGTTGCCCAGATACCAGCAGATCAATTAACAAGAAATTTGATTATGAAGGCAACAGCATTCAACATGCTTCACTCCATTATACAGGACATTAAACCACCAACTTGAAGATGTACAACAGATCTCAGTTCACCCTTATCCGGCCAACAATTTTCTCAGAAACAATACATCAAGCAGATTTTACCTTATGATTAATTTGTTCTTGTAATGAGAACAACCTTCCATGCTCCCAGCTCTACAAAGAAGAGAATATCGTATAAAAATCTTGACCATGCCACAAATCAATGAAGCAAAGTGTCAAACAAGAAATAATATACCGGATGCTTCTTACGCAAATATATATATGTGTGTGTGTGTGTGTTCTATATAATTTGTCAAACACAGCAAACCATTTCTTCGTATGAAGGACCATGAAAAGATCATGTATCTTATAATATTAATTGATAGGAAGTCATGAAAATAGTTCTCAAACTAAAACAAAAAGGAAAATCCTAGACTTGCAAGAACTTTACCACATATAATGAAAGGTAAAAATATAGACTTGCATGCATTATTAGTTGGTATTAACCTTACAACCGACCTTGAAATTATAATGTTTCAAATTCAGAAGCATCTGAACTTGAGGCCCATCAGATGCCCACCCAGCCTTTTATCCAAACCAAGCATATAGCATTCTGAGTTCTTCCTTTTAAAACTTAACTGATTCCTAGAACCATTGTTGTCAAACACATACAAACACTCCTGCTCAGTTTGCCTTAGATTTTGTCTCCAAGAAGAGGACAAAAAGACCTTGTTAGTGGCTTTTGGTTCATTACGTCTGTGATCTGTCCAAAGTTATTACCTTTAACGAAACAAACATCAAGTTGGTTCACCTAATGCACTCCAACTAATGAAGTACTTTCATTTACAGATACTTTGAAGCTCAGGAGACTGCAATAATTTCCAAGAATTGTCTGAAATGTAGTTTTTCATTTTCTTCGTCCTATAAGTTTTTAACATATTGCTAATTGGCCAAAAGAAACCTTACTAAAGCCACTCAGGAGGATTAGCCACACAAAACCAGGGTACACTTTAATTTATTTTCATGAAACTCCCGTAAGCTTTACAATGGACAGGAAACAGAACATAACCGTGATCAATTCTAAAGACTGATTGGCTGGTTGCAAAGGAAAGCAGAGTACAATACTGACAATCATAAGAAACAAAGGGCAAGAAGTGGAAATTTATGGAAAGTGTAATACCACTACGGCCTAACCTTGTATAAGCAAAATGTAATACCTTTTTTGTTTGAGATATATGCCCAACGGCTGATGATATGCACAAAATTGCAAAAATAATTAGCATAAATATTACAATTTCCAAAACAGTTAACCAAAACAATACAAAATAAACACCCAAGTCTTGCCTGTCACAGACGCAGTTCCACCCAGCAGCTCATATAGTGACTCCAAAAACTCTTTATAGAATAAAACAATACCTACAATACCAACAACCCAAATCACAATTCCCACAATTGAATGAGTCACAGAAAGAAAGACACACCTAAACACCCAAAAACACACAAACCCACCTGGATTTCCAGGGATAACTACAACATGCAATGTTGGATCGTCAGCTCGAATCTCCAGTATTTCAGTAGTGTAACTGAGCAAGACATCAAACAAAAAGAACCCATGTAAAAATAATCGCCATTATAACAGAGCATAAAGGATTTGAAGGCAAAAGCAAGCACCTTGACACATTGCATAAACGAAATGTTGCGCGCCTCTTCACTTGAATCACTTCACATTCTGAACTGTCCTGGCCCATTTCTCTGCTCGCACAATACAATCTACACCTTGCAAGTATATAACTATCAGAATATCAATGTATCATACTGCTGGCTAAGTACCTAACTCCCTAACTCTACGAAACTATGAAAGTTTGTACTTCCAGGTATCTTTCTAGCCCAGCTTCCTAAGTGGATAGGTAGCTATTTAATTTTAATGAAGTTAATGCTGCGAAGTACAGAGAGGTGAGGGAAATGGAAAAATACCTTGACCGGGAAGAGACTGAGAAGGGTCGGGCAATGGAAGGAAAGAGCCGGAGGAGCATTTCTCTGTATTTCGGTATTTTGTTGTTTACTTATATGCTTTGGAAGTTTTTAATTATTATTTGTTTCTTTTTTTTTTGGGTCAAATGTAATTTCAACATAATCTCTTTTACTTTATGACATCTTCCAAAATTGCACAACATGTTAAAACACTATATTATTCATTTCTACATCCTCAATTATAAAGGTGGGGTGAAGATAAACAAGAAAATATACTCGTAATTAGCGTTACGCTAGCATAAGAATAGTTAAACAGCTATGAGTTGGGATACATTGCTAGTATTTTTACTCTTTTAAAAGTAGAGTAACATTTTTATTAACGATTTGTACATCGTCAACTATAAAAGTAATAAATAAAAAAGGATACACTTAGTGAACGTTTGGCAAGTCGGCTAACTAAAAGTTTAAAGTATGGTATTTCTTAATTATTGTTAGGACCAATAGACTAGAGAACTATGGGATAAAAAGCCATATACGTTCCTATGTTGTGAACCATAAAATATCAATTCTAGCAACGTAAAATAAATAGAATTCTACTACCATAATGTATCTCCTTACAACATCCACGTACCCTATTTTTTTGGTCGAAAACATCCTAGTACTTTAACTCCTTAAAGTAGGTTGAGCTACAACCTACCTCAGCCAAGGTTTGGGTCATCAGTGCCTGCTTAAATACATCCTCTCACCTAACATCCTGTTACATTAACTAATCAACTATAAAACAAACTATTATTTAGTTATGAGACTAATCACCCATAGTGTGTGTTTGATAACAAGACAAGATCGTGGATTGGGCTTTTCTTTTGTATTTTGTTGAGTCCGTTTTTATTTTTCAGGAGAGGAATCAAATTGTACACATCAATCCGAGGTCCTGTGTTCGAATATGTCCTTACTCAATATCATAAATAGTGATCATACAAACTCGTGGATGACATAAAGATCATTTTCACCCAGGAAAACAGAAAGGGGAGCAGACTTCGGAAACATAATGGACAAAAAGGAACTCTCAGTTCATTTTCGAGGAAGTTGCAGGAAATTGAAATGTACACACACCATATATCAAACAATTGCTTCTTGGTTCATTACACCTATAAACATGATTTGTTTCTAAGTTTATATTACTTGGGGAGAAAGCGAGATCTTATTAAGGAACAAAAGCCATCGATTAGTCCATACGTTTGACTACTGCTGATAAAATTAGTTCCAAAAGTATATGTTTATTTTTATGATTGTCCATTAATTATTAATTAGTTGTTGTCTTGTTGGCCTAATACAACAACTTTCCAGGATGCATCCAATATCAATTTCATCATGGTGGGGGATAAATATAATTAAAATTTGACTCATCCGAAACTTATTTTTTTTCGAAAAAAAAATATTTATATTTACCCGGAATTCTTCATACAACATTTGTATACAATATTATCCTTCTTACCATAATCTGTCACTTAACCTACAAAGTTAGTTTTTGGTTGCTTTGTGAGGTTGACTGTCGTTTGACTACTAAATTATTGTTGCATATAAATTGGGATAACAAATTGCCTCTACAGAATAGACATTACATCAAGGTATCTTTCCTTCATTTTTCTAAAGCAAGAGGGTAAAATTCGAGCTGTTCTACTTTCCATGCTACAATCCCCTATTTCTCTTATAGGATCTTCACATATCAGTACAAGAGAAGCAGGTAATCAAGTTTGTAGCTCAAATGGTTAAAAGTATTTCTGCAACCGAAGTCCTAGGTTCTCCGTCCTCCAATATCGTTTGTATGAAAATTAAAAATAAAAAGTTACTTCAAGGTTTTCTTCCTCTTTTTTATTGTTTGTCAAAGTTGAGAAGAAAAAAGGGGTCTTCTCACACACATTACCAAAGTGTTACGAGAATTCGAATATGACTCACTTGGTCTACAAGTAAAAATCATCTTTCACTAACCTAGCCATGTTGGCGTCTTCCCTTGTATGTTATTGACCAATGGCTGAAGTCCTTATTTGTTAATGACCAATGGCTGAAGTTAAACCTAGTTGGATCGGACCTGACCAATTCAATGGCAGTACTATAAAATCCCACTTTTAAAAAAGATGGGTCAACGAAATGTGAAATGACAAATAAACCCTTATTCCATGCGAACAATCTGATAAAGTTATGTCTGCTCTCCCTCAGCTGTTTGTTTCTGAAGTGGATTGCCATTGACTTCCCAACCTATAACTATCCGTGTCGTTGGATGAAACAGTTATTTTATTTTATTTTATCAAACTTTATAAGACTCAATCCCATTGCAATTCCACTTGATGAAGATGCATTTTATGATCAAGTAGGTTTTGTTTCTTGGAAGCATCATGCATGCACATCTCTTGTGCATTGGATGTTGACTAAAGGTATAAATATAAATAAAAATTATTAGGAAAGTTGTATATGATGTTCTAACACGTGATAAAATTTAGTGACAACATTTGATGATGATGATAATCGTTTTATTGTTTTTTCTTTTTTGGAGCATATGCAATTTTTAACTGAGTTGTTTTGTCGCTCAATATTTACACGAGCCAAGAAGGAAGAAGCCGTAAAAAAATATCTAAACAATTTATTTCTTGTAATAATATCATTCAATTAATATTTAAAACAATTAGTCTTGTTCCACTTTATTGAAGAAGATCTTGAGTTCAAATTTTGTGGACAATTATTTATGTTATTGATTTTTTTTTTTTGTATAAAAGAAAGATGATTGTTTTAAAGTGATAGTAACCATTTTAAAAAATATATATGTGAGTCATATTAGACAAATTTTAAATTTAAAAAAAAATAGATAAGCAAATTCCAAATCATTTCGTACGTACCCTCTGGTGTCTGGGTGCTTTCTACATGGAATGACAAAAGTGCCCTCAACGAAACTCAACTGCCAATTTGCCAAACGGTAAACCCGTCATTGATGAAGAATCCCGATAAATCCCTCAGGCAGAATTGCGTGTAAAAATGATAAGGAGGCGTCCATCGCAAGAAATCCTCTTTAGTTTTCTTTGATTTTAATTTATTTTAAATCCCAATCGCTGTTCATCTCTCATATCTCTAATCCTCTGTTCTTTGTTTATTCTTAATAACTAAAACTCCCCAAAACTCCATTGTATATATATAGATTCACAGACCCAACCAAACATATATACCATTTTTAGAATTTGCCTATTTCTTTCCGTCTCAAACTCCTTACGAATTTGTCTCATTCTTGCTGATCCTCTCTTTCTCTATCCTCTCTCTCTCTCTCCTTGAACACATTTCCTTCACAGAAATCATAGATTAAAACCTATTTCTTCCAAAGAATAGCAAGCCCTTCTGGTTGGTGATTGCAACTCCTCAAATGGGCATTTTGGGTTCTGGCTTTCTGAAACTTCTTTCTTCTTTTTAACTTGCTTTAAACCAGGTAATATATCAATCAGCTTTTGCTTTCCTGTCTGGGTTTTGAATTCGTGCATCATTTTGTTTCTGTGGCCATTATTAACTAATAACTCTGTTTCATGTTGCAGGAATTCAAATATATATTTATATATTTGTGTGGTGTTTGATTTTAAAGGGTTAAAAGATGTTGGGAAGCTTGCTTACCAGATGCCTTATGTATGTTTTATATTATCTGTTGAGTTTGGATTTGGGTTTGTTTTGATCTTCGACTTTACCTTTTTTTAATTTTCTTTTTGGTTTCTTGCTTGCTTTCGTTGAATGTCTCTCTCTCTCTGCAGAATGTTTCTTGGGTATGCTTACCCTGCATT
Organism: Prunus dulcis; assembly: GCF_902201215.1. Taxonomy (NCBI): domain Eukaryota; kingdom Viridiplantae; phylum Streptophyta; class Magnoliopsida; order Rosales; family Rosaceae; genus Prunus; species Prunus dulcis. The sequence goes on along the minus strand of NC_047656.1, from coordinate 11,742,661 downwards.
TGAATGTTATAAAGTTGTGGAGAAGAACAGAGTTGAGATTGAAGAACTCCGGTTTTGGTGTCAATACTGGTATGTGAAAAGCCTGTCTCTAATTTCTGCCTCTTATTGTGAGACTGGCTTTGACCAATTCATTTTCATGGGCTTTTTCCCTTGAAAATTTTGGTCCTTTGATTGTCATATCGTCCGGCATACAAACTTACATATCCTATATTCGATTTTAAATTTAAGAACACCCGGTTTTACCTTATATGGGAAAATATGCATCTATCGTTTACTTTAAAAACCGTGACAAATTATACATATTCGATTTTTACTTTTAAAACCTTAAGCGGTACTTACAAAAGCCTGTCACGTGACATAGAAGTCTCCACTAAAGTTTTTCTCGGAGTTCTTTGTCAACCAAAATTGTTGTCACAACAAAATATTTTCCAAGACAAAAAATGGAGGGAACGAATGCTTTAATGATTGGTCAATTGCATCGCCGTACATGTGATCAAATATGGTTCATGGCCTTGTCCACTCCATTTCCTTGTTTTCATTGTGGGTCGCTATTGATGTAAACATACCATTGAAAACATTTTGGTGACTGTTTGTGGATTGATGATTTCATCTCTTTAATGTTATGGGCATGTTTAATTGACCTCTAAATTGGTATGTCCCATTGAAGGCATGCCTCTACCATATAGCCCCATATATCTATACAGATATAGTGATCTATTTGCACAGAAAAAGGTCAAATAATAACAGAAACGAAGGGATGTTTTTAACTTCCAAAATCTTTTACAGGATAATTGTGGCCATGCTTACAGTTCTAGAGAGGATTGGAGACGTTTTCGTTTCATGGTATAAATCACTCTTACACTCTCTACCCTAATTGATTATATGCTTGTTTTCATCATTTTCGTTTTGATGTATGCTAAAGTAATTTTTCTGAAATATGAAGGTTGCCCATGTATGGTGAGGCGAAGGTGGCCCTTTTTATCTACCTCTGGTATCCAAAGACCAGGGTAAGAAAAATGTTTTTCTTTTGGTTGCATACAACCGGTCTTTTACATTACTGTTCGTGTGCTAGTCACGTTTACCGTTCGTGTGCTAGTCACGTGATCAGTTATTGCGAAAACCACTTAATAGATGTAATTCATGTGAACACTTTTTGAATTTATGTTGTAGGGAACTGGGTTTGTGTATCAGACACTGTTGAGGCCATATGTAGCAAAGCATGAAACAGACATAGACAGGAAACTGCTGGAGCTGAGAGCAAGGGCCTGGGATTTGGCGGTTTTCTACTGGCAAAACTGCGCCCAAATGGGCCATTCAGCTTTCTTCCAAGCCCTTCAATACTTGGCTTCTCAGTCCTCAAAGTTCACCAAAACCCCCGCCGAAGTGGTAGGTACATTATCAACATTTTACACACAAGTTGCAAACACAAACAAATTCCACATAAACGAAAATGAAGATTCAAACTCTTCTGGGTAATGCGTAACTGGAAATTGATTTGTTTGATTGATTGAACCAATCTCTCGCAGCGGACGGTCGACGATGATCAGCAGAACCCACCGCCACCTTCAAACGCACCGCTTCGCAAGCCCAGTGGGAAGAACAAGTGGCCGCCGCCGTCATCTCCGCCAGGAACACCCAATGGCACAACCACAACCGCCAATGGCACAATCACAACCGTCAATCGTTTCATGTCCGAGACTCCGAGATCCCCCAAGGTGCAGGTTCAGGCCAAACATCAAACAGGGGGGCAGGTTGACGAGCTGTCCGAAAAGCTCAGGCTCAGGCGTTCCAAGCCAATCCAATGAGAAATTAGATTGTAACAACAACAAAAAAGAAAGAACAAACGAAATTGTACAAATCCCACAAACAGAATCGATTGATTGATTGATCAGAACTCTGTATTGGAACTGAAAATTCTTAAAACTTCAAATTCAAATTCATTCATTCAATTCCATTTCTTCGAGTCAGTATATACACAGATGAACAAAAAGTGAAGACGTCGTTGTGTTAGGTGGTGAGGCCGAGACAGAGGAGTATGCGGCGGAATGCTTGGGAGAGAAAGGGGATGAGAGTGTGGGTGAAGAAGGAGAAGCACGGGCACGGAGAGAGCTTGAGGCAGAGGCGGCGGAGGAAGTTTGGGCCTGATGGGCCGGAGGTGGAGGACATGGGCTGGAGGTAGGCCCAGGCGGCCTGCTTCACGAGGCGGTTGCGGATGGAGATCTCGTAGCCGGAGTTGGCTGCAGTGGCGGCGGTAGGCGAGTTCACGGCGGAGGGGGAGGCAGATGAGGGGAGGAGGTCTTTGAGAGACGTGTAGGATTCGGAGCCCTTGAGGGAGAGGAGCTCCAGGTCTAGCTGGGGCAGCGGCGGCCGGGAAGAGACGTCGCCTTTTTGGGCGGGGAAGCTGGAGGTGTGGAGGCCGTGGAGATGCTTAGTGGGAAGAGTGGTGGGGGAGAGGAGGCTGAGATTGGTGGGGACCACGACGGATGTGGAGATGGAATTTCTGCGGCGGAGCTTCCATGGTGGGCTGAGGGCGTTGGAGGAGTCGTCCATAGCTGTTGAGCAGAAGAAAAGAAAGCAAGAATCCGTTGTGTTGTGAGAGAGAGAGAGAGAAACGAGAAACGCGGTGTTTGGGTTCCAGCGGCTTGCGTTTTAGCAATTATTGGCCTACAAACAAACGTCGTTTTTGTCACTATTCGCACACACTATCTTTTATTTCTTTAAAAATTATTGTTTGCGGCCCGCCAATCTCCCAGAATATGTGTGGGGTCCACTCTCTGATGACCCTGTGCACTGTGCTCAAATTTCTCTTTTTCGTTTGTTTTTTACTGGTTCTGGGTCTGGCAGTGAAAATGATTTTAGACCAGCTATTTTCACAAGCAATGCTAGACATATTACGTTTACATTTAATTTGTGTTTCGCGTTTTTAACAGGAAGAGTAATGCTACACTTATTATATTTTTATTTCATATTTCTATATTACATAATGTGATATGTTCATATTATATGTCACATCAATTAAATCAATTAAATGTATTTTAATAAAGAAAGTTTAATTAACAGTTTTTTTTAAAGTGTTAATAAATCATAAAAAGAAAAAAAAAATTAAATAATTTTAATTGATGTGGTTGTCCACCTCATATGCCACATAAGGTGGTATGAGAATATGGTATACAAATATGGTAAGAGTAGCATTATTCTTAGTAGGAATGTTTATTAGAGAAATAGTACACAAAATGGTACATAAATATTGTATGACTATAATAAATTTTAGGCTTTTTATCATAACTGGTCTCTAAGATTTGCGAAATTATTATCGTTCGTCCTTAACATTTTTTTCTAACACTAATGGTCCTTAAGGTTATCCTCCACACATCAAAATGGTCTATGCCGTTAGCTTTCGTCAAATTTTCTTTTAAATTATTGACGTGGTATGTATGTGAAGCCCACACATCCGATAGTATAGAACCACATGGTTTTAAATAAAATAAAATGTATTTTAAATATTTTAAAACTTAAAATACATTTTAAATTTTTTTAAAGGAATTAAGTGTTTCTAGGAAAACAAAAAACCGATCCAAGGCAAGGGGCCATAGAAGGCGCAACGCTCTCTCTTCAACTCCTCTCCACCATCATCAATGCCAAGCCCTCCTCCTCCTCCTTCCTCACCAACCCAAACCCAAAAGCCTGAAACCCATCCTTTCTCCCCCGTTCACTGTTCGCTCTGTCCTCCAATACAATAGGAAGAACCAGACTTGATCCAATTTGGAGCCTAAAAAGAAAAAGGAAACAGATATTTTTTTGTTTTGGAAAAATTTAAAGCAAAGTTGGCCTAGAAAAGACTCCTCCAACGTGAAAAAAATGATCACAAACACCATAGTGCATGCATGGTAATTAACAAATGGTCGATTAATGACCGTTGGAAGTGAAAACATCATAACATCATATTTATAATATAATATTAATTAACCATAAACCATATTATTGATACTGATAATTCAATAGAATACCAGACAAATCAACTAAAAAACCTTCTAATAACAAACGAAATCCCTAAACCTCTCAAGGAAACTAAAACCCTAATTACACGAACTAGAAATGTATGTTATACTTATAATGCATAAGAATCCATAGGATATCATAGCGGTCTCTGAAGGCAGACATATGCACAATCTCACCGGCCTTGAACATCTCCTGATTCAAAATCTGGTTCCAGCCACGTGTTAAAACATGACCATGATTTCCATTTTAAGGTCACTTAGTCGGGTGAGCATGTATTGAGGAATTTCAGCCATCTTCTTCCAAAATCTGATTGAGAATAATGCACAGACGACAATTGACGAAATCCAAGCAGGCAATGGCCTCCTATATATAATCAGGTACCCAACAACTTGATTGCTAAGATACTTGAAAACCACAATTATAAACCACATTATGTAGCATGCCAACTCATTTAATACACCCATGTGTGCTTTTTTTTTTTTCTTTTTTTTTTTTTATCACCCTTAATTATTATTTTTTGGTCGAATATCCTAATTAAAGCATTAAAAAAAATTAGCATGAGTTGGGGGTGGGGAAGGGAGAGGTAGACAGAGGGGGAAGAGGTGTGTTTAAATAATTTATTGCGCATATTAAAAAGAAGATTTATTTAGTCATATACTCATTCTTAGCATTAAAATTATAAATAAATTCTACATCATTTAATTTCTATAAACAAACCCAAAAAATGACAGTTGACCCTATTGAATTTAATTTTAATTATTAAATTACTTTGATATCCTATTAAGTGTGTTGGGCTTTTTTATGAGGTTTTTGGGTTGGGTTAGTTTTAAGAAATCAATGGTAGTTTTGTAATTTAAAAGAAGTTAAAAGCCTTTTTGTTATGTTGTAAATAGGCTTTAGATGTGTTTCTAAAATCTATTTCATATAGGGTTTTTTTATAATTTGGACTCATATATTGGGTGTTATAGTAAATCTCCCTAAAAAGAATTGTTTGTGCCTAAATTCTACGTGCCAGTCCAACTAATTATTAGCCCATGTCAAAAATAATGGTTTAGGCTATGTGTTACCAAAATCAAAAGTCAACCCATATAGGTTTAGAGGCCCAGACTTTTATGAACCAATTGCAATGAATAAATTTACAGATTAAAGATTAATAGCCATTAATGGTGATTTAATCTGGACAAATAAGTTTCCAATTGGTTAAAAATTAAGCCTAGCTGCTAGTCTCTCCAAAGGTTCAAAATTTGATCATCACCGTTGATCACAATTTCAGAAATCAAGTCAGCAAATTCTTAGGGAAGATCTTTATCTCAAGAAAGCTCACGTGAGTCTAAAGTCAAAATTTCAACAAGGCAAAGGACATGATGAAGAGTTGGTAGAAGGTTTAATCGGAAAACCACTCCCCATAACCATTTAATGCCAGAAAATAGGGCCAACTTTCTTTCCGACGCTCGTGAGGATTTTGCATCAGGGCAAGTGGGGTTTACAAGAGATAAACAAGAAATAAGAGAGTTGGTTGACAGGAGATCAAAACTGATCATCATGAAAGCTAACTTTTGATGGGGGTTTTTTGTTAGACTAAACCACTATCCCTTTTTCGCACTGGAACAAGGAATCCTTTCAATTATTTCTTCCTCCAGATATTAAGGAATAAACCCTCATTCAGATTCTCTATAAATATGAGAGGAGATGAACATGATAAAGGACAGCCAAAAATTCAATCAAAACAAAAATTCTCGTTCATACTGACAAACTAAAACAAGATCATACAATCTCAAAAGCCTTCATACTCGAAAGCAATCAAGCTCTTTTATTTACAAAAGACATCCAGTCTCTAACAAAACAGGCAGAACTCAGGTTTCTGACTTCAGGTTCAACTTAAAGAAGCAGCTCACTAAGAAGACGAGATTTCTCTCATTACGAATTTGGTTTAGCATAGGCGAATTAAGCAGAACTCAGGTTTTTCATAATATGAAAACCTCAACAAATTTACAGAGATGCCTTGATCTCTTAGAATTGCCAGAATAGCTCTTGGATGATTCATAATCAAGCAGAACATGTACTGAAGTGCAGCTCCAGGTCAGCAATCGTCAATCCAACCACTTCCAACCCCATCCAGACTGAAGAGATCTCAATTCTGCCCATCCAACAAGCCTCTCCATGTCTAAAATAGATTAAAGCTCTGCCAATCTCAACATTGGTATCGATTTCCAGCTGAACCTCATCAGTTAAAGGTGCTGACGTTTGAATCCAGCACAAATATATCCAGCCCAGCCTGAATCACAGGCAACAATCCAAGCAGAAATTGAAGCCCACTGTTCTGATGTCCTTTCAGATGTGGCATTTCCCTTTTTTTAAAAAAAATTGTGTAATAGACAGTTCTATTTAAAACAGTATGATTTATTTTCAATATTCATTTTGGCCAAAACTACTAGTTTTACTGTGAGAAATTGTGAAGTCTTCACCAGTTTGAGGCAAGAAAAGAACCTACTTATGAGATATTCCTCACCCAAATTCACAATCACTTGTTTAAAGTCAGTAACTTGGGACGCAAGTTATCTATTTTTCATAAGATTGTTAGGGTATTGACTGATAACAGTGGCACGCTCGCACACCAAAGAAAGTTGATTTGTTGACCACAAATGGTTTTCAAGCCAATGGAGAATTTCACCTTACCATCATAAGAACTAAATCTAAACAAATGAACAAGAATTTTCCCAAAACTTATTTTTTTTTATTTTCTAAAATCTGCATATTAAATTATTTATTTAATTAACAACATTCTTTCATCCTAATTCAAGTAATTTTTTAACGGCCAAAAGATTATTTAAAGAAATTAACAAAGAACGAAGATACAAACCACATTTCAGATCCTCAAAGTTCAACTGACAATAAATTTAAAAAGTAACGATGAAATTTTCACCAAAAGAGAAGGTTAATGATATTGTTTTAAGTATAAGAAAAGTGACTGATGTTATGAGGAAAAGGGAGAAGGTCTAAAAGACAAGGTTAGAGAGAAGTTTGCTAGCATTCTCCATTATTTTATTTTTTTAACACAAGTGATAATCTAAATTATAAGGGAAGGGGATCTCACACACATTACCAAGGTGTCATGGGAGTTCGAACATGTATGCAAATGAAGACCCTTTTCTATTGCACTAGACCCAATTCGCAACTATTTTCTTTTTAAAAAATTAACAATTTCTATTGTGTTCTATGTACATGCACAATTTGCGTATTTTTCTTCTTGTAAGAACCATACTCGATCCAATTTCAAGTGAAATTGGTCTTCACCATGTTTTGGAGCCCAAATGGACCACAAAATTAATTAATTTCTTTTGGAAAATCTTAAAGGAAAGTTCGACTAGAAGAGAGACTTTGCCGTAATCCCAACGTGAAAAGATGAACAAACAAAACAACATAGATAGTACATGGTAATTAATGGCCTTGTGATTGGAAGTGAAAATCATATAATAAACAAAAAACTTATGAAGAAAGTAATTAAGGATCTCAAAAACCTTCATCCAATAAGTAACTAAATTCTTGAAAAACTTCAAGGAAACTATAAAACCCTAATGACACGAAAAACTTAGGAAGAACAACTTAGGAGGAACCTAAGGATCCCAAATTTCTTATAATTGTAATGCATAGTAAACTCGATGTCATCCTTCTCGTCTATGTAAGCCCAGAGATGCACAATCTCACGGCCTGGAAATTCTCCTTCCGCGCAATCCGTTTCCAGCCGTCAGTTAAAGCATGGCCATCCTTAGGAGGAACCTAAGGAAATTAGAGTGACATCTGGTTAGGTTACTCGTTTCGAATTTCGGGTCAATCATTTCATCTGCGTGGTTACTAGATTTCTCAACCTGCTTGCCTGATTGCATGAGATCTCTAGCTACTTGCCTGATTGCATGAGATTATTGCTTGTTAAAGAAGAGAACGAAAAAGTCACTTCAAATTTATTTTCAGTACGTATGTTATTATATTCAAAGAATGAAAAACTAGTTTGTCATATCTGCACATCTAGATGCCACACCAATTCTCACTAAGCAAAATCCCAGAAAAGGAAAATTAACAGAAGAGGTCATCATGCATTCTTTATTTTTTTTATTTTTTTTAAAAAAGGGTAATTGTCCAAATAAGAAAGCTTGGAAATTTTCCTCAAGTTTAGTTTTGGAGATTATTTTCTAATACGTGCACATTAGATTATCTATCTATATATATAAAGCAAAAGATAGATAATTGTTAAACATTCAAAATACTAAAAAATGCCCTTGATTAATGCAAATATTAAAATTTGAAATTATTAATTAAATGAGGATAATAATGGTCAATTTATATTTTTCTTATTTTAAAAAAAATTAAAAAAAACAAAACCAATTGACAAACGCTCAGAGAGGTCAGGGCTACTATATATAACGCAAAAGAAGAAAAAGAGTGAAATATTCGAAACACCAGAAAATATCATTGGTTAATGCAAACATTAAGAATTGAAATTATTAATTAAATGAGGATAATGTGTTAAATTCACACTTTTTATATTAAACAAAATTTAAATTGAAAAAACAAAATCAGATAATGAGTCCTATTTTTATGGAGCACAACTCCACATTATCTTTTTTAATTCTAAAATTAAAAAATTAAAAAATTAAAAGCAATTGGCCCACGCTCTAGTATATTTAACACAAGTACCACTCCTTTTTTGTCTGAGACAAAATTACCAATATTCTTTCATCCTATTCTACTTAATTTTTAAAGGGCCAAAAATTATTTAAAGAAATTAACAAAGAATGGAGATACAAGCCAACATCTTAGATCCTCAAAGTTTAAACTATAGAGTAAAAAAGTTTTGAATGAAACGCAACATAACGAGTAAAAGTGACGTATTTAAAAAAAATGGTGTCAACAATTCGCAAGAAAATAAATAAGATTGAACTCAGGGCTAGAAATCTTGGCTGCCTTGACAATACCTAGCAAGCCCGTCCTGCAACATGTTTAAAATCACAGAATTTACAGACAAGGATTCCAAACAGAACCCCATGGTATACATGCATTAAACAATGAGCATGCATTATACAACCTTAGATTATGAATTTAGATTCAGCATTACTTCCTCCCGTATGTAGCATAGCCTGCGATTATTTCATCCGCCATCCTCAATAATCAATTCCTTGCTGAATATCCGCCAATTATAAAGTTTTATGATTTAACTCTTTATTCCTACAACAGGGGTCAAAGACATACTGAACTGTACAGTATAACAATAATTCCCAGCTTGTCGTCCATCAGCTTCTTCCACAAGCTTCGCCGGTGTTCATTTATCAAGCAACTACTTGGCATCTCCATGCAATAATCGACAGAGATGGAAGCCTCCGATGGGGTAGATACATGAAATTTCTACAGATAGCTAGTCACACAATTCACCTTTGAGAGAAGTTAACAGCATGAGGTGGAATTTCAGCAATCCCAGATGGGGGAGTTTGTGGCCTTGTTATACTAACATCAGGAACTCCAAAGTCGGAGTGTAGAATGTCTGCCCCATTCCATCCAACACCAGCTATAGTTGTCATGGTGAAGGAACTGATTACTCCAACAGTTTGATAATAATCGTCAAAGAGAAAAGAACTGAAAGAGTAGCAAGGGTAAAAAGCAAAAAGAGGAACATCTTTGAAAAAGGATACAATCCGTTCTCCACATATCTGTAATGCTAACTTCAGCATCAGACAAAAGCCAGTAGTCTGCATCATTCTGCAACAGTAACAACAAGGTATTCAACCAGAATCCACACATTGTCCGCCAGAAATTTGATTTACCAAATTATAAACATATACATTGTTGAGAATATTCATGGTTTTGTAAAAAATTTTACACGAGCATACGGAACTCCATATGCTCTATTAATCTGAAAAAGGTTGCAAGTATATAGCTAAAATCCATAGGCTGACTGATTTCTTATCCTTGATAGTCGACTTTCAGTCTTGAAATTATGCTTTTTTTTTTGGCTTTCAATTACTAAACAAAAGAAATTGGTCAAAATAACTATACTTACATCAACATCAGAGGGGACAATCTTCATCATTCCCCCAGCAAACTCCTGAGAAGTGTTAATATCAGAGCACGTTTGATCAGCCTGTTGCACCCAAGGTTCAATTTCCTTTCCACTGCTCTCCACAGTGATCACTTCTGTTGTTGGGTGTTCGTTGGACCCAGAACCAGAAGCAATTGGGAAACTCACAGGTGGCTCAGCGCCATTTATATCCTCAAACTTCTCCTCAAATTGACTAAAATCAAATAATAAACACAGATAAATAAATAAATAAAAACAACAGGATATCCCATTCAACATGCAAAACAAGCAGGTCCTATTCAATTGAAGAAAGACCATAAACGTATGTAGTTATTTCATCCAAAAAAAGAAGGAAACAATACCTGACAAGGTAGACATCAATGGGTCCCATTGTGCTTCTAAGTATGATCCTGTATCTCCTCTGTGGATAGTCAACTGCCTGGTGTATATTGAAGGAGAATCAAAATTGTACCAAAGTGAAAAGGAAAAGAGAGCATGTGCCTTCTGAAACAAATATAGGTTCTTGACTTACTTCATCAGGATCCGGGACTTCCAAGGTGGTTCCATGTGGAGCTTTAATTGCTATCAGGGTTTCATTCTGGAAAAGAAAAGGCACGAGTAGTTTAATGGAAACCACTAAACCATCATAGAACAAAGAGTTAGAAGTGATGCATGATACTCACGTGGAAGCAGGGTATGGCTTTGATGTCTTCTTCAGTGACAAACAGCCACCTAGAGTACAAGTTGAAGGTACCATAAAAACGTACGAGTATACACAGAAGCAAGTAATTAATAATATAAACAAAACAAGTGAACAAGAAAATAATCAGAAATATTGATGAACAAGAAGATTTTACTTTCGGTTGTTTTCATCTTCACTCAAATCCCTCAATTTTTCCTGCATCTCTCTGCAAAAGTGCAAAAGCATCAGCATCTTCCGATAGTTTGAAGATAGTTAAATTGATTTCAGAAAGAAGATCAATGGCATAAACCTTATTTGGTCATCTAATGTGCGCTCTTTTAAGGATAGGTTTTCAACTTCTGCCTGCAGGACAAAGCCACAACTTAGAAAGTCCATCTCTTAGAAAAGCCACTAAATTTTCATTGTTTCCTTTTAGCACCAGGGATTTCACAGCAATGTAGACAGCTAAAATCTGCAGATCTATAATTACTACAGAAGAAGCTTACTCGTGATGATTCAAAAGATAACAAACATGGATAAATAAATAAGCTCCTGGTCTTTGCATGACAAGAGCTTGCAACATTTAAATACCTGTAGTATAGAGAGATCACCATCCAACTCCCCTGGCCTTGAAGCATCAAATCCCCTAATCATTCATTTAACACATCCTTGCGTAAGTTCCCATGTGTTCCAAATTGTATTAGAGCTTGAATTGAATTTAGACACAAGAAAGGAAATTTTGGAATAAACAATCAAAGATTACTTCCAACGTATTCTGTTCTTGAGCTTCTTTTCAATTAGACCTATGCCTTCCAAGACGTTTGTAATGTCATATATCCGCCTCTTCTGAACCTGTCTCATTTGCAAACCTTTCAATCAGTACAGACCCAAATGCAGATAATATATGCGTTCATATGTATGTATAACGACAGAAAATGGTTACCTCCAAAGTTTCTGCTGCTTTGTTTAGATCAAGAATTCCATCCTCTGCATGCTTAATCAAATTGATGAATTTCTTTGTCAACAGACCTGGAAAGTTTGAGTACAGTTATCTCACAGTGACATCATTTGACAGCCGTAAGAACTGGCAGTATTACAAGAAAACAAGAACTCATTCAAGGTTTACCTAGAGAACTGTCATAACGACAGCTGCCAGCTGGAGTAAGAGGAGAAGGGGAGCCTGCATGTTGACAGAAAGTATCCAATTAGATTAAGAAAAATTCATTTATCTATATAACAATATAATCTTTAAAAAAAGGATGTGCACCCTACATGGACTAAACTTTTATTGAAGCTTATCTTGGTGATTTGTTTGAGTTAGGCCAAAGAAATGATGAAAGTCAAGCAAAAAAAACCTAAGAGATAAGAAAATTTCCCACCAGCATTTGACACAGGTGTCTGAGGCCCAGATCTATTGCCCTTTGAAGCCTTTGACCTATTGTTTATCCTTCCCCCTTTTGTAGACATGGGAGTCTGAAGGGGACTCTGAACGACATTAGTATATCCAGGACTGCTTGTCCAATCACTGTACTCAACTTCATTATTATCCTTCCGTGTAAGTTGCTGAAAAACACCAGCAAAGGTAACAATACGTACAAGGCAAGTTAGAAACCATGCTAGTTAAAATGCACAACTATAGTGGATCTATTAGATAATGAAGGGTATGTACGAGATAAAAATTGAAAATCAATTAAGATAAGTTGGAGGGTGGAGGATGTAACCACAAGGATGAAATGGGAAAAATTTCTTGCCACTAAGCATAGTTGACAGTCACGTCAAGGTAAATGGGCAAAGCAATAAGGAGTTATTCTTTTTAAATAAATAAAAAATAAGATAGATTACTAAACAGACATATATGATATATCTTTCTCTCTCATAAGGATAGAATCACTGCAAACACACAGAGCACAAATGCACCTGTTTTCAAGTGCTAAACATATAAAAGATAAGCATCATGCAATCTTCTCAAGAAATTACCACATCTCATGAGCAACAATTGATTCCAAAAAGGAGCCAAATACTACAACTCGAAAACCTACAGTCACACCCGTAACTTCTTAGCAGATTAGGAAACGCAGTATAATGTGATACACAAGCACCATATCAGATATCCACATCTCAGTTTTTCCCTCATCACGAACATTCCCAATTCTTCACTTTGACAAGTTGCATTATGAGCTAAACTTATGATTTTATTATTGTTAGCCTAACTTACAAAATTGCAATAAGTTGATAGATAAAGTACAACCAAATTAAATATCTTAACAATCAGTACCTTAGCGTTAAGTGAAGAATAGGGGTTTATTACCTACAAAATAGCACTGATGAGCTAATCACAATTTTCTTATTACAAATTGATACCAATCTCATAGAAACCCTAAACACACAAACCATCACTTCAGCCAAAAATCCAGACAAGCACTCTGAAAGCATCTAACCATCTTCCTCACCACAATTATCAAATCCTCAAGCAATTACAACACAATTCCCCAAAACAAAGCAACGCAGCGAGATAGACACGCAGATATGCGTGAGATGGCAACAACTCACAGGAGATCGAACATGAATAGCTTCAGGTTCTTGGTCACCAGCTCTGCGAACACCTCCAGCAAATCGATGGTAATTGTCCGGAGGGAAGGGCTGCGGCTTCGTCGACTCAAACGCGAGGTGACGCCTCAGCGGCGGCAGGATCTGGGTGCCGCCGGCGGTGGCCGCCGTCGCCGGCGTTGGTTGGCGGTTGGGAGCTCGAGCGCAGCCGGACATGGAGGGATCGACCGGCTCGAACTATCGGCGGTTTCCGATTGCCAAAGACGATCGGTGAAGGAGAGACAGATCTTTAGGGTTTGGGGAACCGAGAGAATCGGTGCGAGAGGGGAGGAGGAGGAGGTTTAGGGTTTATGGGGAGGCGAAATGGGATCCGGAGTGGGTAGAGAGAGAAAGATAGGGGTTAGAGAGAGAAAGTGAGGGTTAGAGAGGGAAAGTGGGTTAAGGGGGTTAGGGAAAGAGCTAGCAGAAAACGAGGGAAGGGAGGGAATTTTTAGTTTCGGATAGATGTGGAGGGAACACGGCGGAAAAAATTAATTTGTTAACTGGTTTCCTTTTTTGGACCCTTGTATTTTTCATAATTGTGTTGTTGCCCTGATGAGAGGTAAGTTTTACAAATTGACACTGCTCCAACTTCTTTTTATCAAGTGTAATTATTTATACAAACTAGTATTGGCATGCGCTTGATACATACTAATCTCTTGTTACGCGCTTGATACAAACTAACCTCTTGTCACGCGCTTATGTGCATGCCAATTGATTTTTATTGAAAAATTGATATACATTTTAAATTTTTATGTGTTTTTTATATTAGCATTAATTATTAAAACAAATAAAAAAAGAAAGAGAGGAAGATGGGTGGTGGTGGAGTGGGATAAGTGGCACATTAAGAAAGTGGGTTTTGCGTTTTTCATTTTATTTTAATGATATTTGTGTTATCATTTTAATTTCATTATATTAATTTGTTGTATCATATTACTTTATCTAATTAAGGGCTGTTTTGGGTTTTTTAATGTTTCATTGTTTGACATGTTTGCTTTATATATACATATAATATTAGTCATGGTCGGTCTTAAAATTTTTAGGATCCTGTGCGTAGCTTAAACGGGAGCCCTCATTCCAATATGAAAATATTTATATAAAAATTTACCATGACTTAACACCATAGAAAAAATTCAAAGGTGATTATGATGATGATAAGTAGTGAAACAACTTTAATAATTTATTTTATTTTTTTAACAGAAGAGGATATGGAAATGTATATTTACTTCTTGAAAAAAAAATATCCGTATGCCAAAATGTTCATTAATTTACAAATGAAAAAGGAGATCAACCGGAGGGCATGAATGAAAAAAGAAGAATAGAGTTGTTGGAAAAAACAATATATTTGGATGCCCTGTTTGGAATTATTCCAAAAGGATGGGGCCAAAGTCGAAGCTGCTAATAGAAAAGACAAGAAACGAAAAATACAAGAAGACTCGCCGATCCGCGCCTTTATTTGTCTTTAAACAAATTATGATTTTATTTCAGGCTCAATTCTCACAGCTCCTCTCCAACCCTAAATTCGGGTGACCACAATTTACATAAACTTTGGTGCTACTACTATTGGATCCACGACACGTGGCAATCATTCAGCCCATTCTCCATGGGTCAGCTAGGTCAGAGTCTGGCCAGAGACTGTTAATAGGCCGTACCAAGCTCGGCCTAGTTTTTATGCTAATGATGTACTTTTGGGCCCTATCCTCATCTCATAACCTCTCTAAGTTTGTTTAGTAGTTGTTTTATTAAGCAAGATTTCTATAGTGAGGATCTTATATATGAAGCTTAGATGAGATCATATTTTTTAACCGTGATAATTCTTTATTAAGACCTAATTTGATAAATAAATACAAAGACTTAGGTTTTTCTTTTATGACCTTTTTTATTAAGTACCCGTTTGACTTTGCTTATTTGGGGTGATAAGTGATTTTTTAAAATTTTTGGGAAGTCCAGCCTGTTTGATAAATTATGATAAATAACTTATTGTTAAAAATTGCTATGAGAAATAGCTATAAGGGAAAGCACCCTATTTTCTGATTATGCTGGAATCAGTTTTGAAGAGGCGCTGGGTTTAATAATTATGCGGCAATCATTTTGTGATTATGCGGAACTCAGTACCAATAACACTTTTAACAAAAAGTTTACCAAACGCCAAACTGCTTTCTATCACAACTGATTTATCTCATAGCAAATATGACAACGATTATTTTCACAGCACAACAATATCAAACTGGCCATAAGAGATGCGATAATATACTAAACTCACACACACTACACAGATGCTATGACTAAAACTCAAGACCTTGCCTAATGGAGCAATTGCTCCAAACCATTACAGCAGTGGGTCATTTGCATTTTTTAGTTACAAAGAAAAACCTAGTAATTTTTATTTACACAAGAAAACTTAACTATGTAACAAATATTTTGATTATTAGCTAACCAGCGAGCGACAGAGGCGGAGTTAAGAAATTAAGTAAAAGTGAACATTTTTAAAATTTCAAACTCTCTTTTTTAATGAGAAATCAACATAATTTTTTAAGGAAATCCCTAATTCTATAAACCTTTTTTTTTTTTTCTCTACTCATTGATTCATAGTAACAAAATATATGCAATTAAATTTTTTTTAACATGAGCATGAAATAGACTACAACGAGAAAAGGGGGCATTTAAAGAAGTTAAGAGGAATTTATAATGTTTTTACAAGATTACTATAACTAATTTCATAGAATCATTTGAGGTTGGGACGATAGTGCAATCAATCAATATGATTTGAACTTGAAATCTCCTTCAATACTAGTGTCATTTTGTTCATTATCAATCCACTTCCAAGTTTCAACCACATTTATTACTAGCAAATGACATATTCTCATATCAATTGTTGTGTTATATGACAGTATGATACCTCTAGTATTATTGTACAATGTATAGTAAAACACCTCTACAATTCTTACCTAAACTTCTCCTAAAATTTGAGAAATCTCCAAACCACCCCCCAAATTCAATTGGGTATTTCGAAAATGGTACTCCTCAAAATTAATTTTCAGATATATCCCCCAAAATTCGAACAAAATGTTAAAAAGACCACCTATTTTTATCATTTTTCCAAATCATCAGAAATCGAATTTGTACACCACAGAGGAGAATTTCTGAAAGGGATGGAAGAATTACAAAAAATCTCCAGCCTATCCCGAAACCGAGCCTCACTGGTTTTTAACAAAACAGGCAGAGGAAAACAAACCCCTTTCTCCACACACCGCTGGTGTCTCGGCCGAATCCGATTCTCCAAGCTGAACGAGAAGTAGTGCGGAAACTCCTTGAGCTCCTTCAAGTCTCGCCCCATCTCCACCACGAAGTAATTGAATTTCGGCTCGAAATTCTGCTCGATGCTGTAGCAGAAGAGCTGCGGGAACCGCCGAAACATGGAGAGAGCGTCTCGGCGAGAGAACCCGATTTTCTCGAGGTAGTCGATTCGGGGCTGGAGCTTGTCCTCGACGCTGCAGGAGAGGAGAGAGGTGTGCTTGTTCACTTGGGAAATGCCGATGCTCTGGAGGAAGTAGAGGGTGGGGCGGAGGCGGGTCTTGACGCAGCAGGCAAGCAATCTGGGGCGTCGATTGAGGACGCGGCGGAGATCGGAGCCGTTGACGCGGGCCTCGCGGAGGAGGAAGGTGAGGACGGGGACGATTTCGGCGACTCGGGAGGAGAGGATTTCGGGGCACATGCCAATGAGGCGGCGCAGCTCCGGGGAGTTGAAGCCGATGGAGGTGAGGAGGAAATGGACGGTGGATTTTATGTGGGGGAGAGGGGAGGAGAGGATCGGAGGGTGGTGGTTGATTAAGGAGAAGAAGTCGAGGCCGATTGAGTCTAGGTAGAGGACTTTTTCCTGGAAGTCTGAGTGGGGGGTTGGGGAGGAGGGTGGCTTGAGGGATTGGAGGGGGAGGGAGAGGGTGGTTTTGGTGGAGAGGATTGGGAAGTGGGGGGATTTTGGGTTTTGGGGGTGTAAAGAGTGGAAAGAGTCATGGTGAGAGGAAGAGAGGGATTGGGGTTTGGGGTTGGGGTGGGAGTAGGAGGAGAAAAAGGGTTGCTTGGTGGTGGTGAGGAAGTGGGTTTCTTGCATTTGGTTGTTTGGGTGTGGTTTGGGTGCTGGTCATGGCTGGGTATGAGTAGTAGAAGTGTTGTTTTGGGGAGAAGGGGAGGAAGGAGAAAGGGGTGTGGGGTGGGTAGAGGATAAGGCTTAAAATGCTCCAAGCAATATCATTGTGGAGATTGTGATTGGTGAGGGAGTAATCAGTAATCTATCTTTTGACCCAAAAAAAATATATAATCAGTAATTTTTCTGAAAAAAAGGAAGGAAATTTATTGGGCCAGCCCATTTTATTGGACCTTACAATGCCAATTCTAGGGGGAGTTGTTGGTTACACCCATAAATTTGATTACTATACTCCAAGAATTCTATGGTTATAGTGAGGGCTTATTTAATGCCCTTAGATGAAGTTCAATTTCTTAATTGTTGGATCAAATTGGTTAGTTTGATCCAATAATTAAGATATATGACGTCATCTAAGAGCCTTGGAATAACTCTAGTTTGATCCACTATACTCAGTCTCAAAAGGATTTGCAAATTTTTCAGTTTCACTCACTAAAGGGAAATGTTCTTTTATCCAAAAAGTCTCAATTCTTTCAAACCTTCATAATCATCTTAGCATAGGATGTTTATGATGCTAGACTGCAAAATAAGACTATTTATTATAATGTGTTGTATAGATTCACAATCGGACAACATAATGAAGAAAAAGTAAAATCAATTACAATTGGGTCCAAATTGCTTCCCCATTTAAGAATCTCAAAGTGCTAAGGTACAAGATTCTACCTAGCAAACTTCGACCATGGGGCCCCAAAACTTCCTCACTTCCCCAAAGTCAATCCTAGATGGATAGTAAACCCATCCTAATCATGGTGTTAAATTCGATCATTTACATAGAATTCAAACGCAGGGCACCAAGAGAAACGGACCATTGACCTAACATAATCCTAATATGTTTTCCCACTACCCAAAGGACCTAACCAAAAAATAAAATTCCACAAATGAAGGCCCAAACCATATAACAATGCCAACTCAAAAAACACAAAATACACACACACACACACACACAAAGTTTATTCGTTTTATTAGCCCTTAAATTTCTACCCGCTTTGCATTTGAGTTTATCAATTTTCAAAATCATTCCCGTGGTCCTTTAACTTTAGTTTCGTAAGGAAAAATGATCATGCTGTTAATTTTGTTAACTTTTTATGTTAAATGTAGGGGTTAAATGATATTTTTGTATTATTTTTAATTTTTAATTTCTGAATATTCATTTCACCCCAAAAGTAAAACTACAAATTAAAAAATCTTATTCCTGTCCTCAGTCAAACTAAAAATTAAAAATTAGTTCTTATTCCTAAAAACTTGAATTTTTTTTTTCGTATTTTTTTATAATGTTTTAAATATTTTATTAATATTTTAATCATTTTAAAATTTTAAAAATATAAAATACCATTTTACCCCTGTATTTAACTAAAAAGTTAACAAAATTGACGGCATGACCATTTGTCCTAACGAAACTGAAGTTGAAGGACCATGAGAACGATTTTAAAAATTAAGGGACTCAAATACAAATCAGGTAGGTCTAAGTTCATGGGGTAATAAAACGAATAACCCTATTATATTTAGTTACCTAGATTTCCGATTCCCCCAAATGTATGGAGCCCGGTTGGCCGGTTCGGTTCAGCCTAGTCACCAAACCCTCCAACCACTACTTATCCTCTCACTGTCCCATACCTTTTCTCCACCTTAAGACTCTCAGCCCATTCACACTGACTCTCGACCAGTGAGTGACTGAGTGGGTGAGCTCTCAACAAACCATGGCTGCCTCCACCGCTCTCATTTCCTCAACCCCATCTAGGGCTTTCTCCTCCAAATCCACGCCTCTCGTCGCGTCTTCCTCCATTTCCAAGCCCACCTCCCAAACCCTAACCTTCCCCAAATCCTTCAATGGCCTCCGCCTACCACGCGTCGCCCACTCGGTTTCTCTCTCCCGGGGCGCTCATTCCAGAAGGTCCTTCCTTGTCAAAGCTTCTGTGGATGAGCTTCCTCTGGTTGGAAACGTAGCTCCTGATTTTGAGGCTGAGGCTGTTTTCGACCAGGAATTCATCAAGGTCGAATCTTTAACTCTTCGTTCATTTTCTGCAATCGCATGCTGTAATTTCTATTTTGGGTTTGTGGAAACTGAAGCTTTGCTTTTGAATTTCAGGTCAAGCTCTCTGAATACATTGGGAAGAAATATGTGATTCTGTTTTTCTACCCACTGGACTTCACATTTGTTTGCCCCACAGGTTTGTTTTCACCGTCAACATTTCTCTGCAAAATTTTCAATCTTTATTCGATGCTGAGTTCTCCTTATGTTTTCTGTGTTTGACCCTTGTTGCAGAAATCACTGCTTTCAGCGATCGTCACGCTGAGTTTGAGGAACTCAACACAGAAATCTTGGGTGTTTCAGTTGACAGTGTGGTAAGTTCATTCCTGCTTCCCACTATCTGTAATATCATAATGTGCTTTGAAAAGCCCTTGTTTCAAAAAAAATTCTTTAATTTGCATTGTTCTTTTATAATGCATTGCCAGACATTACACAACAAAGTCAATATTCTGCTAACAGAGGTGTTATAACCTCGTCCAAGGTTTTGGTCTGCTGCACCATATTGCAAAAGGTCAATGAGCATGCACATATTATAATGTGCTAAATTCCCCCTTGGACTATATGTATGCTTCATTATTTTGATACGAGAGAATGATTCTGTCTGTACCGTGGGATGAAATTTAAAAATGTCAAGATTAAGTGTGTTCAAGTAATTAAGTTTTTATGCATCGGATTTTCTGACTTCCAACAGAAATTGGACTCCTGGGGTGGGTGGGGCAAACAATGCATGTGATTTTGGGCCAAAATGCCAATTCCCAGTGTTGGTGGAGGAACAACACTTACAGACAAGAAGGGCATTCAACCGAGAAAAAAAGGATGGTGTAACATTAAAAGAACTAGGAGAACTGATATTTATGGTTGGAATAAAAAGGATTCACCAAGGCTGGCAACATCAGAAGGTTGTGTGCTTGATGATGATTGATGATGATGATGTGAATCAGCTTATTTTCTCCAATTTTTGGTTATTTTGACTTCTGTATTTGATGTTTTGCACATCTGATTTGGGCGTATGTATGTGTGCTTACTTGATGTAAAATGGTTTGAGAATTACTCTTGGGTTTGCGAGATGAATTTATATTAGTCTTTTACTGTATTTTTCGTAGTTTTCGCACCTTGCATGGGTCCAAACAGATAGGAAGTCAGGAGGACTTGGCGATTTGAACTATCCGTTGATATCTGATGTCACCAAATCAATTTCAAAATCCTATGATGTGCTGATCCCAGATCAGGTATGAGATTTAATTATAATTGGTTTTGAATTTAGTGAATAAGAAACTTGTGGGGGACTCAATGATGTTATAATCTGGATTACTTAGAAGTTTGGTTTCACTGTGATAGGGAATTGCATTGAGAGGACTTTTCATTATTGACAAGGAAGGTGTCATTCAACACTCCACCATTAACAATCTTGCCATTGGCCGTAGTGTGGATGAGACTAAGAGAACGCTCCAGGTAAACATATTCATCAAGGCCAAGATAGAAATGGGATGATTTAGTTTCCAAGATCTGCCTTATATCTGAGAAATTCGTTGTTGTGTTGCCTGTTACATTTTCTAATTGCTTTTTGTCGCTTCTTTTCTTTGCCTGGGTTGGATCCTGCAGGCCTTGCAGTACGTTCAGGACAATCCTGATGAAGTTTGCCCTGCTGGTTGGAAGCCTGGGGAGAAATCCATGAAGCCAGACCCCAAGCTCAGCAAAGAGTACTTCTCCGCGATATAGTGGTAGTACACTGCGTATCTATGTCGGATTCAGATAGGGAGTTGTAAACGAGTTTTGTATTTGTGTAATGTCTTTTTCAGTTCTTGGTAATTTGAGCAGCAGCCTGTCACAATAAACCCAATGAATGGGACTTACCCAGATTTTCAGAGAATTCAAGTACCCCAGCCGTTTTATCGTGTTAATGTTCATATGATATGGTCCAACTGGGTCAAAAGCCTAGGAGCTTGATGCACCATAATAATGCAGTTACAAATTACAATGGTGTGTAGGTTTTAAGCAGGAAAGTTTATTTGGCACCGTGGTAGCAGGCTGAGGCTATGATTGTATTTTTTTCCAAGTAAATTATAAGATGGAGAGAATAATCGTCTTTGCTCCTATATCTTTCCCTTTTTCTGCTGTGATGATTGGTTGGGGTTTAAAGGGTAGGCAACTAATCTTTAAATCATCATCTTATTCAGAATTTGAAGGGAGGAAAAGATACTGCAATCAACCTACCAGTGAAAATATGTAATGAACAAGATCTGAGTTATCAATTTGATGGCTTTGCATTATTGCAAATAACCCTTATGAATTTTGATGGCTTAAATAGTCAGATTAACATGAAACTGGGATAACTCTCCCTCTAGTTTCAGTCCCATCCATGGTTTTAGATGCCTCAGCAGAAATTACCCATAAAACCCAATTTAAGACCTACTAGAACCAGGCAATGAATGAATTCTGTCCATTAAAAAACTGCTCCTTATCCATTTCTCCACTGGTTGGTTGGTCTTGATTCATCCATAGCGGGAGCTTGCCTTTGGAAAGACAATCAAAGGAAAAACTTTGCAAGGGTGAGGAAGGATGAAGATCAAACCAGTTCTTCATCACAACCACCCCAAAATCACATCAACAACCCCTACACCAGCCCTCCTCCCCATTACTTGTCATCACATCACCAAAACTCAAACCCTGAAAACCATTAACCCCAACCACACACAAAGCCAGAGGCTGAGGATCTGTACAAACCCAACAACAACCAGAAAGAGATTCTCAACCATATCAGCAGCAACACTTCAGCCTTCACAGCCTCTCGATCTAACTGAAGACAATATCAGACAGGTCTTGGCAGATGCAAGAATTGAATTTGGACAGCTCTTTGACACTTCTGTTGGCATGACAGGTGCTTAATTTTTGCTTTAGTTATTTCGTGTTGGTTTCAGTTTAGATGTTGAGAATGCTTTTGGTTTGGTTTGCAGGGCAAGTTGAACTTGCCGAACTGGACGGGCCCTATGTGAAGATCAGTCTCAAAGGCCGGTTTTGGCACGAACGCAGTGTGGTTCTGGCTAGACTGGCCAATTATCTCAAGCAGAGGATCCCTGTGAGTTTGTTTTCTCACTGAAAATTACTTTGATCTTTACACACTGAAAATTAATGTCCTTTCATTTTTTCCTCAGGAAATTTTGGAGGTAGACATAGAAGATGAGAAACAATTGGATGACAGCCCTGAAAACTTTTAGAGCTACTCACTGCCATTCCCACTGGTTTTTCTTTTTCTTTTCCATGGTTTTTCCCAAAATTGCTCATCATTTCTGTGAATTTCAGTTAAACAAGTTTTAGAGTGAGAAGGAGACAATAGCAATTTAATGAGCCTATTAAACTTGTTTACAGAGAGAAACAGCAGCAACTTTTGTATTGGCAGACTGAAAATTTACAATGATAAGCTGAATATAGAACTACAAGAAGATATGATTGTGTATTTATCGGTTGACCCAAAAAAAAACAAAAGATTGTGTATTTATCTTTGTCAACGACCCCCTAGAGACAGAAAGAGGCATTATGTGATTCAAATTCAATATTGTTGTCTAGTACTTCCACTGCATTAGCTAAAGACTGGAAGAAACCAAAAAAAACAAAAAAACAATCTTTCAAAAGCGTGTTGTTTATGGGTTAAAAATTGAACAAATCAACTAAACTTACAGGCTGGAAACATAATTTTACTTTTATGTTAGATGAGGGTCATTGGAGAAATTTGCAACTGCTACCATGATTAGGATTTTGAATTTTGCTAGCTGGTGTGCGTTTGTCGTCGATGTCATCTATGCATGCACATGCAGGTGACTAACAAACGTTGATTGGTATGCACCGATGAAATCCAAGTGCATTGACAATCGTTGATTGGTATGCACCGATCAAATCTCTCTTTACGATTGTGTTAAAAAGTTCCATGAGTTTATACTCAGTAAGGGTGTTAACCCATCTCTTTTCTTGACTTAACTCAAGCTTTATGACATTAAACTTGTAAATTTCAAATCTCTTATGATGACTAAGTACACCCTTTTGATTAACAACCATGATTATTATCCATTCTCTTTATCATAAAATATAGAGAACGCCACCAAATTAAGAGACTATCTATGTTAGACAGAAGAACTTAAGCAAAAGATTTGCAGATAAGATTGGATACTAGGTATATGCCATTCACATTACGACAGTTTGATCATGCACTAAAGATCCAGTGACTTTACAGCAAAGTTGATTCTGTTTATTCATTTTTGTTTCTACCAACAACAGGCGACCCTTAGATTTATTGACTATGCATATATATTGAGTTGACCTTAGAGGGTGAGGATCTGATTCGGATTCTATTATTAGATCTATCAATTTAATCAAGTGTAATTAGACATTAAAAATCTTCATGTGCCTCACATGGTCACACCACCTGGCCTTTGAGAGAAGTGAGAACCCAATCAACAAGCTGTCCTCAAGTTTGGTGACAAAACCATTTTATAATAACGCAGCAATAAGAATAACAACAACCACCGTCATGGTGCTGCTATTAAGAGTACAAACCTAACTAACATATGTTTCTCGTTTCTTATAAATTAACCCGAAAATTATTTGAACTAGTTAGTCAAATCATCTTCTGTCAATTTAGTTGTTATGCCAAGAAGGTGAATTAGGCAAGCTGAACAAGACATTATACCTGCCTTTTTGAATTTCACTTTTCATAAATTAGACATGAATTTAGTCAGTTGAGATTGGTCCCTACGAATCTTCATTTTTGAAAACTAGAATAGTTCTTATTATGTAATTTTTGCTTAATTTTGTTTATCATACAACTAATTCCCACAATTTTTTTCTGTTGTTTTTTTGGGTATTGTAATGTAATTTCCCATTGCAATTCATCTTCCAGTACTCTCCTAATATTTTGCTCACAAATTTAGAGCAGAAACTGCAGAAGCCATACATGTCACAAAAGGATCGATAGAGTATAAATAAACCAATATAGCAAGAAGAAACTTCAATCGAATTCCTTCAGAGTTTTCCAAAAAGAGACACCGATGGATGATAAGCATTTCCTTCATCCTTTTTTTTTTCTTTTTTTTTTTTTCCTTTTTTTTCCTTAAGATAAATATAATATATATATTATATATCGGAGACTTTGAGAGGGTGCTTCAGCCTTTTCTGGCTCAGCTACAAAAAGACCCAAAGTTCCTATACTGCTGCTGATGTAGATGTACGGTGTCAGACCGTATATGAACCGTATATACTGTGAAACCCAAAACACCCAAAAAGAGGAGACTCTATTGCATGATCAATCAAAAGCCAACACATCACGTGGTTCAGACACATAATTTATTCTGTCCACCTCTTCCCAAACCAGCTTTGATGTTATTTCATCCTGCTCTGGTACATACTCCTGAGATTACCAAAAACCGACATAAATTAAAATCATATCAAGTTTTAAACACCAATTTTGATGTTATTGCATTCCCTAATCTATAATTAGGCTCATATATATCATAATGCCCCCAACCCAACATTGTCGTGAAGTTCGACCACATAGGGTTTGGTCGGATCCAATTTTCTTTTACCGGATTGAACTGAACTGGCATACTAATAATATCTGATTATTCATAACACTAAAATATGATAATCTGCTACAAAAAAAAAAGTAAGCAAAGTCCTAGTGTTCTTTCTTTTTCTAATTGAGAGAGTTGCATTCATAGAAATGATCCACATGAATCATGTCCGTTCAATTTTAAATCTTGATCATGATGATCATATTCTTCTTTTGTATGATATAGATGAAGCAAAATACCTCAAGTTGTCTGACCAATTGCTTGGCTGTTGGAGCAGACACGATGATTTGACGTGCAGTAGTAGAAATAAAGCCTTCATCAACGGCCTTATCAATGAAACTCAACAAAGAATTGTAGAAGCCATCCACATTCAAGAGGCCCACCTAAAATTAAAAAAAACAAAAATAATTCCCACTTAATTAATTAATCAAACAATTAACTAACAATATCCATTTCCAAACATACAATTAATATTTCATATTACATATTAAATTTTTTTTTTAAGTCTTCATTGTCTTGTGACCAACAACACCACCCTCCTTTTGACCAACAACCGCTTAATTAAATAATTAAATAATTAAAATCAAATTAAACAAAAGAAAAAGCCCATAAAAAAACCTCTTTCTCCCATTCAAACGGAGATCCTCAAAATAATCAAACACCTAATCATCATGAACCACGACTTATGACTCAAAAATCCCAAATCTTATGCTATCTTTCCATGTGAATTAGAATTAAGAACCACATGCATTGATTCGCTACATATTATGACACTTTCTAATTGTATGGAATTATGGAATGAAAGAGAGTCGTGTACTTGAGAAACATGATTAATAATTTATTTATCATAAGGCATAGCATACAACTATTAATGAAGACAAGAGAGATGATAAAATATTCTTAATTGTGAAGAAATTGATTGTTAATCTTGGGTTAGTAGCAAATTTGGGGACATCAGCAGCAATTATCTACAAGGATCATAACTACATTTGAACAAACACAAAACATGGCATCATGTGAGGCCCTTGCTTCCTTTTAAAGGGTTGGAATGATTTATAAATTAATTTACGCCATTCAAGAACATTTTATAGAAAGGATTGAGAAATATTAGAGTAATTTTCTTACAGGTTTGCGGTGGATTCCAAGCTGAGCCCAGGTAATGACTTCCAGCAATTCTTCTAGAGTGCCATAACCACCTGATCATATTAACTTAAAGTCAATTTCAAAAGGAGGACCTAATAAAACAAATTGCGAGAGTTGCTTTGGACAGTCATTCACGTGCGTGCGTGTTGAATAATTGTCAACTCTTGTTGTATGTGTGACTCATTGTTGGATTCACACACATCAACAACTAACAATCACCCAAAAACGTATAGACGACTATCTTTAGCATTCAATTATCACGTCGTTTGCAATATGTCCGACTGATGGGTGAAATCCATACCAGGGAGGGCAATGAAAGCATCGGCTTGACGGGCCATCTCAGCTTTCCTTTGGTGCATATCTGAGACAGTTCTCACTTCACCAACAGTCTCACCAGTTAACTGCAATATTTTAAACAAATCACATCATTGATTAATCATGTAAAGATCAACAGATGCATCACCCAAAATCAAACATAAAGTTATTAATTGCAATATACAAATGGGATAAAATAAAAGTCTTTGCCAAAGGGGTCTAGTTCGAACCTCTATGGCATCAGTTGTGTATGTGTGCGTGAAAAACCCTGTCCACTATACTTTAGACTAGACTCAAAAAATAAAATAAAGTTAAAGTCTTGGGATGTACCTCTCTAGGCATTAAGGTCCTTGGAATAACTCTGCAAAAATCCACAAGAACATTTGTCAGTGAAGCTCTATATAATAACAGAAACAATTTACAAAAATACTCACTTGAAAGAATTGATCAAAAGCACTAGACAGAAATTCGGGCCCACCCCCTTCGACCTAGCAAGGGGCATTGACCAAATTAATTTGCTGCGGTTGTGTATAGAACGTGTTCAAGCTTTAAACAGACCAAGAGTTCTTACATAACAGGGTAGGCAGGCTTTTTACAAAAAGCAACGACACTCTTTTCCAGTTTAACGTGGAAACTTCCACGCTTTCTAAAAGTCTCCATATTTTTTACCAAGCTTTTCAATTCTATGTATCTTTCTAACTGGAAGTTGCAGAGAGAGAAACTGACATTGTAAGAATTTAAAGGGGTTTAGCTTTTACCCAACTGATGATCAAAGCTGCTGCAAAAAGGCCCCCAAAACATAGTTAACGACTAAGGACACACTTTTAGACTTACTGTAGACCCAATCAGAGGAAAAGAAGAACACAAGGAAAAGGGGAATGCACAAATTCGATTATATAATATGGTGCAGCATTTGATCCTATGTTATCTGTCTGCCTTTGAGAACCCACTCCATAGATAATTGGGATTAATCTGCATGGTGTGGTTCAATAAAATAAAGAAAGGAAACGCAGCCCATTTGATTTGAGGGTTCTTTTTCTGGCCAATCATTTCATTTGTGTAACCTAATGAAGACAAGAGGTTCATCATGTACAAATGTATTATGCGTGTGGTGTGTATGCGAGAGAGAGAGAGAGAGAGAGAGAGAGAGAGAGAGATTAAATTACAAACCCTAGGACATGGCGCCCGCCATCATGAACTGCCTGAGAAACAAGACCCATCAATCCCACGCTTCCACCACCATAGACCAAATCAATCCTTCTCTCCACCTTCAAAACACATCGAAATGCAAACCCAGGAACACGTGTCAGAAACCCAATTCATCACAAAATATTTTTAAAACATACGTATATGATTGATTGAGCAAACTTAGAAGAGATGGTAACAATTATAAAAACTATGTCTCCCAGTGGAAAGAATGAATGGAAAACCCTAGGTAAACAGGCTACTGAGTGAAATTATTATTATAAAAAATAATATAATTAAATTTCATGGTCATGGAACCCCATAAACAAAACTCATGGAGAAGAGGGAGGGGGGGGTTTGGGCATGGAAGCCTGTGAAGACAACACGCTTAAAAGAGTCATGATACCAAGAGAGCACGTTTGGTTCCCTCTCCTGGAGAATTAAAAGCTACCAGCAGTACTTACTGATTATATTAAATATTTTTATAAAAATAAAAAAGGGTTTAATAAAAATCAAAACTCAGATCATGCAAGAAGGCTGCTCAACTGACAGACAGGTTACAGCTAGCAATCTCTGCCTCCTCTCTCTCTCTCTCTCCTCTCTCTCTCTCTCTCTCATGCCACACATAAACCCTAATCAGGCTTAATGCTAGGCTCCAAGTCTGGAACAATGATAAGCCCACGTTGAACGTTTGTTTGGTTACAACACGCAACCTTGCACACCCCCCCACCCCACTACTTGAGAAAACAAGAAGTAAACCCAAATGGGAAAAAAAATGTAAGAAATGGAAGAAAGAATTTGTGCACCATATGTAGGCTCTTTTTAAGG
Source organism: Prunus dulcis (assembly GCF_902201215.1). Lineage (NCBI taxonomy): Eukaryota > Viridiplantae > Streptophyta > Magnoliopsida > Rosales > Rosaceae > Prunus > Prunus dulcis. The sequence continues at coordinate 11,714,065 of NC_047656.1, read as the reverse complement.
AAATTAAATGGAGACAATGCATCAAGCCCAATTTCCTTTGAAATGAAGTTAACAAAAACGGCTTCTGAATCTCAGAAAGAGTATAAGACCAAATAGGAAACTTTTGTGAAACATTTTTTTGTGTTTGAATGCTCTAATTTGCTGCATACGGATGGAACGCAGAAGGGTGAATATAAAGAAGAAAGAAGCAAATAAACCAAGAAATAAGCACAGGGAAATTATAAAAATGAATTGACAAGGTTAATTACCAGCTCCTTCCCAAGTTCAACAGCAGCTTCTTGGTAGCTGGCTTTCTTCCCTGAACTGCTACCACAAAAAACACAAATCCTATTGAATCTCGACTTTGTCTCTTCCATCTCTCTCAGTCTCTCTCTCTCTCTCTCTCTCTCTCTCTCTCTCTCTCTCTATAATCTCAGAGAGAATAATGATCTTTGTGGATCAAATGAGGGAGGGGGATGGTTGAGAATGAAAACAAAGTGAGTATTTGTTTATGGAATGAATATATAATGCCTTGGCCAAGTAATTGACATTATATTATATATAGGCTACAGGCTACAGGCTACAGGCTACAGGCTCTACCGCTCTCCGTTTTCTATTTGGAAGGTAGAAAAATACATTAATGTATTGAGGAATATAATAATAGAATTGTAGATAGTTGTTTTCCAAGGAGAAGAAAAATATTATTCCATATGGAAATTTAGTAATAATTCGGAGCAGTGATCCCCTGCTTCGCATGCTCATTTTAGAAATTACGCGTATGCAGATTAGGCGTGGGTGGGCGTGGCATATCATCAGCATTCCCTTCGGGTTTCGGGTGGATGGTTAATTACTTGTTACCCCTAAAACAAAAACAGATATTTTCGTTTCTTCTTTTGGGAACATGTGAAATATTTTGAATGGAAAATCACTTATCCTTGTGGGGCTGATTCTGAATTGGCCACTTTAAGTGATTATATGAAAAAGTATTGATTACGTGCTTCTTTCTATAAGTGATTATGGTCCTCTCAAAATAACTTCCAAATGAGCCTTACTTTCTATTGAGAATTTGATTATGATAAAATCATTAGAATTTATTGAGAATTCCATAAAAATATGAGATACAATGTACGTTCCTTTTTCAAGATACAATGTATTTAAAATGAATATTTGTTATTTGTTTTTGTTGGAATCGAGTTTCATTAAATAGAAGGTCAAAGCCAGTTATACCAACATGAACCCAAAATCAGGTGTTGCAGTCTTGGATGTTGTGTTCCACCCATGGCAATGAAATCAGGTGGCTCATTCGTTGGCAAAATTGGAATTAAGAGAAGGGATTAAATTTGTGTGGGAGGATGTCGCTCCACCTTGGTTGGGGTCGCCCGTGACGACATATTGTGAAAACACCTAGTCTTTTGTTTTGCCTTTACAGGAGGAGTCGTGGTACTCTTTTTCTTTGACTGGATTTTCCTCCTTTGGGGATTTTTAAAGGCAATGTTTTAATGATGCCACAATATGACTCTTCTCCCTGTTTGAAGTCAATGTACTGTTTCATTATTTTGCTTTAATGAAAATATACCTTTTGATAAATAAAAAAACTTTAACCCAAAATGAGTTCAACAAAATTCAACATAAAACTTACTACAACCATTAAACTCACGAAAGGCATAAAGCTCGCTACAGTCATTAAACTCACAAAAGGCATAAAGCCCACACAAATAACTTAGGAAACCCTAAGACAAAGAACATGGAAATGTTACACCACCCAAAACCCATAAGCTGCACCACCAATGCAAGATCACAACCGTCAAAGTGAAATTGGTAATCAATGCTACAAACAGAAAATGGTGGTTGACAAGCCACCAAAGCTACAAAGAACACTACCATAAACCAAGCAATAAGTGACACTTACACTTTAAAAGCATCCTCAACTCCATAAGTGTCATCGAGGATAAATGATGGAAGAGATAATCGTGGAGTTGAGAAGCAATTGATGGTTGTGGAGACTAGATGTCGAGACACATCCATCAACGATTGGTGGAGAAATCTGTAAACACACAAACATTAAAACAAAGTCAATGCAGCCGAAGCCACCATAGTCACCGTTGCTGCCGCCACCAATACAAGAGAGGAAGATCATATAAGAGTCGAAAAGGATAGAAATTGAAGGCATATGCCTCTAATGAGCAAGGCTCAAGCTAACACCCACACAAAGGGGAGAATGAGCCATAAAAAATGGACACCAAATCGGGAGGAACAAAGAGGAGGGGAGGAATTGTAATAACCCAAAACAAAATATCTAAAAAGAAATAAAATATCTAAAAAGTAGGATTAATATCTTCTAGCAAAAAGACAAGTTTGCCCTCGCATATTTTAATAGGGAAAAATTGACTTTTTGATCGAGAAAGAATTTGGGAATTCCGCTCTCGCCGTTGCGTAGAGCACGGCGAAACGAGTCCGTAGACACGGAATAGACCCGAATTGGAGTTGTAACGAAGAAAATACGATCAAAATACCGCGAAGGGCAAAATGGTAATTTGGTCAAAAAGTTAGATTTTTTTCCCTTCCTCCCTTCTCCCTCCTCATTTCTCTCTCCTCCCGATTCGCACAGCCAGCGACCACCGTGCATTCCCGCCGTCCTAGCGGCCGCCACCGACCGAGCTGATCTCCGGAACCGGTGCCAAACGAACCGCCACTCGCCCGCTGTTCTTCTCCGACCAACCTCAGCCACGGGGACGCCCGGAACCGGATGATCGACCTAAGTGAATGACCCAAACTTTAAAAGAGCGGCTGAGATGTTGTATACTGCAGTTTCAGAGTGTTTGGGGTGAAAAGATACCATTTTGAGAGAATGTCTCAAGTGACAGTTGTCAGATTTCCTTGGATTACAAATCTAAAAATTTCTATCGGCACCTCTCCTGAGATGTTCCAATAGATGTCTTACGAGGCATAGTATGGGCCACCCAAGTATAAAGATGAAATGTTAAGCAAGGTTTATTGAAATCTGAAAGTATTGTAGGAAATAAAGAACCTTATTGGATTAAGCAGAAAAAGACTCAAGTAACCCAGGATTGGCAAGGAGTTATGCAGATACTAGAAGAAGGATCTTCAGTTGGGTATTCTTCAACATTTATCGCCTAAGGAAGATGTAGTGCGATTTAAGGAAGCAAGGGAGCCAAATCTTAGCTGTATCAGATCTAATGAGATTATAGAATGTGTGGGAAACAAGCGGTTCGGATTGGAATAGGAAGTGTTTAACTTTCAGTGATATTTGCAGTGTAGTAACCCAAGTAGCAAATACAGGAGCAGTCCTTCTCCCCTCCTTGAATAACAGGGATGTAAATTTCGAGGACGAAATTTTTATAAGGGGGTAGATTGTAATAACCCAAAACAAAATATCTGAAAAGAAATAAAATATCTAAAAAGTATGATTAATATATTCTAGCAAAAAGACAAGTTTGCACTCGCATATTTTAATAGGGGAAAAATTGACTTTTTGATCAAGAAAGAATTTGGGAATTCCGCTTGAGCCGTTGCGTAGAGCACGGCGAAACGAGAATGTAGACACGGAGTATACCCGAATTGGAGTTGTAACGAAGAAAATACAATCAAAATACATCGAAGGGCAAAATGGTAATTTGGTCAAAAAGTCATATTTTTATCCCTTCCTCCCTTCTCCCTCCTCATTTCTCTCTCCTCTCTCTCTCTCTCTCCCCTCCCGATTCGCACAGCCAGCGACCACCGTGCATTCCTGCCGTCCTAGCGGCCACCACCGACCGAGCTGATCTCCGGAACTGGTGCCAAACGAACTGCCACTCGCCCGCTGTTCTTCTCCGACCAACCTCAGCCACGGGGACGCCCGGAACCGGCCGGAATCTGCCATTTTTACCGGATTTCCAGTTTGAACTTTGAGCTCTTCGTTCTCCCTCAATTTTCCACAAAATCGATCGAGTAAGGTATGGTTTCTCAGCTATTTTTCGTGTTCTAGCTGATGGATGTATGGGTTTCGATCGATTTTAGCTCTAAAGTGTTCGATTTTCAACTTAAAAATCAGCAGAACTTCGGCCGCCGTGATCGGCCATTTTCGGCCACTTTTTGGGGTATTACCAAGAACAAAAGTGACTCCAAATGAGGTGTTTTACCTAGGATAGGAGTTTGGAGTCTTGGTTCCGAGATTTTTCTGCAACCCAAAATTGCTTTGGACACCTGAATCTGCCCGCGCGTGGGGCGGCGCGTGGGCGAGGGTGGTGAAGTGACTCTATGCAGTTTTGTGATCCTCGTGTCGTCACGAGTGCGTAGGATTTCGCGGATCTCGATTCGGAGTCCGTTTGAGCCCCGAACGGATTTTTCATATCGCGCGATCCTTGGGTGCAGTGTCGTCGAATCGTTGGATCGCATCGAATTTTTGATATGTTGGTCTACATGATTTCAGGATCGTATAGGATTCGACGGATTGCGAATCGGAGTCCCGAATACTCCGAAATCGCGAACCCTGGGTCTAGGGTTTGGATTTTAAGCGATAATGCGATTTTGGCCAATCCGACCGTCCGTTTCGGACCAAATTCGCGAAACATGGTTCCTTCTCTGTAAGGAACCTTAAGAGAAGCCCAGAATGGCCATCGGAGACTGTGGACCCACGGGGTCCCGGATCGGCCGATCTGGCAGCTTATCGCTTAGTGAGGCTTCGGGTCTCTTAAGGCCGTTCTAACTGTCTAAAAAGCTAATGTGGGCATAAGAATAACTTTAAAACGAGTGCACGTATTTCTAGGAGCCGGGGGCATGGTGTTTAATTTAAATTCTTTTTATTCAGCAATTTATTAATTTATGATTTATGGATAATCAGGCACCAGAGGTCCAGTCGACCCGCAGGAGGGACCTTCGAAGGGTCCAGCTAGTTCGGACCACCAGTGAGTGGACTTTCTTTCATAAAGGATTTTATATAAATCAGTTATATAAATGAGTTTACGTAAATGATTTTATATAAATAAGTTTATATGAGAAAATTTCATTATTTGGTCTTGAATAAGTATTCTTGCATGTCTTAGAGCATGCTTTATACTGTTAAATATTTTGAGTTATATATATTATTGAGGTTATATTAGCAGCAGACCTTGAGCTTTATATAACAAAATAGCAGCAGCATTGAGACTACAGTTAATTTATCAGATTTCAGAGAGTTATCAAATTTTCTAATTAGACCACAATGTACCCATTTATTTATGGTGATTACCCAGAGTTGGACCGATGTCAATGGACATCCAGTCCGATTTCAGTTAGTCAGTGCACTTGACTTTGCCTCACGAGTTTCGAGGACGCTCTGACCGTGAGTGCCAGGATTTGCGGCTCGGCAGACTTGGTGTCCCGAGACCTGCCTGGATTGCGGTTCGGCTGACTCTGTGTCCCCGAAACCTGCCAGGATTGCGGATCATGCTGATTGCGGTCCCCTGCATCCTGCCAGAGCAGCTCGAGTCGACTTGGTGTCATCGAGACTTGCCGGCAGATCAGGTTGATCATAGTCCCCTGATTTCGTCAGTTTGCGGCTCGGGTTGTCTGCGTGAGGCCCGAGACCTGCCAGGGGAATTGACGGATATTACAGGGGTACAATTAGGTGGTAGTTTCAAAAGATTTTGAGCACTTTTATGCAGTTATGACTTTCAGTTATTTTATACCAGCTTCTTTGATTTTTTTTATGCATTGATATCTTTATATTTGATCAGTTATGCAAGTATATTCATCAGCATATTTATTCATGCTTATTGAATTCCTTATATTGAAATATAACTAAATCATCGATTTATATCCCCAGTATTTCAAAACGGGGGTTATTATGTTCTAACTTGTTTTTAAGAACCTTAATTTTTGTCCACTCACATTTTCAACCTGTTTTTCGCCCCCAGGCCGTAGAAGTGCGCAGGATCCACCACCAGGCCATTCATAGCTTCCGCGCCACTAAGTAAGGTAGAGTTTTGTAGAAAAGTCCTTGAGACCCTGTTAACGTTAGAAAATGCTCTGATATCTCGTTTCAGTGGAAAACTGAAAATGTTGAATACTTGATTATTCTATTATGGCAGTTGGTGTGGATATATTTGATTGTCTGACAGGTGGAAAATTTGGGTTTGGTCAGAATACAGGGGAGACTCTGCCAAATTTTAGGCAGAAGTCCAGGGAAAATTTTCCTAGTAACTGTAACAGGAGGGGTAAAATGGTCATTTGTGCCCGACAGTTGCCAGATGTTGGACACGCACAGGGCTTGGTTCGAATTCCAAAGCAAAATTAGGATCGGGTCCTGTCAGGAATAGAGTAAGAGGAAGGAAGAGAGGAGAGGAGAAGGGAGGAGGAGTAACAGTAAGGGTGCAAGTTGAATTGAAAATTTCGATTCCGTTTTGAAAATTTTCAATTTTGGCAAGTCCAAATCAATTCTGAAATCTGAAAATTCCAATAAAAATTGGATTTGAATTGGAATATATCTAGAGATTCCAAAAAATTCCGAATTCCAAAATATATTGAGATTTCAAGTTTAGACTACACACAATTACTAATTTCATGTTGAACTCTAAAAATAATTTGATGACAAAATAGACATAGACAAGTTATTTCATAAAGGATAACAACATATAAGTACTAGTATATAATAATTTTCCAAGCTTACCATATGAATTTTCAATTTAGAGTCAATTTTAATCCTTCAAATGGTAAATTCCAATTTAGAATTTTGAACTAGTTTCTGAAAGTTTCCAAAAAAATTCAGAAATACGTAAATTCCAAAACATTCAAAAATTCCTAGTTTTTTGAATTGGAATGGATATTGAAATTCCGAAATTTTTTAGGACAGAATTGGAATCCCCTTATTTCGATGCGATCTATCAAAAACTAAGCCCTAAGTAACAGTGAACTCCTTTTTTTGAGAGAGCCCAAAAGGAAAAATATTGCAAATACAATGCGTGTGATAAAAAGTAAAGAAACTAATAACAGTTTAGGACCCAAAAAAATATGTGTGTATTTTCTTTTTAAAGTGACATGATTTTTTCTATATGTTTATTCCTTATTTTTCTGCAAAATATAATGGATTCAGAATGAGAAACTAGCATCCCATTCAATCGAATTAGGATACCCTGAATATGAATGGCATGAAACTCATAATTATGGGTGTATTCAAATACTCTAAAATAAAAATAGAGTTGGTCTACCATTTTTGTTTTAAATACAAGTTAGGAACGAATCTAAGATTTTAAAATTGAGTGGGCTGAATTTACCTTAAAAAGAAACTTGACGGCACAAGCGAATTTGATTGATAACAAAGAATTAAAATATTTCATTATTCATTAGGGAGGACATCATCTAAAAATCTTAATTAGCCATTTTGAGAGGTATATGGCTCATTATGTCTTGCACTCTTGAGTCCTTAAAGAATTAAAATAATTAATTATTCATTCATTATCGATATTATTAACTATTATTTTTTTGGTTGTGTGTAAATACTACATCACTTTTAAAAAAAAATAATAATTTTAAAAATCTGCATGGGCCATAGCCCATATAACCCTCGACATAGATCCGCCCCTGATACAAGCAATAGTCTACAAATCAAAGCCCTATTTCACTAGGCTACACCCAATCATTAGGAATTGGCCTATGATTAATTCAATAGCAAATAAATAGAAATTTATAGTTGTACATGGATTTTTAAAAAAAAAACTTTTGAACATTTCCTTTTGTTTAGAAAGAAATGAAATAAAATTATGTTTATATCCAAATAAGAAAATATGTCACACGATTTAAGATGAGTGCTATTATTTCCACCCTCTATCCTATTTCCACACCCACCATGTAAATGTTAAAAAATATAATCCTATCTTTCCACCCACCATTATTCCTAAAATATCCTTTAATTATTAATTCAAGCAAATTCTCTTATTAGTTATTAATTTAAGCAAATTCTCAATAAAAATAAAATTAGTGTCCCTTGGATCAAAGCTGAGTTCATGACATTAGTTCCTCCTGCACCATGGCAACAAAGTTGGGTGTACTAAATAAGCAATCCTTCCTGCACCATGGCTTTCTATCATGCTTAGTATTCATTTAGTATTGTATGGGATAAAGCCTAACCATGGGCAAAGGATTAATGGCCCCATTGTTGGGACTGCTGGCAACCACCTTGTTAAGCAATCCTATTTAAATGTTTGGAATTAATAAGTTTACATTTATAACATGTTTACTAATCAGTAATTGGATTAGGAGGAACTGAATTGAGGATGAATTGAATTGAGGATGAGTTGGATTGAGGAGAATTAGATTTCGGATTCCTATTGAAGTTGTTTACAAAACCTTATGGATTGAGGAGAATTAGATTTCGGATTTCTATTGAAGTTGTTTATTAAACCATATGAAATTGGGTAAGAGTGGTACTAATTACTAAAATGTCATCGTTATTGGGTTAAATAGGTTTCAAATTTGGAATTTTTAAAATTGTGTAAGGATATAATAGGTAAAAAAGATGAATTTCTAATGGGTTAATTCTCCAGGAATTAGAATACCACCTTCTACCCAAGAATTGAATTCCTCCTGGTTTATTCCTAATTTTATATGGACTCCACTTACTTTTCAATTCTTTGATGTGAAGTAAACGCATGAATCCTACATTGGTGGAATTCAATTCCTGAAGAGAACTCCAATTCTTAATTAGTAAACACACCATTAATTAATTGTAGATCTCGTTCTTCCTTTCAATCTGCAACAGAGAAAGAGATCAATGGAGATGGGCATGAGACGTGAGGCTACACACCTTAGGAAAGCTAGGGTTAATTTTATTTTTATTTTTAGTGAAAACCACTTTGAGAAATAAATAAGATAAAATAAGTGGGCTACGTAAGTAGAGGTTTTTTTCCTAAGTCCTTAGAAGTCATTTTACAAAGGGATAAATTTGCCCTTAAAATTTTGAAGATAAGATGGGTGAGGAAATAGGACAAGAGGTGGAAATAACAACACTCTTTAAGATTTAGGATTTTAATTTTATCTATAGCATAGACCCTAAATTTGAAAATATATGGTATAGAATAGATTTAGAATTTACAATATATGTATACATTTCTTTCCAGGCTAATATAAAGTTACATACTATTGACAGTGCATGCAATTATAGTACACCAAACATCCTTTAATAGAGTGCTAATTGTACTTACCTAGTTAGCGTAAGTTTCAAATTCAACTCACATAAATGGGCATTTGAAACTTTTTTGTGACTAATTCGATACATGTTTGGCACTAGAGTCACTAGACTTACATTGGTAGCGTCAATTTGTTCCCATGAGTTATGATTGGGGTTGTGGAGATCACAAACATTTTCAGTTTTACGCCTTTTATTTTTATTTTTAACATAACTAGCTTAACTAGTAAATTCGTGTATAATACTCAATACTTACAATATTATACATATATGTATAATACTCGTACTTACAATATTATATATATATATATATATATCACAATATGTGTAAGTAATACCATGTAACGATGTGATTATCCTACCCAAAAAACTACGCAGTTGAATATTGATTTTTGTCTTCATTTATATGGCATGCAGCTCACGTGTAAACCCAAATTCTTTTGGGTGCGGCAGCCATTTGAGGAGAGCCTGAAAAAATTATGGACGGCCAAATATAATATTCTACATCGTGCATCCATTACATTTTAAAAAAAAAAAAAAATTAACGTCAATTGTTCTTATTAGCTCCCAAAAATACGCGCCAGTTTATAAATAGGGAAAGTTGTATAATAATAATAAATATTTTTTTTTATTTTTTTATTTGGTCAAGAATAAATATTTTTATTTAGCATGAGTTATATGGTACTTTTTACCAGTTTATCAATCAAAAAATATGGCGCCTATGGGCCCGTCTTGTAATTAATTAATTTTCTTTTTTGACTGCTTATTATTTAATAAAGAAAATTTATATTGAGAGTCCACAATCTACTTTTCAGATCGTTTGACCCAAAAAAACAACCTACTTTTAAGACCCGAAAAGTTTTTTTTTGCAGAATTTGAATTCAATTTTACCCGTCCAACAAACTTACTAAGAAAAAACCTAAAAGAACACAGAGTTAGAAAACACATCCACCCGGACAACCCTGACCCACGTATATAAGAGCATTTTTAGCGGGAGGGCTAGCCTGGGTAAGAGGCCTTCTAGGCCTCTAATCCTATTTTCAAAGGCCAAGGTTTGTCAAGGCAAGCAATGGGCTGCACCAGTCTAGGCAAGTCCAAAGACAAGACTTACCTGGGGTGCATCCTAGGCAAACTGATCTCACACTGACGTCATTGTGACATCAGCAATTAATTTAAATATTTAAAAAAATAAAGAAAAAGATCAAAAAATTTAGAATTTTTTTTTTATAAATAGCTAGTCATATTCTTTATTTCCCACACCAAAATTCCATACAAATTCCTCTTATCATATCTCATGTGAATAGTAGTTGCTTTTGGATTGCCGTGGCTAGGGGTGGGCACGGTTCGGTTTGGACCAGTTTTTGTCTCAAATTAAAATCGATTCGATACTATTCATCCGATTTGGTTCGATTTTAATAAAAAAATTCAAAAACTGTCCGGTTCGGTTTGAACCGATTTTGATTCCGGTTCCGGTTCGGTTTTGAACCGAATTATTAAAAAAAATTTAATTTTTTAAAAATACAATTCTCAACTAAAATATTATTTTTTTACTTGAAAATTAACAAATTATTCAATTTCATATAAAAAAAATATTAAAGTTAGAAAAGAGATGTATTTTGAAATTGAACTTGGATAAATATTAGTTTTTTTTATAGTGAAATTAATATAGCATTAAATATATATATATATTGAAATTATATATATATATATATATATATTTAATTTGACTGGTTCGGTTCGGCCCAGTCCGATTTTTGAAGACATGGAATCGGATCCGAAACCCTTCCAAACCGATCCGGTTCGATTTTTGGCCGGTTGTTGACTTTTTGGTCAACTCAATTTTTTTCGGGTTTGGTTCAGTGTGATTCGGCTTGGATTTCTGGTTCGTTGGTTTGAGTGCCCACCCATAGCCGTGGCAATGGGTGGGAATGCATTAAAAAAAATTGCTAAGGCAGTCACTATTTATATAAACAGTAACTCTCATTGCTTCCCTTTGCCTTTTGTCATGACAAATGGGTGGAAGTGCTCTAAAACATAAAATTCAATTCTAAAAACCATTTTATACCAAAAAGCAATAAAAATATGTTAATAAATAAAATTAAAGTAACTTAAGATTTTCTCAACACATCGTTTCTTCAATAATACTTCCGTTTTCTGTATATGTCTTAAAGACTCGGCCAAATACACATTTTTTAACAATCAAACATACAATACACGTATATATATATACATATATGTATTTTTCATGTTTAATATTTTCAATAATATTGACATAATTCACGTATTATATACACATATTTTTCACATTTTATTGAATAAAAATTATATATGTTAAAAAATTATATAGTGGCTGAACTTTTCAGTTGTATCTTGTCAAGAATTTACCAAATAACCATACTACCAAATATGGGTACAATATCTCTAATGACCAGACACAACAACATGTTAATTTGGATTATCATAATAATAATTGAATGAGAGTTTTGAAATCTCATTCAATTTCGAAATTTGAAGATGACTTCATTTCTAAACTATATCACATACATAAAATTAAAAAAACTTTATATATATATATTTTTTAAATCTTGATTTAGAAAAGTTATCTTTCGAACAGAAAATAAACTAAAAAAGAATGTTATAAATAAACTCCCCAGAATTTACATAACAATCTGACCAAAAAAAGAAAAGAAAAAAAAAAGGTGCGTTATCCAATAAAAACATTGGGAATCTCGAGGCAGAGTTCCATCACTGTCGAACAACATGCCTTTGTCACACTTGTGCAAAGCTCTCTTTTTTCTTCTTATCTCTCTTTCTGGTTTTTGTTCATTCTGCTCTTCCTCAGTCTCCAGTCGTAGTGGGTTGCTTGCCGGCGGCTTCTCGCACGTGTAATGGGGTTCGCTTTCTACTCTCTGTCTTAAATGCAGCTGATGTCAGGCACATTACATCGTACGGCCTTCGTTCTTCCACGTGGAAATTGATCGGGAAAAGCTGATACGTGGTCACTGCTCATCAACAGTGTCGGCAGCTCTATGAACAGCTTCAGCTTTTTCCGAAAAACATTGATGTTCCGAGGGTCCCACTGTATTATAGATCCACCAAAAGAGTTTGCCCTTGCAGTTTGGGTTCTGATTCACTGTGATGTCCTCAGCATTGCACCCTGTTACACAAGTATGTGTGTAACAAATTTCTCACATTTACTTATTTCTTACTTGTTAATTATGTCACTAATGTTATGAGATAATGAGAGCATCGGATTTTTTTATTTTTTATTTTATAATAATATAAGTGATATTGGATAGTGAGATTCAATAATAAAGTCTCAAATCTCGGATATATGAATAACATATTTAACCATTTGAACTATGGTATGAAAGATTGAGAGTGATAAGTACAATTTAGATTCGTTCATTATCAAATATGTATGGACTACAATGCATTGATTTTTCGATATTAAATATTTCAGACCAACAATTGAACACTTAATAAATTAAATAATACTTAACTAAGAATTAGGTCATTTAACTTGCCTTTGAGTTCTTAGAATGATTAAATCAACTTTTAATCCAAGAATAAGAAAAGACAAGCAAATATTAATTGGATCGATTGTTTCATATGAACGATTTTGGGGATTTCTTGTTAATCATGTCCACCCCTATCTACGTATTATTACATTGCAAAGAGTATATAATTGTCAACTACGAACTTTGTGTGGTGCAAATTTTCATTACATTAAAACACTACCATTTTGGGCGGAATATATGTAAAAAAAAAATTTTAATTTTCCGTACGTTTAGATGAGGACATTTAAAAATACAAAGGAATTTATAAATGACGGAATTTAAAAGGATGGAAATTAATGTTCTAAAATTTATAAAGTTTCTTGTTTTGGTGATTAATTTAAAATACGAAATTTAATCTTTATTTGTAAAGTTATCTTTTTTTTTAAACTCAATTTCTCTTAAAATGTGAGAAATGACAACTTTTAGATATAATTTAAAGTTGAGATTTATGACTTTCAAATTCTATGTTTTTTCTCATGCAAAATTTCTAAATTAAAAAAAATTCAAATACGGAAATTGATTCATATTAATTTAAAAATTCTGATTTTAATTAAAATTCTTAATTTATTTCTCTCATCCAAATATACTGTTAAAGAATCTTCAATATTAAAAAAATTGACCATAAAATATAATATCAGAGTTATTTTAGTATGTATTGTTTTGATCTTGTATTAAATATAATATAAATGTGCATTCAATTTCTGGACAAATCAAACTCAATCAATCAAAGTGTAATGATTATGACAGTAAAAGATGGGATCATCTTCCAGACAATCTAGCCCCCCGGCCTTTCCCTAATCATCATCACCTGCTCGACTGCAATTCACCTTGTCGCCTCCTTCACTCTTTAATGCGTTCCTTCTTCCTAAAAAAACTAGTTCATACTTTGGAAGTTGGAAGTTGGATGTTGGCAGTCGGTTTTGTAAAAAAAAATTAAAAAAAAAAAAAATTCAAGAAAACCTCTACGCCTACAAACGAGTTAATATATGTATGAATTCAGAACAAATTTGACATCATCTTCTTTTTTATTTTCTCCTTTTTTTCTCTCAGTTAAGAAAAATTAAGAAAAAAAAGAGATTATCTTAAGAGGAGTTGTTGGCAGCGGGACTCAAATCTAGATCAATGTTTTATTTTTATGTCTTGCACCATATGTTACAAAGTGAACTAAGTGACATAATCTAACTATGTGCCCAAAATCTTGGAAGTTCAACGTGATTTTGTAGACTCCATAGAAATAAAAAGAAAAAAAGAAAAAAGAAGAAGCTTAAAAGAGATTATTCTGATCGAAGCGAAATCCTTCATCAAGATACGTTTACACAAAAACAAAGATATGGTGGCATATGCAAATGATTTGGAACAAGATTCTTTGCAATTTACTTGCTATTAACTTGGAGCAACAACATATTAATTAATCGAACACACACAACTTCAAGATCTGAAACACGCAAAAGATAGATCTGTTGGACATAAATAAATTCAGAATATCAACTCTAGAATTGTAGTTTTATTCATCAAAAAGCGATGATTTGTCAGTTTTATACAAAATGTTATCGTTTATGTACATGACCAGTTCAGTTTAGTCTTTAGATTTATATATACTATAGGCAAAAAACATGCCATGCCATTAAACTTAGTGGTCGGCCAAACCTTAGCTTACGTAAAAGATTCGACCTAATCTACTATATCAAGCTCGATCCATACATATTATATATATTTGATCGAAAACCGCGGATAATGTTCTGGGACATTAATTGGCGCCATGGTTTTAGTTGCCATTGAGAGAGATGGTGAAATTTTGATCATTCAAAGATTACTCAAAGACGAACATGTATGTCTATGGATGGCACATGGTTCTGGTTTATGAATTTTATTTGCTAAATAATATGTACTTTTAAAACTTTTGATGATGCATTGCTTGATTAGATCAAAAAGCAAGATGTAAACAATACATTTCCAATCCCTTGATGTTTTTTTTGTGTAATTTAAGCATTGATTTGTATTATTATTGCAACGTTAACTTAACGTGTTAGCGAAGTCTCATATCTCCTCGGCACCATTTCCTTATAAACTTATTTTTATAGAATAAGTTTTACTTTATTGAGCTTAACATGATATCATAGCAGGAGATGGATCGGGGCCGTAACTCTGACTCTGCATGCAGGGATGGACTCAGGAATCTTATCTCATAGAGTTATAGTGTAAAAGTTCAATTTTTTTTAAATTTTTTAAAAATAACATTGAACATAAAATTATAGTACGTTCATTCATAATTCATGTAAAAAACAACATTACAAATTACAATTAGCTACGATGAAGTTTCATATTTTTATAATTCATGTCTTGAACTTGAACTACCCACATTATCCGAACTAATCAATGATGACTTTCTCTTAAAAAAATCTTTCTATAATTCTACATAAATTAATCAAAATAATAACTAAAATTAATTAAAGAGAACACCAAATTTATACCAATTAACCACAAAAAATTCATAAATGAAAATCTAATAAAAAAATCAAAACAATGTAATACAATCATAAATTCAATTTTAATTCAAGTAATTTAGGTTTAGAGTTAGAATTTACATTGAATTGTGAGGTGGTGGAAGCGGAGGCAAGCTTTTGGAGGCAGCGGCAATGGAGGAGCTGAGGCTTAGAGGTTTGGTGAAAGAGAGGGTTAAATGGTTTGGGGGGGCGGGGTTCGGTGTGGAGATTGGGGATTTAGGTTTGAGGGTTTTGAAGTTCTGAAGTCAGGAGGGTCTGTTACAAATCTTTTTATTTTTTTTATTTTTTATAAATAAAAGATTTGGATCAAAATGATGTCGTTTTGGCTAAGTTTTTTTTTTTAAAATTCGCTAGGGCTGGACCAAAACGACGACGTTTTGGCCATCGTGTTTTGAAAAAAAAAATTCTCTGGCCTGGTCCAAAACGATGCCGTTTTGGACAGCGCGTTAAAATTTATTTATTTAACATTGGGCCAAAACGACGCCATTTTGGCCAGCGTGTTTTAAAAAAATAAACGCTAGACCAAAACGACGCCGTTTTAGGCAGCTTGTTTTATAAATAAATAAATAAAACGTTGTTCAGCTTCTTCTTCCTCAGATCTGCAACCTCTTCCTTCAGCCATTTATGGGGTCACACAGCCATTAAAGGGGATCTTATAGCTTGCTTTCATGGAGTCCATAAGGTCGTTTGACCCCATTGTGGGTCCGTCCCTGCCTGCATGGAGGGGAAGTGGCAAGTGGCTTCTGCCCTGGCGCTGATCATGCTGATTGTGGCTGCCCAATTTAATGATCCAATAGTTAAGAGTCCACATATCTGTTTGCAGTCTGCACTTATCGATCCATCTCTGGCCCAATACAGTAATTGGGCCAAAAATCAATCCATCTCTAAGGTTGACTCAATAAGAGCCGAAAACCAATTACGCTATTGGGGATCAAACCCAACACATATGCTTGTTTAAAAGAGGCTGCAAATTAACCAACCAAACCAACATGACCAATTGGTCAAAGGTTGAAAGTACAATGTCTCGAGGAGTCATTGAAATTTGAAACACCTATAATTGGAAAAACAACTTAAACAGTCAAACAAAAACAGAGTGAAAGCTGTAGTGGTAGTTGAAGTAGTCAGATTCTCGAACAGCTTAAAGCTGATATATATATTAGTACTGGTAAATAAAGAAAATAAATTCAAACGCAAACAAAGTGATCCTCCTACTACAATCCCTCTTTTTCCTTACAAATTCGGAGCATATACAATCTCTCTTGGCTTTGGAAACCCTAAGCAAACAATACCCCTCACCTTTGACACTGGCAGGGCACCACGCACTTCCCAATATACTTGCTCAAATTGTTCCTGACCAAACATCAACCTCGAAAAAAGCCCTATGTTCTACCCAGATCGTTCGTTTACAAAGCCTACGCATTGCGACGCCAAAATTTTGTTGATTAATTCATCATAAGGAACCTCAATGCATTTATGCCAAATGTTGCCCTAGTTATCAGTTCATGTATGCTTCTTGGACCACAGAAGAGTTTGCATTAGGGACTATAAATGGGGATGCAATGACAGATGTGATGGAGGATTCTGTAACTGATTTTGTGTTTGGGTGCACAAAAAAATCGACCCATTTGCCTCTTGGAAGTATTGGGTTTGATAGTTCCCCTGAATCATTGCCTTCACAACTGGTACATGAAAAATTTTCTTTTTGTTTATTGTCACACTTTTATGATGACACTGGAAGACATAGTGCCCTAGTTTTGAATGATGATTTAGTGTACAATGACTTGAGCTACACGCCATTGGTGAAAGGCCCGGGCATGCCTAATTTCTATGGATATATATTATATACGTGAATGTTGAAGAAATTATTGTTGGGATCAATAGGAGTATTAAGATTCCACATGAAGATCGAAACCAGGATCTGATGGGAATGGTGGGACCATCATTGGCACCGGCATGCCCGAATTTACTTACGTGGACAACTCCATCTTCGGACAAGTGGCAGACTAGTTTGTGAATCAAATGGGTGAGTAAAAGAGAGCTCCTAACCAAGGGGTTCTAGGACCTTGCTTCAGCACTGTTAGTGTGGACGTTAAGAGTGTGCCAGAGTGTGATCATTATTGTTAATTATCTGTTGACGGATTTTCCTTTGGAGTTCGACTTGAAATGTATGAGGTTAGATTTAAGCAAGAAGATTACGATTGAGAATTGAAATGGATGTATCTAGATGCCTCATGTGGGCTTTATGACTGATTTGAACTTTAGTTGGGCCTCCAAACTATGTGTGTTGCTTAGTTGGGCTAATTTTTTTGGGCCCTTTTTTCCTTGTCCTCTGCGTTTAGGAGGTTTTATTTTTGTGCTCGGTTTGCGGACTTTTTTTCTAGTCTTGGTTTGAGTTTAGCTATTCCTTTCCGAATTTGAAAAATTATAGAATACTGTGATAGTATGGGTTTGTAGTTGTTTTTGTGTGTTCTTCGCTTGCCTATTTGGCTTTAATGAAATGGCTTAATATCAAAAAACGTCCCTCAGGTTTACGAAACTATCATATTGCATCATTTTTTCCTCTTTTTTTGGGTCATTCATGATCCTCAAAGTTAATATGTGTGCTCACAAATGGTCTCTGCATTAGGTTCCGTAAAAAACTCTATTAGTTTGCTGACGTGACATATATATATATCATAAAACATCCATGAGGTTCACGTACCTATCAAAAATGGCCATTGCGAATTTTTTTAACTTTTTCATTTAAAATTCATAAAATTTTGCTTTTCCTTTTAAAATTATTTAAAATTATATATTACATTTTAAATACACGTGACACTATATTATTGGAGATGTGGGCTCCACATATATGCCACATCAACAAACTAATTGAATTTTTTTTTAAAAAATTTAAAATTCATAAAATTTAAAAATGAAAAAACCATTTCTAGAAGGATTTTAACCTTGAGGACCATTTATGAACCCTAAACCCTTGGTTGTTTTCATTTTAAAATTTTATGAATTTTAAATTATTTTTAAAAAACTCTATTAGTTTGTTGATGTGACATATATGTGGAGCCCACATCTTTAATAATATAGTGTCATACGTATTTAAAATACAAAATATATATATATATATATATTCTTTTAAATAAGTCAAAATTCATAAAATTTAAAAAAGAAAACCAAAATTTTATGAATTTTAAATGAAAAAATAAAAAAAAATTCTCAAGGACCATTTGTGATAGGTGCGTGAACCACATGAATGTTTTGTGATTATATATATATATATATATATATGTCGAACTAAAGGAATTTTTTATGGATTTTAATGGTATGGATCATTTGTGAGCACACATACTAACCTTGATGACCACGAATGACATAAAAAAAACATTAAGAACACAATCTAATAGTTTCGTAAACCTTGAGGACGTTTTGATATTAAGCTTGATAAAATCATATTTCAATCAAAAAAATTAATGCATCTGAATGTAATAATTTGATCACCAACTAGCTATTGGTATGATGATAGTACCACCTCCAATTCCTCATTTTTTATTGGTAATAAAAATGTGATAATTTGAACTAGTTAAATAATATGGGATATATGTTGGAATTTTTGCCAGTATTTCAAAATACAAAATTAATTTATCTAATTTATGTGGCTTAATTGCTTGGTTAATAAGCCAACATTCACTGGAGATTGGAGTCAATAAGCTTATATATACACCAAAAAGAAAAACGTTCGAGAGAGATTTTTTGGCACCTTTCTTCATTATTTTCTCCTTCACATTCTTGAGTTTGTGTTCCAATTTGTTTTCATTTATCAAGGGAAAGATTTGAGTTGTTCATCCGATTCAAGTATTGCGAGTGTACACATATGAGGGTCATAGGTTGTTATATCCTAAAGGGTAGGCCGCCATACAACCTTGTACACCGAGACATTATTTTTGAGGGGCGAAATATACTCTTAAGGACAGTAACTACACGCCTAAATCTAAACTATTATTCTACTCAAGTATCAATAGAGACCAACTTCTACATCCCAAAAGATAAGTATTTTGCTATAATTTCATTGATTTTATTTAATCTACTCTATCAATGTAAATTACAATTTTCTAATAATTATTTCATATGATGTTTTGCAGGAAAGGTAGCATCCATAAACTAAAATTCTCCAACAATATATATATACATATAATTCGTATCTATGTGTTTAATTTATGGGGTTCTTAAACGGGGATGCAACATTTGGGTTGAGGAAGGGCCAAGCTGGCTGCTGGATCCTATATTTTAAAATGATGATCATGTCATGTGCTACTAGCTCTTTCATTCAATACATATCATATCATGTATTTCTTCTCCTCCTTAAAAAGTTTACTTTTAAAATTCTAATTGATGCATACATGGACTTAGTCAAGTTGGTTAGAGTAGATGTACTTCTCATTCTACACCCGCGTTCAAATCTATTTTCCCTTAATTTAGATTAGATTAAAATAGAATATCATCTTTATCAACAAAAATTATTGGATAAAATTATGTTAACTGATGCATGTAGTAGTACTACTCGTCAAACTTGTACACTCTCCTTTTCTGTTGATCTTTCAAGAATATTTGAAGTCATTTTTCTCTAACAGAATGAGCTTTGCAAATCCAACACTCCCCCATCCAAGGTCGACTTGGCCAACCGTACGGCTAGGATGATAAAATGACAAAAAAGAAAGAGATTAATAGAATGAAAAAAAAGGAAAAAAAAGAAGAAGGAAAACTCAATATAAAATTAGTCAAATTGGCTGGAGCGGATGTGCTCCCATCATATTGGACAAGCTTAATCTAATCACGATGAGTACAAAATTAAAATTTCTTTTTATCAACTTGAAAAACAAATATAAAACAAAACCTTTTCTTGAAGGTTTTCATTTTCATTTGTTTGCTAATGGTTAGGAATATATAGGTAATCAACAGTTTTTCTTTTATATTTACGAACAGTTTTCGGTTTAAAATATATGTGTGTGCCTCCTACTGCCTCCCTGCTGTATTTGTTGTTTGATCATGGTTTATTAAGGTTAACACCAAAAGCTTAACAAACAACAATATGAATCATTCTCTGTAACTGAGAGAGAATTCATTAGAATCCATGGCACTTGCTTTGCTATGTGTTGTGCAATGACAAACAATGCAGTCAAATCATCAGCCCATATATCAGATCCAAATGCGGACTTGGCGCACCATGCCCATCTTATAATTATCTGTCTGCTTCATGGACAACTTATGGGATTTCCATAGGATCCATAGCTGGGAATTTAATGTTGGTATCTTTGGAACAAAATATTGACAAGTTTTCTTGTGGGCTGCTCCAATTTTTCATCCCAGGCCCAGCAACCTGTTGGACTTGCTGGGGTTGGCACTGAACCAACATCACCGCCATCCCAATTGGGTCTCACCAAATTTTCCTTTTGCTGCTTGTCTCATGAGCATGATGATGTCTAAGTGCACCAACCTTGTTTTTTGGACGACGCAACTATGGTAGGGCTCAGCTACACACAATTGCTCAAGAGCCCTATGTTTGCAGGAAGCTCACATTTTTCAGGGTACCACTATGTGAAGCTTGTGGAGATTATGGTAGGGCACAAGCACATCAAAATCCCAAGCAAATTTGGTTCCAGGATATGAAGGAAGTGGGGGGACAATAATTGACACTGGGGCATCTCTCACGTTCATGGAGAAGTCAATTTTCATTTTGGTGGCGCAGGGATTTGAGGATCAAATGGCTGATCATTAAAGAGCTTGTGACGTAGGAGTTTTGGGTTTAAACATACATTGCTCTCCTTCAGTCCCAAAGCATGTCTCAACCTAACATAGATTTAAACAATAATAGTGCCTTTAAACAATAAAACGGTGCTTTATTAAAACATGCATTGCCCGAATACTTTAAAGGCACTATTATTGTTTAAATCTATGCTAGGTTGAGTCATGCTTATAACCGTTTTATACAATATAATATATAACATTTCATATGTGGCGACACCAGTGTTCAACTACTGTTGTTAGCAGTCCTTATTGATGCGTGATTTGTAATTTTTTACATCAATTAATACTGGTGATAACTGACAGTTGGGTGTCACGCGTAAGTCCTTCCAGCTCAAGATTGTGAGTATGCCCTGACACTTATAGTGAGAATAACCAATCCCCTCATAATTTTGTATTTTTTTAAAAAAAGGGATATTAAATTAAAATAACTTTGTCACTGGTGGACTTAGGTTATCTGTAAATTAGAAGATTTCGGCTTTGGAGACTGTTGAAAACAGTTATCTATGGAGCCAAAAATAAATAAAAAATAATTTTTTTAGAGGTGTGAGAGTGACACGACGACGCTCCACATAATCACGTGTCCTGATCCAATTGATTGTCGTTTCATCCGGATCATACTACCTAGAGCACCACACCGCTGATGCTCTTCTCGGTCCCTCCTTCCACCACCATGTGTAGTTTACGGTGAGCTCGGAAGCAGAGGATTATCAATCTCATCATATATACGACACGCCGGATGTATTTGGCAACGGTAATAAGACGAAAGGCTTACCGCGTATTTTGACCACTGTATGTAACCATTCTTTCAAACGGCTACAAGTTTTGTTTTTTACCGCAGACTTTTCGGCGGTTTCTGGGTAACTGTAATATTTTAAACTCTACCTAAATGGATCTGGGGTTTCATGAAATTACAAGGCTACCCTACCTCTCTCTGTCTGGCCTGCTGTTTCCTTCCATGCTAAGCTGTCCCAAGTTCCAATCATCATGTTGTGGTTTTCCAGCTTCCAAATATAAAGTAGGCATTTTACCAACAAAGAAAAAAAAGGGGAAGGAAACTTAATGGAGGCATGACCCAGTCAGAGCTTTCTTGATACGGAAAAGTTAAGGGGGATGGGAGGCTACCCCATCCGACCCATTCAGAGTTTTGCATTTCTTTTTTTTTATGACAAAAGTTTGGTAAAGAGTTGTAAAGTTTAAAATCATTGTAACTTTTGAAGATGTTGTTTCTTCTTTCTTAATTAAAGCCAATCTTAAAAGTAATCGAATTGTTTATGTAGTGGAAATTGCACTATGGTACTACTAGCATAAATCGCAAGTGCGATAATTTTTTGGGTAAATAAACCTCGTTCGTTTGTGGTAAATATAAGATACTACTCTAAAATTATTGAAAGAAAAAGAATTATAATTAGCTCGATTGTATACATGTCGCTATGTCCAGTCTCCCAAACGATGATTAGCCGTTAAAGTACGTATGTATATATGTTTTAGATTAGGTTTGTAACGCAGGGGCATGTCCTGTTAATTGTGTGCAGCAAAAGGGGAGTTTTATTGCTCAAATCGAACATGATTCTCCTTTTTTCTGTTCCTGCATTGGCTTCTTTCACTATAAAGAAGCCCACCAAAACCCAGCCTACAGAAAGCAGCAGCATCTCTTGCTACCCTGCCACAATTCACAATCCATGGCCAATCCCAAGTCCCTTCTCACTCTAACCTCTCTCTTCTCTCTCTTCCTTCTAACTCTCTCCTCCAAAATCACCCTCCCTCTCTCCCCATTCCCCAACCACCCATCTTCAGATCCACTCCAAGCCCTCAGCTTCCATGCCTCTGCCTCCATTTCCAGAGCCCACCACATCAAAAACTCCAGAAAACCCAACTCTTCTCTCACCCAAGTCCCTCTCTTTCCTCACAGCTATGGCGACTACTCAGTCTCCCTCAACTTTGGGACACCCCCACAAACCTCTTCCTTCATTATGGACACAGGAAGCAGCCTTGTTTGGTTCCCCTGCACCAAACGCTACATTTGCTCCAGATGCCAATTCCCAAACATCAACCCAGCAAAAATTCCAACTTTCAAGCCCAAACTCTCCTCCTCATCCAAAATCGTCGGCTGCCAAAACCCCAAATGTGGTTGGATTTTTGGCCCAGAAGTCAAATCCAAATGCCCAAATTGCAACAACCCGAGTCACCAAAACTGCTCGCAAGCCTGCCCAACTTACATAATCCAGTACGGTTCAGGCACCACAGCTGGGATTTTACTTTCCGAGACACTCGATTTTCCCAAGAAAATTGTCCCGGATTTTCTCGTCGGCTGCTCTTTCGTCTCGATCCGCCAACCCGCTGGGATTGCTGGGTTTGGCCGCGGACCACAATCGCTGCCTGCCCAAATGGGCCTCACCAAATTCTCCTACTGCTTAGTCTCTCACAGATTCGACGACACCCCACAAAGCAGCGACCTTGTCCTCTACAGCAGCAGCAGTGGCAGCAGCTCAAGCTCTGAAGAAGAACCCACCATCGCTGAAAGCCAGAGAAACAAAACCAAACTTCAAAGCTTGAGATCCACCCCATTTCAGAAAAACCCAGGTCCTCCAAACTCCGCTTTCCGCGAATACTATTACATCATGCTCAGAAAAGTCATTGTGGGCAACAAGAACGTCAAAATCCCCTACAAGTTTCTGGTTCCTGGAGCCGACAGCAGTGGCGGCACCATAGTCGACTCAGGCTCGACCTTCACGTTCATGGAGAAGCCGGTTTTCGAACCCGTGGCCAAAGAGTTCGAAGCCCAGATGGCGAATTACACAAGAGCCAAGGACTTGGAAAACAAAACGGGCTTAAGGCCCTGCTTCGACATTTCAAAGGAGAAGAAAGTTGACTTCCCAGAATTGGTCTTCCAATTCAAAGGTGGTGCCAAGATGGAATTGCCATCGAAGAATTATTTCTCTATGGTTTCAAGCTCAGGCGTTGTGTGCTTGACCATTGTTACAGATGGGCTTGTAGGTCCAGGCGGTAATGGTGGACCTGCGATTATTTTGGGCAATTATCAGCAGCAGAATTTTCATGTGGAGTATGATTTGCAGCATGAGAAGTTTGGGTTTCGAAAACAGAGCTGTAAATAAAAGGTCCCCATTTTGCAGTTTTTTACTGTAGAGAAAATAAGAGGTGCACAAATTTACTGCGGTGACTTGACAACGATGAGAGGAAATATTTGTGCAGATTTAAGCAAGGACAAATTAATTGTTTTCTTTAGATTAGTGATGATTTATCACAATAGAGAAGAAGGGTAATATAATTTACACAATTTGCAGAAGTGCTGCTGCATAAAGTGCTTTTTTATATATATCAATGTTACATGTCACGTTTATGTGTCACATTTGGTATCTTTATGCATAAAGTTCTTTCTGTATTACACATGCGTGCCACCTCACTTTCATATCCATAGAAACTTCCATTATGAGGTTTTATAGTATGTGACGTTATTAAATTACGCGAGAAGAGACATAAATACAAATAAGTCATATGACCGTTGCAGTATAATATTTCATCATGTGAATATATAGCTGACGTAAGAATCACCAAATACATTTCTTTTTTATTTATACAAAACACCTAATCCTTAGAAACATAATATTTAGTTTTTTTCTTCTAAGAAATCCCCGATTGTGAAGGGCATGGAAGTACTTTGCAATTTAGTAAGAGAAAAAGTTACTCATTATTTTACCTTTTCCTCGGTGTAAACAAAGATATGCGCTTTTGTTGCTTTCGGTTAAATTATATATCAATTTGACTTCCATAATCTATTTGTACCTTCTCTCTCTGTCCCTTTCCTAACTTTCTTGTGACTTTTACTATCTGACCAACAAGGCAGCTCATTCACTCTAATCAATAGTTTCATGCACCGATGCTATTATACGCTATGTTCTTTTTTTTTTTTTTTTTTTCTACGAGCGATCTTATGTGAAGGGGGATTCGAATTTGGGTGTAGAGTGAGGAGCACATTAACTCTAACCAACTTGGCTAAGTCCAAGTCTGCAATTATGTACCACAGTCTAGTATTGCTATTTTCTATATTAGATAGAAGGCTAGGGCTCAAAATGTATTATATAATTTGGTTTATCAGTCAATATATTAATAGTACCTAACCTTGGTGGGTGCATAGTATTGAATCTATTGATTAGTTCACATGATTTCAAATCTGATTAAAAGGACATATAATTAAGTTGGCTAGACAAGTAGATTGGCACATGTTTGGTAGTTCCCTAGTTCACCGGCAAATGCAACTTTTTTTTTTTTTTTTTCTCAACTCCACAGTTGGCAAATGGGTTGTCTTTATAGTTGAGAGTTTTAGCATTAATCAGCGCCGTCCAAAGCATTTGTGAAACTCACATGAACACTATTTACCTTATTGTTGAGATGCATACAAAGCTTTTCAAGTGTGCCTGCTTCAAGCATGTAACTAATGGTGAAACCGCAAAATCCTTACTTAGTATAGAAATGCGAATTGTTAGAAAAATATTCTCGTGTCGAATTGTACATAAGTAAATTATTCTTAAATTGTCATATTTTAATTCTGAATTATTGATCATTTACAATCAGACAACTTAAGCATTTGTGTGACAAGAGAATAGGTCGTAGTTGGAATTCAATTACAATCTTTGAAAAAAATTGTTGAATTTGTCTGACCAACTTTATAACCTTTTCAACAGAAAATAGACGTGATGTATATCTACATGTAACATATGCATACAGTTATACATTACACCTATGATATATGAACCTACGAGGTCCCCAAAAATAACTAGGCCAGGGTGGAAAGCCTCTACTGTTCATTAGGGTTAGCTAAACTCACCAAAGAAGGAAACAGATACATTGATAACTAAGGACCACAAGTGGAATTAATTTGTTTGGCATATGAGGGGTTCATATCTATTTCCCATCTACTGTGCTAAGTGTTGACAACTTTTTTACAATAATTTTACAATTTCCCATGCGCTGGTTTGGTGGGTAGTCTTTTTCTCTCTGTTCTTTTTGGGCAATGGTGGGTAGTGTTTTTGTCAAGTGCTAATAAGAACAACAAAACATGAATGGAGAGGTATGGCTGGCTGTTATGACTCACATTTTTCCCAAGAGTTGTACACAGATAAAGTTAGAAAAGTAACCAACTAAGTTTAAAGGACAAGGAAAATTTTAAGGCAACTGTATCATTTATCGCTTATGTATTTGTAAACATGAAATTTTTTGCGATAAATGAAACAAGAACATATTTATACAAAATAAATTTGTATATATGTCATGTTCTTTTTTAAAGAGATAGAATGTTGACGTAGCAAATCAAATGGGAAGATGCTTACGAACTTAACTTGATTTTCAAGGAGAGAATGTTGCATTTTCCACACGTAGAAAGTAAAAGAGTGAAAAATACTCATCACAAGTTTTGTTGAAAATAAGATGCTTATGATTTTGGACATGAGCATATTGCAACCCTAATATGGGAAATGGCCCTACTTTCCACCAGAATATATTATTATTAATTAAAGAAAATGTCCCATCCCCTACAGAAATATATATCAAAGTGAAAGTCAGTCAGTCCTGTAAGTTGTGACAATACAAAATTTCCCCAATTTGTCCTGGACGATAAGTGATGTTGAAGATTGAAGACATGTGAGTGAATATAATAAGAACAAAAGCGATGAGTCATGGGGGCACATGGTTGTGGGAATTGGAACCTCAAGGCTTTTTTTAATATTGCTTTTGGAATCTCTACTCACTTGGTCCTTATTAGCCAAACAAAGTGTGTGGTGGCTTTAGTGCTTAATCCTGCCGGTGGACACTTTTCTTGTCTGACATGGAGGTGGAAGATTATGGATCCTCCAAATCTTCTTTAACTAATATGCCTCTCTCATTGGTTAACTATAATATAATGACCGGCATAATTAAAAACCAACTTTGGAAATTGGAGATGTTTTAGTTAAAAATGTCGGTCGATGCATGCATGCATGCTTGCATTGTGGAGGTATCACACGCATTGCCATCAAAATGCTACGGAGATTCGAATATGATATTACTGATTTACAAGTCAATATTTTGTTTTATTGGGCTAATTGACATTATGCTCATCAACGGTTTAGACATATCGAATAATATCCAACAAAGTAAATTCTTGGATATAATGGAGAAATTGTAGCGTACATTAGCAAAATTTCCCAAAATTTTACATCTGTCTTACCCTCTTGATGTAGAAAACAACAGCCTAGGCCCCTTGTAATTTTGTCACATCATACATTGGGACCCCAGATGCGATTTTTTAAAATTGGGGCTACATGTATAGTGAAAGATATTTACAGGAATATTGTTGTTTTTGCCAAGATTTACAGGAATATAATAGATTAGAAGTTGCCTGTAGGTACAAAGAGTAGTCGTTTCATGGTATAAATTAAAATGTTGCCAACAGCACAACTTGATTATACAAGACAATTAGCATACTTAAGCATAATTATAGTCCATGCTAATAAGGTTGTTTGTTCCTCATTAAGCATAATTATAGTCCATGGAAAAAGAAGGTTGGAGTATGTTTTACACTCGCATGTTATCTACGAATGAAATGATCGTCATGTTTGCTTTGACTTAATCAATTGATTGAGGCCTTTTTACCGCTATAGTTTAATATTGTTTTGAACGACGATATTTTTAACTCATACCCTAAAACAATGGAACTCGATTTACCATGATTATGTGATTGCTTATGAAGTTCATTTTTTGACTTCAAGGGCCATTTTTTAGTCCAAGTATAGACAAGTTGGACCAATTAGCTTTTAGACTTGCGAAACTTAGATTCTGTTTGGTATTCTATTTAAAAAAAGTAAATTAAAAAATTATGATTCTTTTTAAAAATATGAGTTTTCAAATAGTGATTTTAAGATATAAAAATTTATTTAGTATTGAACTCCAAACTATTTTTAAGATCTAAAAATTTGAAATTAAAATAAGAAAATCAGAAACCCTAGATTCACAGATTGAAATTCCTAAATTGAAATTAACAAAAGAAAATGAAAGAGGGAGATGAGAGAGGGAGGAGAGATAGAGACGAAGAGGGGGGAGGAAGAGATAGAGATGAGAGAGAGAGAGACGAGGCAAGAAGGACAGAGAAAGAGACAAGAGAGGGAGGATCGAGAGAGAGAGAGAGAGAGAGAGAGAGAGAGAGAGAGGGAGGAGAGAGAAGGAAAAAAAAAAACTATAAACTCTTACTCTTTATTTTTTTTTTGTGTTTTTAATAATAAGGGTGTTTATGAGTTTTTCTTGAGTTTGACATTTTAAAAATGGGTTTACCAAACGAGTTTTTGTGGCTTTGGATTTAAAATTGATTTTTGAGTTTATAAAATTGAATCCAAGTAGGATACCAAATAATTCGACCCTATAAAAAAGTAAGATACCAAACACACCCTTATATTCTCAATGTTAAAAATAAAAAAATAAAAAAAATTCAAAATTCGAATTCTACACTCTGGCAAACCCGCCTTTTTAAGGCGACTTCAATTGTACTCTTCCATAATAAGTTTGGTTGCCCTCCCGACGTTGCCCTAGTTTTGGTCGCCTTTAGAGTTTTGTTGTTTATTCATGGGCTTGTGAAGTTTCAATCGTACTTCAATTCCACTATTTTCAATGATGAAGATGAAGAAAAAGAAAATATGGCGCACTATTTTTTAGAGAGAGCATACATCTCAATGGGTTGGGTTAGCTTGGGGTAAAAATTAAACAAGATCCATGTCAAACTCAGGCTAAAGCCCACTAAAATCGTTGGACAACAACACTTTCTTTTTGTTTGTTGGTAATATTGGGCCAAGAACCTTTTTTATGACCATGAACACAACAGTGCACCAGATCAGAGTTTTCCGCTGCAATATTTTGGGTCTTAAATTGGAAATTCTATGCATTTTTGGGGAAGCAATTTTCACACT
This sequence comes from Prunus dulcis, assembly GCF_902201215.1. Lineage (NCBI taxonomy): Eukaryota > Viridiplantae > Streptophyta > Magnoliopsida > Rosales > Rosaceae > Prunus > Prunus dulcis. Next base: position 11,685,120 of record NC_047656.1, on the reverse strand, counting down.
AGCATTCTTTATGATGTCTTCTCCATTTGCTTGTATGCTTTTATTCTCGTACAAATTCATTCAAATAATAATACATATTGAGTTTGTTAATAATTGTAGATGTATTATAATTCAAGTACATTGACACTATAGGTGTGTTCAGTCCATATTTTTATCTGAGGTCCTATGTGAATCGAACATAGGACCTCAGATACATGGATAAATGCTCTTAACCACTTGATCTACAAGCTTCTTGTTGTATCCTCACTTTATTAAATGAATTGATAATACAACCTAGACAATCTCTACAAATAAAAATATGGGTTTTGACCGAAACGGTCCATAAACTTATGTCGAGTTTTATTTTGGTCATCCAACTAAAATTTTCACTTCAATGATCCTCTAACTTTCTATATAGTGTCCAATTGGTTCCACCATCAAATTTGGGGTCAAATTGAGGGGTAAAATAATCAATTTGGGCAAGAATTCTCTCAAATGACCAACCCAGCTCTGTAATGAACATTTCCTTCTGTAAGTCGTTCCTCTCTATCCCAATTCAACAAAGTCAAAGAAATTGACTTCAACCAAAGCTTAGGATTTCAATTTAGGGCAGAGAGTAACGACTTGTGAAGGGAAATGTTCGTTGTAGTGCTGGACTGATTGTGTGAGAGGAGATTAGTTCTTAGATCGACAATTTTACCTCGTAATTTGACTGTAAGTTTAACAATGGGACCAATTTGACAACAAAAAAGGAGTCAGAGAACCAAAATAGAAATCAGGTTAAACTATTTCTGTCAAAAATCCTGTTTTTTATTTGTAAAGAATGTCCACGTGGTATTATCAATTTATTTAATAACGTACACAAATTATATTTGAATCAATTCGTAGTGAGTCGACATAATAAACTCCGCGGTGCGTTGAGTTGAGGACACGTATACTATTTTTAGCTTACAGTTGTAGACTCTCCAGGAGGGGACGTTGACAGGTAGTTGGCACAAAAATAATCCGCCAATCCACCAAACAGCCAAAGCAACCAGAAAAAAACGCCCTTCTCCTTCCTCCCTTCCTTCAATTCGTACCAAAACACACAAGGCACAACGAACGCTCTTCGAGTTAGTCTTCAACCTCCGCTTCTGATCGCTCAACGCCATCATCATCACCGCCATGTGGCGCTCTCTGTGGCGCTCCATCGACCGCTTCTCTCTTCAGTACTTCAAGTAAGCTTCCTCCTTCCTCTCCATTTCCCATCAGTTAGGGTTTTACATGAATTTTTGTACCAATTTCCCTTTTAAACTAATTAATTGTAAGTAAAATTGAGCAATTGCAAGAGAAATGGTCTAATCTGGCCTCTTTCAGTTGAACAATGCTCACTGAATTAAGTCTCCATAGTGTTTTTCCCTCAATTTCCCTAAATGTGCTGAGCGAATGGCTTGTTGGGCTGGGGAATGGAAGACCTGAACAACATGGCGGGCAAATGGAGCTATTCTGAACGTGTAATTTAATTTACATTTGAGGGTATAGAGGGTGGTAGTTGAATTTTAGTTCCTTGTCCACTTTCCGAAACCTGATTTTTGGAAATAAAGTGGAAATGTGTATATTGGACCGAACCATAGAATGAAATTTTTGTCATAGGAGGATAGTATATCATGGGTAGGTTTGTTGTGCATTAACCAAGCAGTATGGTGTTGCTTGTACTTTTGGAAGAAAAAGGAAGAACAAGTAGAGATTTATAGGAGAGGGAACGAGAGGGTAGAGAAGTCTTATGAAAAGCATGCACACACAATTTCCTTTGATTGGCATCATCATCATCATCATTTTTTATTATTAATACTTTAAAAAAAAAAAAAATCTTGTTTATGGATATAGGTACGTAATCAATGAACTGCGGCAGATCAAAGTTGTGGACTGGCATAACAGGGTAACTTGTTTTGACTTTTCTATAATTTCATTTAGTTTGATTTTGTAAACTATCAATCTTTTATTATATTATATTTTTACTTTAATTATTATGTCTCTCTCTCTCTCCCCCCTCCAACTCTCTACCAGGAATTAGTCATTGATTTACTACAGTCCATAGTGGAGCTAGTTACCTATGGTGATAGACAAGACCCACTGATTTTCGAGTATGAACTGTTTTTCATGGTAAACCTTCTCTATGGTTATGCTTTCCATTTTCTTGTTGGTATTCTAATTGTTATTTATAACTTATGTGCAGATATTTTATGGAGTACCAAGTTTTAGCAGAATTTGTTCGAGTGCTAAAGATCAGTAAAAATTCAAGAATTGAGGCACCGTTGCTTCAGTATCTGAGTATAATGATTCAAAACATGAATAGTGACCATTCAATTTGTAAGATGCTAAATGCATTACTCCTTCAATGTTTAGTTACAGAAGATTTTGGTATCTGCAATCATGTTGGAAAATCAGTTATTTGTCTTCACCAGTTTGTCTTCTTTTTTTTTCTTATGTCATTTGGTTATTCTTATTGCTTGTACTTATTGGTGACGTTTTGATGGTTTCTGATGCAGACTATTGTTTTAGCAATGACTATATCAACAACATTATAGGACATAAGTTTGAATTTGGAGGAGATCTAGCCTTATATTATGTATCATTTTTGAGGTCTCTCTCTCTCTCTCTCTCTCTCTCTCTCTCTCTCTCTCTCTCTCTCTCTCTCTTTCTCTATATACCCACACACACACATACATATAAGACTTAACATCTTTAACTGTCATTTGCTAAAATAATTGAACTGGTTTGAGTTTTTGTCCTCGTGATGCAGTTTTAGCTTGATTTTTTCATTACTTGTGAAGTTTATACTTTTCTGATCCCTCTGTCTCTCTCTCTCTTATCAGAGCAGTGAGCAATAAATTAAACAAAGACACAGTTTGCCTTCTTCTGAAGGTCTATGGGGTAAGTTAAAGCTTATTGCATAAGTTTTATCACCATTCATGATTTATGCGTTTTCAGTCGTAATAGTAACCTGCATATCAAGGGTGATAAATGTAAAAAGGTTTATTTAAAAGTACGCTTTAAGTGAGATCCTACTATTTAAGAAGGAATAACTGTAAGTGTTTGGTATTTCATGTGTTCCATGTTCTCCTGTTTTTATTCTCCAAGGGGTTTCAAGCAGGGCCATCAAGGCTTGGTCCAATCATTGTTATCATTTCTCATTGTCTTGTGTGGAGATCTTTAAAGCCATTCATCTGTTGTATTCATGTTTTGCGTTCTTTTCATCATCTAGGCTTGAGTAATTTTTTATTTTTTTACAGTAAATTAAGTTCTTTTGAAAAGGGGAAGAAGCATTAATGAGTTGCATGAAAAGACAGCCACTATTTCAATCTTTATTCAATAAATAAAAGATGCTCACAACTTTTGCGTTGCATTACTGTTTATGGCATTGGGAAAGCATGGGAGCTTTATTAAATGTACATGGCTAATCAGCGTGGCCCCTAATAAATTTTTATTTCTATGTCTCCCTTCAATTGCAGGATTCTGTAGTCTCGTTTCCCCTGTATAATGAGGCTCTCAAATTTGCCCACCATGGGGAAAAGATGATTCAGACAGCTATCCGTGCACTAACTCTCAGTATATATAATGGTAACATGTTATTGGTTATCACTATTTTTCGAAGCTGCTAATAGAAGAGATGTAGCAAATTTTGGGTTGCAATTACATTTTTGGTAATATAATACAGTTTTTTGTTTTTGGTTATGCAGTTAGTGATGATATGGTTTATCAATATATAACAAGTGCTCCAGTCTCGAAGTATTTTTCAGACTTGGTTTCAAGCTTAAGCAATCAATTTTTTCATCTAGATGCCCTTGTCCATGCTACAGAGTATGTGTCTTTCGATTTTTTATAAAAAGATTCTGGTAGTGATATGCATATTAAGGCTGAACTATTAAGTATTGATGCAGGATGCGAACAAATCAAAAGAGAAAAGAACTACTCTTGGAAACTGATAAGATTGTCGATGATCTGTATTACTTCAATGACATGCTTGGAGTTGGCCAGTCTCGTTTGAGTACAGTAGTCATTGAAAATCTTCTCAGAATGTTAATCTTTCCCATTTTACTCCCATTACTGCAGTTAGGGCAGAGCAATGTGAGATGTTCTTTCTCTTATTTGCTTCATTTTCATTCTTATCTACTTCATGAGAAACAATAATACTTTTTGTTGGTAGATATTTCCTTTTGGAAAATTTGGAATTGAGTAAGTGCACATTAAATTTGGACAGTGTGGTTTATCTTATTAGGAGCAATCCAATATGTTTGGTTGATTTTCATAATGTATGATTGGCATGGGGCTGTGTTTTGGTTTGGTTTTTACTAGATCAATTGATCTTCAACTGACTATTTCTAGGTTTTGGCAACCACTTGTAACAAATCGAAACCTGAAATCACATTTACTGATTACTGACTGATTATTACCAAAAACCTGGATTTTTATGTTTTATATCTAAATATGTATTAGCACTATATAATATAATATCTGATATTATATATGAGGTTTTCATTGGTGCCTTAATTTTTAAGTAGTACATTGATAACTCATATAATAGAAACCTCCACTTTGAAACTCCTAGCTAACTGGAATTGGTGGAAGAGCACAAATTTTAAAAAAGGAATTTTATTTATGACGTCTAGCTGTATGGTGTATCAGTCTTTTTAAGATTGAATCTGTTGATCATTATACAATCATATATAACTATTTTCTTTTTAAGAATTTGATGTTATTGATTGGATTAATTTTGATCATCTGTTGAAGTACAGTAGGTTCCACACCTTGCTCACAACTGCCAATGGGTTGGATCAAAGATCTGATCCCATTCTGGTTTTTGCCAGATTTAATGTTTTGTTACCTTACCTAAAGATGATCATTTAAATTTGTATCCAATTTTAAAGATTTTATCTGTAGTCCAATTACATTTAGAATTACTTAGATTAATCCCATTCAGATCTGGGTTTGATTAAAAAGAATATAGTTATATATGATTGTATAATGATCAACAGATAATAAAAAACAGAAAATTAGAAACCACTTGACATATGAAAAATAGTAAAAACATGAAGAAAAAAAAAAGATCGAGCCAGTGGCAACTCAATCATGTTAGTTGCATTAGTTGTAGATCGAATTCATGGTGATATACTTTTCCTATATGCTGTATTGATTCCACGTTATTTAATCTCCAGGGCTCAAATCTATCTGCAGTCACGTCTTTCTATACTGTTTCTCGTCTTCTTCAAGTCATTGGTGGAAAAGGCATGTTCAACTCTGTCGCTGGAGTTATTTTATATCCCTATATGACATCAAGTGTGAGAGATGCTATTGAAAGGGACTCAACTGAGAGCATTAGTCATGCTAAATCTATATTGAGTGAAATGGGAAAAGTAGTATCGTCTAGTCCTGAGACTGAAGGAGCAGAAAACAGTAGCCTCCCTAGAGATACTGCCTCTAATAAAAGGTTGTTTCTCCATTTCATTTCATTCTTATTACTCTCTCAAAAGAAAAAAAGAAAGAAAAAAAAAAGGAGAGAAAGAGAGCTTAGTTTCTTTCTTAAATTTTAGTTTTGGTGTGTTGATTGTTTTCCGCTCATTCAACTGTATCTTACTATTAGGAAAGTAAAGTGATTACGATCTATTCACTTCTAAATAAACTACTTTTACAGGTTAATTAATGTTTTTATTATAAAATGATGAGAATTATGAACTAAGGACATTCTAACTTATTATGAATTTTTTTTTTCCTGGTGCAGGAGTGGAATACTAGCACATGTTTTCTCTGACAATCCTAGTCTATCACTAGCATCACTATTCTTATTATTTATTTTAGCAGAAGCAAAAGGTACTAACTTACAGTGGGCTGTTGTATAGATTTGAGATATAACTTCAATGCATCAGTCTATATAGCCTTTAAAAAAAATAAAAATGAGCATTTTCTATGTCCCAGTGTTGTTCATTCATATCTTTGATTTGTCTTTGCATTAATGCAGATCTTCATCCTTTACTAGCTCAAATGATTGGCTTAAATGGAATGCAAAATATGATTGTGAGTATTAAACTTCAATTTTTTTAATATACAAACTTATATTTTCTGTCAAGGGTTTCCTAACTATCAAATCATCTGTGCAGCTGGTAATAAGTGAGTAGTTTTTACTAATAAAAACTAGTTACCATATTACCTTTATGATTGTTTTTTTTTTTGTTTGATTCTTAACCGTGCTTCAGTTGTTTGTGCGATTATATCAGGTTGTTGTAAAATAATTAGCCATTGAATTCATTACCATTAATATTATGATGCATATATGGTATTTCATTGCTGTTAGCTTTTTTGTGTCCTTAGGTATTTTTCTCTTTCGAGATCAATTTATGGTAGATAATATAATAGTGTTTTGAATACTAATAACATTATGAAGAGAGTCTAATATTTCATCCTTTCCTTTCTTGAGGTTACATGAAAAATATTTTATTCAAGTAGAAAACTACACAACATTTATGTCTATCTGTGCCTTGAGGCTATGCCTCTTATTTTACAACAATCTCTCATATTTAATTTATATCTCTCTTGGAATCTTTTGAATGTTTTGGGTTTTCTAGTCTTGTATATGGATTTTTGAAGATTCATGATACTTTCTTCCACCGTCTTGAGTTTGTAAATGTATTTACAAATTTTCATTTTATATTTTCACAGGCAGTGGATGGAAATATCGGAAATCTTCTAGTGAAATATATGGATCAGGTATAGGGACTCTTTGAGAATTCTTTTCCACCTGTTGTTTGTATAAATAACATATCTCCATCAGTCATTTTGGTCATAAAAATATACTGTTTAAAATTTGACCCTATGCATCCTAATTCAGTGTGGCTTTCAGTGTCGTGATGAACTGAATTTTCATTTTACAGATTTTAAATGCATTATTGAAGGTTTTAGCAAGTCAACCACCTTTCTCTATACTAATACAATGGCATACAGGGTGGTTCTTGCGGAAGCTATTGATTTTACAAGGAAAAGGGCTTGGTGATCATAATTTCGAGCTACTCAATGTAAGGATTTGACTGATTTGGTAGAATTTATTCTATATATGCTCTCTTATTGAATTACATTATCAAAGTGTACTGGCATCAGAGATGCATACGAGAAAGAATGGATAATCATTCTTGTTTGGTTATGATTTTCCCAAATCCTCCCTACCTTTATTGTCTTTCGTTTCTTCTTGGTAAGACGGAAAACCATTAATGGTGCGTGTTCTATTAGAACTTTCGGTTATTCTTTTCAGCTTCCATCAATGATTGTAGTGATGGATGGAAGAACACTTGTATCTTTTTAGGCATAAGAACTTTTTTAGGAAGTTTACTTTGTCCATATTTTATTTACTCAAGGAGCAATTTGTTGAAGCTCCAAGTCTAAAGTTGCTAATACTTTGACATTACAAAACTTGAGGTTGAGATTTCTCCAGCCAGAGGAGAATTATGATGGATATTTGTGAAAATCCTCTAGAAGGACTAGTAATTCATCACCCCTTCCAGGGCGTAGCTTTGGTAGACCACACTGTATGGCGGGATTTTATATGTAGGTTTTGAAGTAGAAAGTTTGATAGATGATGAAGATTGGGTTATGGCTAAATAAGTCTTTTGGTCAAACATTCATAATTGCTGTAGGAACAGTTAGAAGACATATCATGACGAAAACTATCTTTGTGTTGCTATAGAGTTTGAAGAACACTATCTGACCTTTCTGAGGCAAGAGTAACAAGCCAGCTCTGAAGTGCACGTTTATTTTTCCATATGATCTTTTGTGTGATACATTGTATACCTGTCTCATACTTTCTAAAGTTTTATATTTTCTAGTTTTTGTGGACAGTCCTCATATCAGCAATCCCGTGAATGCCTTCAGAAAGAACTTGATGGATGCTGGTTTGATCATATCCCTGAGGTGTTAAGAAATGAATGGCCAAACTGTAAAGCAGGTACTTTTTTTTTGTCTGCCGGGGGGTGGGGCTCAGTTGGTTCATGTTATGTTTATGTGTTTGAGTATGCACTTTTAGAGGTAGTTAGTATATGTTCTATGGTTTATTTTAAGAATGGTGGTAGTTTAATATCATTGTTTCCAAAAAGTTAAGGTGTTAAAGCCCCTAGGGTTAGCCCAAGAGGGTGGATGGGGGAAATGGGTTAGGATTAGACTAGGTCAAGGGTTTGATTCCCTTAGATTGTAACCAGAAAATTAAAACAGGTTAAACTTTTAGGATGTAAACTAACATTACTTTATATTTTAACATCTCGCCCCTCCTAATGCTTGGGTCAAAAGGATTTTGATATAAATTATGAGGTTGCAATTGCAAGGATTAGAACTCAAGATCTCATGCTCTTATTCCACAATAAGTTTTTGTGGAAGGCCAAAATTCAGTTTATACTCTTAACAAATCTCTCTCATGTATGGGTTCTCCCACAATTGGAGAGCCCAACACGTGGAAATCATTACAAATTCAGAGGTTGAAATTGCCGGATTTAAACTTAAGTAATATCATGTGAAGTTTAGGTGGTTTATCACTATTCCTAAAAGTTTTTGTTGTTAGGATGTGTCAATAAGTATTCTATATTCTTATATTGGCACCAGCTTCTCCCCGGAAAGGAAAAGCCATGATTTATTCTATATTCAGTTAATCTATTTTGGTGCTGCAAACAGCTCTCGAGGAATCATCACAATGCAAAGATCCTTTTTTTGTTCTAGAGCTTGATGATAGCCAACAAGCTACTGACGGTATAAAATTGTTTTATTTTTTGGTATTGATTAAGCCTTTTATTTGTAGGATTGTATTTTTCCTATGGTGATGCTTCATAAAGTATTTGGTTATCTGATAAGAGAATTAAATATTATATGCATATTGCAGGTGATGCAACTTCATACTTCGCTTGGAAAAGGATGGTTGAAACTGTGAAGGTAATCCTCATTCATTGTCCAATGATTGTTCAGATTCAAATTTTATGTTGTAGAGAGGATGCCTTGCTGGTCGGTTATAAGCTGTTAAACACTGAAATTAGTTTCAATTTCCAACATCTGAGTTTGATGTAGTAATCTTTCCAAGATGAATGTTACTTTGGTGGAGTGTTGGTGTCCATAACGGTCTAACATGCCTTGCTAGTCTTAGGTTATGAGCTATTGCATGCTTTAGTATCAGCTTCCAACATAGAATGTGGTGTCAAAATCAACTCTTGCCAAATGCCCAATGCCCAAGAAAAGTAAAAGAAAATGGAGTGAGTTCAGTATCCAGGAGTAGTAGATTCGACTGAGTTCAGTATATAATAGTGAACTGGGTTGATGTGTTTGGATTTGATACTTGTTAAAGCATGCCTTCTGTTGCCATTTATGCTCGTACTAACTTCTCTGTTAAAGTCATGGGTGCACCGTGCACTATCTTATGAGTCATACATTGTGTTCTGCATGTTACTCTAGACTTATCATGCATTATTTTCTTAGACTTCATAGTGAGCGCATGTATTTTGTATACATGTAGGTGTTCATTCTCTATCTTCAGCTTAAATCATGTATTTTCAAAGGAGAATTGCTTCAGGAACCCTTGCTGAATATGAGCAGCACAATTGCTGATTCTAGTAAAACACATGCTTCAGACATTGCATCTGCAAGCTTTGGGTCAGAGGTTTCTTTAAGTGGGTATTCTTCTGTAAAAGTTGAATAGTATCCAGGCTCTCTCTCTGTCTCTCTGTTTTTTAAATTATTTCACTTCATACAACATTTTGCAGGATCTGGAATTCCATGTACAATCGCATTTTCCAATGCCGGAATCAGGGATATCTACCTGATACCTAAGGCAAGGGAAACTACTGGAAAAGTGCTGCTTGCAGAGAAGCATCCTTTCCGTAGTCAACGAGGAGTAGTACTTGCTATTGGACCATTGGCTGGATTGAATGTAAGTAAAAAAATTTGTATATATTTGCTTCTATGCCTGGCCAAGTTTGGCTATATCAACTCAGAATTTTATTTTATTTTAGTAGCACAACAGGCCAATGAATCTGATTTAGTAATATGATACTTGTATTGATGAATTGTGTATGGTTAGGACCAGTGTTCTTGGCGGATGCTAGATCAGTGTCCAGTTATTTATTGAAGACTTGTTCATAATACAGGCCTGAAGGAACTTGAAATTGCTTTGATTCTGGTCATTATTATTTTACAAATTTAATTTGGTTTCTCACTTGAAACAGCCAAAGGTAGATGAGGACCATCCGACATGGTTGCATCTTCAGATAAGAGAGTTTGAACCAAAACTCCATAAAATTAAAGTAGGCCATCAATCATCAGGGATGTCCAATCATGTGGCTGATGGGAGATGGACACTTGGTTTCTCAAATGCCAACGCTTGCGAAGCAGCTCGATTGTCAATACTCGAGGAAATTAGGAAGCAGAGATCCTCTGTTGAGAGCATACTTGCTCCTCTACTGCAGGATAGTTATCCTGGAAATTTATCAGAGACAGAGAGCCAAGATGAGTGAAGTTTTTATTTGAGGGTTTGTAAGTTAGTTTGCCAACATTCTCAATTTAGTCGTTTTCGGCTTTCCCTCGTTTTTTTCTCTTCCAAATTTTGTTGCTGTCACATTTAAGGGTGCTGTTCACAATATATAGGTTGTTTATAATAACAGACCACTGATCTCTAAATGTGCTAGCAATTAAGGGCTTCCTAGTCTTATTTCTCAATAAAACTGAGGTAGAAATGTATCATATTGGACATATATACTCATTGACTGAGTTTGTTCTATTGAATTTCAATGCTCTTTGTAGTAGCAACACCTCAGATTAATCTCAGCTTTCACTAATTTTGTTCCTCTTGTAATTGTTAATAGCATACCGTGCTTTTAGAACGACTAAAAACGCTTCTATTCTCCACACCTACGACAAGAGTTAATTAATTTTCGTATCGAAAATATATAAACCCGCCATATAATTGAGGGGTAATAAATTTAACTTTGCACGCTTGAAATGCATAAAAGGCTTGGTCCAGTCGAGATGGTTACAGCTCCAGTATAGCATAGCAAACTCAAAAAATGTACATGTTTGGTGCAAAGCAAATGCAGGAAAAGCCGTGCTTTTGGTGATCAGAACTGAACTGGCCACCACTTATCTGGGGCAAATTCAAGTGCAGCAAAAGCTAGTATCTCTTTGAATGCTGCACTTCAGTGCGGTCGGTCCTTGCTCTTTCACAGATTTAAAAAAAGAAAGGAGGAAAAAAAAAAAAACACAGATGAGCGAGCTGCAGCTGAAGTACGTACAGGTACAAAAATTGAAGCACGAGTGTTGATTATATATACATGTAGTTATATTATCTAGTGTGGTGAATGGTGAATATTGAATAATATGATGCCGCCTTTTGAAGTGTAAATAATGAATGAAAGATTATATTAGATGATATAAGTTAATAATTAATCAGAACAATTTAGATAGCAATAGCATAAAAGTAATGAAAACTTTTGGGAAAAGGAGTGTGTGGTACGTAATTCCATCACCTTTACATTAACAAGGCTGTCATGTCAAAATTAGAGCAACTTTTTCTCATTTCTAACCTTTAAAGTCGACTGGCCGGCCAGGGCCTCCCTATTGCTCTATAATTTTTTTTTTATTGTTCACCATTTTCTTTCTACCATTGTCTCTATCTCTCTCTAGATCTATGGTGTTTTGCTGCTCTCTTCTCTCTCTCTCTCTCTCTCTCTTGGATATTGCTTTCGCCCACATGGCCACGTATAGGCCAAAGATGCTCTTATTTGAAGCTTAAAAGCATAAAATGAGCGGCCCTTTTGAGTAGATAATGCCATATTTTACTTTTAATATGGCTTTATGAGAGAGTGCTTTACTTTAAGCAAAAGAGAGAAGAGCTAGAACAAGAAAATAAATAAATTAAATATTACTGCTCTCTAATGCATTGTGTTCCCATAACACATCAAAGCACTTGATAGTGAAAGAAGAGAAAAGATACACGACCCTAATATAACTTTCACTTTGGCACAAATCTCATGGCGTCCATACACACATTAACAAGTAGCAGAGCAGTTATGGCCATGGCTTTTCTTTTTCTTTTCTTTAAACCAGGTTAACCGTTAGTACCAGTGTATGGGGGAGAGAGAGAGAGAGAGAGAGAGAGAGAGAGAGAGAGAGAAAAGAATGGGTTAGGGTGTTTTCTAAGTAATCGTAGATATTCCTCATCCCATTCAAACGCTCCTTTTCTAGCAATGCAGAGTGCTTTGTGTTCAAATTATTTGGTGGCTTTCTATGTCTTTTTAGGACAACAAAGATAGAAGAAACTTTTTGACTGGGGGAATGAATGAGCTAGAATAAACAGTCGGGGAGTTTTGGATTATCTGGACCTGTATAAGCAGTGTTTGGGTCCTACCTCCCATTTCACATTTAATTCCCATTTTTATAACATATGTATAATGTATATGTGATATAATTTCATTTTCTGAAAGAAAAAAGAAATTAATATATGCATTAGCACGTCAGACTGTTTGACAATATAAGATGCAATTTTATATATCGATATAATTTTCGATTCTTCTTGTGCTTCCAATAAGAAACAATCTCATGTATGGTTACCTTAATCACTATCTTTCTCCAATATCAATTGCTAAATTGTTATCTATTTCATCCCTTGCGTAGATAACTTGTTTTACAAGACTACTTTTTAAGGAGACAATAAAACTGATGAAGCTATTATAGGCTCAGTAAAGATTGATATGTAATTAAATATATATGTATTAGCGGGGAGGAAGAAAAAAACATTGATTTGTTAACTTAAGTAAAGGTAGAAGATGATTGAGGAATGAAAGGGCATGGAGATCTCTCGTTTTTTGTGTAAGGATCTGTGTATGTATGTTTTGATTTTTATATGTATGTTAATGTTATATTATTAGCTTAACACCCAGCTAAGGTGGTGAGTAGTGTTTTAGCTCTCCTTTCTATGTTTCGTGCTATGGAATAAGACCAACTAATCTGGCCACCAAAAAAGCTTACACAACAGTACCCACCAAAAAAAAAAAAAACCAGATTGACTGATGAACCTGCTGAAGAAGAAGAAGAAGAGGAGGAAAGAGATTTTGTAATTTGGTTTTAGTCACCAAAGAAAATTTTAATTGGTTGTTAATTATAGTTTACTTTTTTTTTCTTTAACTTTCAAGTAGGGTTCTTGTTTGCTAACTTTTACAAGCGTCTCCATTGAATCGGAACACTGTCTTTAATTTAGGTTTTTATTTTCAATTGCCTTTGTGTTTTGGTTTAAAAAGCTATAATTAATTTATTACTAATTAATTAGTTTTGAAATAAACACTCTATAATTAAAATAGATTACCATTTGTACACTATATATATATATATATAAAGATGCGAAAATGGTATCGTTATAATTTGGCTTTTCTTTACACAGTGATTATAAGTGTTTTCAAAGGGGAAAAAACGAATTAAAGAAGGTCCAAAAGCTTCACTTTTATGTAATAAAGGAGAGGGAGAGAGGAAGGAATGTCTGGATTATTAATCCCCATGCATATGACTCTTCATGAATTTAAAGGCTGAAGCTCAGCCCAGCTCATCTCATCGGCTAGCTTTGTTGGTTTTGGTTGTATATCCATTATACTACAAATATATTATTTCTAACTAAAATGGTGGGAGGGAAAGCTTTAAGCTTTATTCCATGTCTTTGAGTCCGGTAGGAAATCGTACACAGTTCCCGATTCCTTGAGACATTTAGTCCCATTCTCTTTTCAGGGCCTCGGTTTTGGCGGATCCCATCTTACTCACATATTCTCTCTCTCTCTCTCTCTCTCTCTCTCATTGGTTACAGTACAAAAACCTATGACCTCATCATGCCTAAATATATATCAATAATGTTGGATTAATTACTGAATATATTTATCCTCGTGCAGCACCAATTTCTTAAGATGGAGATTAGTAAGCAGAGTGATGTTACTATCAACGAGGAGAGGGGTTTCTAATGGAGAAAGTTTCTCACAACACAGTACTATATATATATTTAGATTCTTTATTGCCGATTGATTTTACATAGGGTATTTGAATTCACGTAAAAAGAATTATAAATTTAACATCTCTTTTACCGTTAGAAAAAGAATAACACTAACAAAAAACTGGATATATTATTCCAACATTGAAAAGAGAAATGCTGTTAAATTAAGAACTACTTGATGAAAAATTCATTTAGTTGTTATACTATAGCTAACTTTATATCCAAAAAGAGAAAAAGGGGGGAGAAAAGTATATCATTGGCTGCAATTTGGTAATTAGATTATGCAGAAATTATTATGATACACCAAAGATTTTCTGTATATTACTAGAAAAGGAGGTGTTTATTTCTAGGTTAGTACCATATGAGTAATTATTAATATTTAATTAAATCTTTTGCATAAAAAGAGAGAGACGCACTTCCGAATGAATTCCATATCTTTTATGAAATTTGATGTGTGAGAAAGAATTAAAGAGAGAAGGCAAAGCTGAGTTGCCTTTGATACTGGTGCACAACATTAGAGTACTGCTTGTCAGCACATGCATTCCACTTTCCACTACAAAATCGACTTTGGACCCCAATTTTTACCTCACCCACAAGAAAAGCACCACCCCACCCTCCCATAAATTTCACACCCCCCTCTGCCCTTCACTCTCTCTTTGTAGGTTTCTCTCTCCAAACTCTCTCTCTCTCTCTCTCTCCACGACTATATCATCATGATCATCTAGATCCCTAGATAACAAACAATTTTCATACTACCACTACTACTACACTCCATATATAATTGATCTTAGCTACATATAGCTGAGTTCAAAATTCTCTTAGCCCCTCTCTCAAAACCCGTCTTACTTCTCCCTTTCAACACTAAACTGATCACCAGGCCATGAACCCAAAATCTCAACAAGTTCTCCATCTACTAATTCACCGTCTAATTTGACCTCCTTTTTTCTTATATATAATCAAAGAAAGCAATAGGAGATCACCAGAGTTGAAGATGAGGGCAGGAGGTTGCACACTTCAACAAGGTCTAACCACAGAGGCTGCAAATATAGTAAAGCAAGCAGTAACCCTAGCTAGGCAACGTGGCCATGCCCAAGTGACTCCTCTCCATGTTGCACACACCATGCTTTCCTCTTCAACTGGCCTATTGCGAACTGCTTGCCTTCAATCACACTCTCACCCTCTCCAATGCAAAGCCCTTGAGCTTTGCTTCAATGTTGCCCTCAACCGCCTCCCGGCATCCAATTCTAGCCCCATGTTGGGCTCTCACCCCCAACAGTCTTCCATCTCCAACGCCTTGGTTGCGGCTTTCAAGCGTGCTCAAGCTCACCAAAGGCGCGGTTCGATTGAGAACCAGCAGCAGCCCCTCCTAGCTGTGAAAATAGAGTTGGAGCAACTCATAATTTCCATCTTAGATGATCCAAGTGTTAGTAGAGTGATGAGAGAAGCTGGGTTTTCTAGTACCCAAGTGAAAAGCAATGTAGAACAAGCAGTCTCTTTAGAAATATGTAATTCCCAAACTCCTGTGAGTAGCAAGCCCAAGGAAAACAATAGTCTCTTAGTAGTCAACCCTCATCAATTTTCGTCAATTGGTCAGAGTATTGGAGTCAAAGATGGAAAGCCAGTTAGAAGTGAGGATGTGACAAGTGTTATAGAGAATTTAGTGAAGAAGAGAAGGAAAAGTATTGTGGTTGTGGGAGAGTGTCTTGCTAGTATTGAGGGTGTGGTTAGAGGACTGATGGATAAGGTTGAGAAGGGTGATGTAGTTGAGGCTTTGAGAGAGGTAAAATTTATAACCCTTACCCTGTCCTCTTTTGAACATCAGTCTAGAGTAGAGGTTGAACAGAAGCTTGGAGAGCTGAAGAGCACAGTGAGGAGCTGTGTGGCCAAAGGGGTTATTTTATTTGTGGGAGATCTCAAGTGGACAAGTGAATATAGGGCTAGTAGTTCAAGTGAGCAGGGAAGGGGGTATTATTGTCCTGTGGAGCACATGATCATGGAGCTTGGGAACTTGCTTTGTGGAATGAATGGAGATCATCAGAATGGGAGGCTGTGGCTTGTGGGGATGGCTACTTTCCAAACTTACATGAGATGCAAATCTGGCCATCCATCACTGGAGACTGTTTGGGGTATTCATCCGCTTACAATTCCCTCCAGCAGCCTCCGCTTGAGTCTTGTCACTGACAGGTACCGCAAATTACAAATTGATAAATTTTTGCTTACTCTTTTTCAAAAGTGTTGTATTTTGGCACATCTCTTTTATCTGGAGGAAAATGTGCAAACAACTTACTAAGTAAGTTTTGGTTTTTCCTTTTCTTTTTCTTTTTGAAATTAATGAGCCTCTCTAAGTTGCCATCCAACTTTTTCCTTTTCTTCCTTTTTAATTGGATGAGGAATATGGTGAACAATGACTTCAGCATTAATTCAGACTTCCCTTTCAAAATCACGTGAATTTAAAGTTCTTATCATCAACTTTACATCCATTTACAGTGACCTACAAAGTGAGTCTACAAGCAAGATAGCTGAAACTGGAACAAACAACAGACAAATGCTTGAAGGTGGAGGCAAGCAGCTCACTTGCTGCGCAGAATGTTCATCCAAGTTTGAAGCCGAAGCTCGAAGCCTACAAAGCAGCAGCAGCTGCAACAGTGAATCCACCACTTCAAGCCTACCTGCATGGCTCCAACAGTACAAAAATGAGAACAAAGTGCCAAGTAGTACTAATGATCAGGTTCTAATTATAACACTTTCAGCTCCTAATAAACTTCATAATTACCTATGTATATATGGCCCAGCATTAATAGATGTACTCCAAAACTAACTTTTTCCTTTGCAATTATCTTGTTTCCTCTTTTTTGGGTACCAGAACTCTGTCCCAGTTTCAGACCTTTGCAAAAAGTGGAACTCTATTTGCAATTCAATGCACCAACAGCATTCCAATAATTCTTCTGAAAGAACCCTCACAATATTCTCTTCTCTCTCACCCTCTTCCTCCACTTCCAACTTTTCATATGAGCAGCAACAACAACCACAACACCCTAATTTGCACCATCATCATTCGTGGCGGCACCAACATTTCTGGATATCTGGATCTAATTGTAACAAGGCTGTTGATGATCAACCCAGTTTGAGAATGTACATTCCAGAGAATAATAGTCCCAAACAACCAATTTCATCAAATCCCAATTCTACCCCTACTTCAGCCTCATCCAGTGATATTGTCATGGAAACAGATCACTATGTGCAGAGGTTCAAGGAGCTCAACACCGAAAACCTCAAAACCCTATGCAGTGCATTGGAGACCAAAGTCCCATGGCAGAAGGATATAGTTCCTGAAATTGCAAGCACCATCTTGAAATGCAGGTCAGGCACGGTGAGAAGAAAAGGGAACAAGATGGGAAACTACAGTGATGTCACTAAAGAAGAAACATGGTTGTTCTTTCAAGGCATTGACATGGAAGCTAAACTGAAAGTTGCAAGGGAATTGGCCAGGCTTGTCTTCGGCTCCCAAACCAACCTCACTTCCATCGCACTAAGTAGTTTCTCATCGACTCGAGCAGATTCAACTGAGGATTGCAGGAACAAAAGATCTAGAGACGAGCAAAGCTGCAGCTATGTCGAAAGATTCGCGGAGGCAGTGTCTTTTAATCCCCACAGGGTGTTTTTAGTGGAGGACGTGGAGCAAGCAGACTACTGCTCACAAATGGGGTTTAAGAGAGCGATAGAACGAGGAAGGATAACGAATTCGAGTGGTGAAGAAGTAGGTCTTGGAGATGCTATCATCATTTTGAGCTGTGAAAGCTTCAGTTCGAGATCAAGAGCTTGCTCTCCTCCTATTAAGCAAAAGCTGTCACAGGGGTCTCACGAAGAAGACAATAGGGATGTTGCTGCTTTAGAGCAAACAAGCCCTTGTGTGTCTTTGGATTTGAACATTTCATTTGATGATGGTGGAGTTGATGGTGATAGAACCGAGGATCAGTCGATCGATGACATCGGTCTTCTTGAATCTGTCGATAGACGGATTATTTTCAAAATTCAAGAATTGTGAGGGGGAAAAAAAAGAGAAAAAAAGAAAAAGAAAATAGTTTCATCAGGTGGTTTTTTACTTTTCGAAGTGTCTTTTTTGCTTCTTTTGAAACTTTCTTTGGTTAATTAGCATGTTTCTTTTAGATTCTTAGGGCTGGAAATTAAAAGATCTTCCTCTTTATGTAATACATGTACATTATGATCCATGATTTTCCTGTAACAGATTGGTGGTTGGTTTAATTTATTTCCATAATATTTTCCTTTGTTCCGTAGGCATCTCTTCTTTCCTTGTTCATGCATGGAATCTGAGAGGACTACAAGTAGAGTTCTTGTGCATGTACCAAACAAGTTGAGTAGGATTTTAGTGTGGAATGTTCCAGCTTTCCACTGTCTATCACTAATTTTGTACTGTGTTTATGATTATGATACCTAGTTTATTCCCGTTCGTAGAAATATTAGTCAATTATGGCAACAAGGGTTGAGAATAAGATGACCACTATATGATGGGAACTTTTTTTTGTTTCTTTTTCTGATACGATGAACATTCGAGAGGCTAATTCGGATTTGATTAGATGTTGGGGACTGTAAGAATAAGTGGATCAAATTTATTCTCTCACATATCAGCCCCTAAAGTAACAGTAGGAAAATTAATTGGGTGAATTTATTTTTACCTCGCAAAAAACTACTCTCTCCCCCTCCTCTGTCACTGTGGGAACACAGATTTTTGACGTCCAATCCAGCAACGTCACGTGGAAAATGGGATTAGAATTATCTCATTTGGTCAAGGGTGTTAATTGCACTAAATTCCCTTGATCTCTCCACCCAATTATTTAAAGAAATGAATAATTCTCTTTTAAGAGAGTTATTTAAGCTAAATTGGAGACACAAAGAAGGTAACTTCTTCCTAACCCTAAAAACCCTAACACAACATCAAGGGGCTCACTCTCTCTCTCTCTCTCTCTCTCTCTCTCTCTCTCTCTCTATGCGCCACCATATCTCCTCAGAGAGAAAACTCCATCCTTTCAGTATTTTTTGCATCTCCCTAAGACCATTTTACTGACTTAGGCATCGGAGCGCCCTCGGCCAATATTTTATGCATCTTTCTCTCTCTGTTTGTACTTCGATTGACCGCCACTATTTTACAGGGTTCGAGAAAGAGTTCATACAAGAGACGCAAAGATCTTCTCCGAATATTCCAGGGGAGGAAATTGGCACAAACAATCATGGCTAGAAACAAGGCATCATCATCGAGGCGCTCATCATACCTCCTCCATGGTCAAAGAAAGCACCATGGGTGCCTAGACGAACAATGGTCAGCCTTAGAGTAGTGCAAGTGGCATCACCGCACATGGCCATGATGTTATAGAGCCTCTCAAATTACATCTATATTTTTTTTGTCTTTTTGAGTCTTGATTTTATGAGTGTTTGCTGTGAGAAGTGAAGGATAAGACAGACAATGGTCAAAGTTAGGGTGGTATAAGTGGTATCATCACACATGGCCCTGATTTTATTGAGCCTCTTAAATTTACATTTTTTTTTTTTTGTCTTTCTAAGTCTCAATTTTATAAGTGTGTTTGCTATGAGAAGTGAATGACAAGAAGAAAAATTGAAAATTAGGCTTTAGAAAGGGGCTAATTTTGAGTATTAGTGTCTTAATTTTAACTCTCGCAATGTGTAAGAATTCTAAAGAAGTTGGAATAAAAGTTGGCAAAATGAGACTGATCATTTTCTAATATTTTTTGTGTCATTAGTGGTCATTAAGGTTAACACATGTGCTCACAAGTAGTTCGGAGAAATTTTTATATGTTCCAAGTACACCACCTACCTGGTGTACCATCCAATACACATAGGCCATGTGGAATTATTCTCCAACTTATTGCATTGCTTTTTTTATGACATGTAACTAGCGGCCCTGGAAATATTTTACATGTCCTACATTTATTGGATGGTACACCAACCACGTGGTGTACCCGTAACACCTAAAATTACTCCTTAGCGTGAGCTTTCGTCAAGAATTTCGTTAGTTTGCTTATGTGGCCGATATGTGGACCTCATATATGCAATAAAATAACGCCATATGGATTTTTATAAAATATATATGTATTCTAAAATATTTTAAATTTTAAAATGCTTTAAAAATTGAGTATTCATAATTAATAAAAGGGAGAAAGTAAGAAAAAAAATTAAACCAAAAAAAAAAAAATCTGTGAACATCTTAACCACCCGCCATTCTCAACCTACCTATCCCTCCTCCTCCTCCTCTTCCCAAAAAAAACCAGCAGTCACCATCATCACCATCACCATCACATCGAAACCCAACCTTCCACAACATGCTCCATGAGTGTCTTGATAAGTGACAACATCTGGCTATGGATGTCATGTTTTTCGTGGTTTAATTTCGTAGATAGCATTTTTGTTTTTATTTGAGAGAGAGAGAGAGAGAGAGAGAGAGAGAGAGAGAGAGAGAAGGGTTGGGGATGGGGTGGTGTTGGTGTAGGTGGCTGATACAAGCCATGATGTGTAAGTCTTACATTGGAGAATACAACAATAATCTACAGTTTAAATATAGGTGGTCCACTCCTATTTGCACCGAGGCCGTTTGTGATAAAATCCTATACCTAGAGGTCCATTGAGCCTTCTCTCTCCTACATTTTTTCAATCTTTATATTGGGCCCGTTGGCATAACACAAGTGGTACCAAAGAATTGATTAGCCATCATTTCACAATTGCGATCTTTGTTCACTATTGGGTAAATGTTGGGTATGTCTGAGAAGGTTGTGGGAGATTGCCATTGATATATTCCAACTTGTCTTTGTAAAAGATATACATCTCCACAATTTGGGACCATAGGGCATAGTCCTAGTCGGGGTCTTGGTAGGATCCGAAGTCAGGATTGAGTTCGTGGTCTGATTCTGCATCTTTAGGAACTGAGCTATTTGAATAGTCAATTCGGCTAGGGTTAAGAAAGAAAAGCTAGGTTGATGGTGCTACGTTCATGAAGATTGAAAAAATCATCCTCCCCCATGACGGCGGCGGCTAGGGTTTGAAATTAAAGTAAACAATTCTGAAATCGCTGCTCTGATACCATGCTAAAATATCAGAATATGAGATAATATTGTTTGTCGAAATTTTCTGTATATTCTTCTCCTTGTATGAGGAGTTCAATTTTCCTGTTACCATCTTCTTTGTGCCCACCATGTTCCTTTTTTTTTATATACATAAGTTCTCTCACTTAATAGAACCCTAACTCTATTAAGTCTATTGATTTTTATTAAAATTCAATAAAATAATTATTCAAAAGCTGGTTTGTTCATCTTCTCTGCAACCCACCATACAACCACCCTAACCTCAGCTACAACAACCTCTGCCCCCACCGCCCAAGCTTCCCTTTCTCTCTTACTTTCTTTCTCATAAAATTGGGAAACAAAATCATGATTGTTGAATTCAGCCGAACCTAATCTCCACTTTGAGTGCATCATCAACCGTGAACCTTGCTTTCGCTTCCTCACCAAATTGAAATTTTTTTCTCCAAAATACCACATGCCATTTGCCTTGATGAAGCCGGAAAATCTTGAAAGGCCTTTTCTTTTTCCAAATTGAAAGATCTCTTTCAGTTCTTCAAAATTTCAGCCTTGGAGCCTTTGTATCTTTGCCAGGTTCGTTTCCTCCCAAAACCATCACTTGATTCTCTTCAGATCATCTGAGAGAGAGAGAGAGAGAGAGAGAGAGAGAGAGAGAGAGGTGTGGTGGGTGGGATGGTTGTGGTGGTCGGCTGTTGGAGTTGGGTGGGTGGATGATTGCTCGAGGCCGCTGGGTTTTGTTTTTTTATAATTTATAATTTAATATTTTTTACTTCAAGGGTAAGTTAACAAAGTTAGGTTAATGGTAAGTGAGAAGATATGTGTGGCAAAAATAAGGGAGAAATAGGGTGGCACAGAGAAAATGGTAATAGGAAAATTGAACTCTTGTAGGAGGCCATATTTATAATACAGTAACACTTTATATGTCAAGGTAAGTAATAACTCATAATTTTATTTACAGTAGGAAATTAGGAATTAAAGTAAATCAATTATATTTAATATAGGAATCCTTGATGTGCAAGGAAAGTCAACTTATACCACAAGTCACACCAACAATGGTTGGACAACTAGAATATTAATAAAATCCCTAAAAGTGAATGATTTTAGGATCCAATTTAAATTAACGAGAGTGGCATGTTTTGTAGTAACGGGTAGATTTTTACTTGTGTTTAAATTCTAGATGGTTCAATATTTTGAATTTGGGCTTAATAAAACATGACCCACAAAAGCAAATGACCCATTAGTCTACTAGTTTGGAGCAATTGCTCTCTTTGATAGTATATGTGAATTTAATATATTATTATCACTCTCAATAAAAAAAGTACTTTTTAAAAAAAAAATGACCCACGAAAAGTGCGTGGCTCAAACCACGCATTATTTTCCCCAACTTTAACACATCCTCATCATGATGAGAAGTATCAAATATAGAGCATCTACCGGCTCTCTGTCTTAGATATAGCAACATGAACAATAAAGAATTCATGATGCCAAACATAACCTGCTTTGGACTTTATTCTACTTGGTCTTTTTTCACTGGCAAAGCAATTTAATTTAGTAACATGGAAACTTACTCCATCTATGCAGGTATCAATATGCCAACTGTTGCCACCCCTGTGCTTTTGAAAAATAAAACAAAGGTTTCAGAATAACAGCGATTACTACCTTTAAATGTTTAAGGAAAGTTGAGGGATTTAAAGCATGTGTGAATGTGTGGAAATCATTGAGTTAATACCAAAGCTTCAGCAATAAATTCTAATAAGTTAGGGAATCCTCGACTCGTCAATCATTAATTTCTCCGGTCCGATGAAAGAGACACTTTATAAAAGAGGTTAAGAGAAAGGAGATTCGAACTTTGAGTTTCATCATAGAGGTAAAGATTCACTCAACCACTAAAACTGAAACTCTCGCCAATATTTTTTCACAACAATAACAAAGTGGTTTATGAGAAGAATAAGAGTATTGTGACCAATTGTAGTGTGGATCAACGATTCTAATAAAAGTGACACCCATTTATACCAATGGGTTTTACCTCTGTTGAATATGTGAGCTGCACTGCATCACAATATCACCGAAACAAACCAAAAAAAAACAAAACAAAACAAAACAAATTTTTTTACAATCAAATATGAGAATCTAACCATTTAAAGATGCATCTTTGAGACTAAAATGTAAAGCCCAAGAAGATGAAATTGCAAGAAAAGAAAAATATGTATGGTGCGTTAAGATCAAGACAACCTTCAGAGATAAGTTTCAAGTGAATAACGATATGTAAAGTGCTAAGAGAATTAGTCACCATCGTGTAAATTGCTAATTCCTTCCTCTTGTTTTCTTTTTTTGAGGAATTTTTCATGTGGGCTGTATCCAATGGTTGGCAACCAACCAAGTTGATGAATTAAAACATATATAGAATTAAAGAAAAAGAGTTGCACTAGTGCATTAAGATATACGAAAAAGGAATGTTGGGAACGCACAAAGTAAGATTAAGGAATGATTCATAACGTAAGGGTTGTGCAAAGGAGAAGCAACTTTTTCTACTTTGGAAGAGAAAATTAAAGCAAAATCTTCCCTAAGAGATATCAAAAGAGCACTACTTTTCATGCTTTGTGATTCGTTTTGTAAAAGAATAACTTTTCTTTCTTTGATTTTCGTAACCCCAACATTCTCATCTTCGGAAAGCATTGGAAAGTTGTGTTGGGAGGGTTCAAAATATGTAACTAAAACAAAAAGTTGAAAAATAAAAATAAAAATAAAAGGGAAAGAATTAAGAAAAACATAGATAAGCATCTCCTCTTTAAATACCTCAAAGATGTTGCTACTTTAGAATCACCAAAAGATCATTATCTTCCCAACTTTAAATTAAAACCCTTAAGCATAAGTAGGGAATTTGTCGTTTATGACTTTTCGAAAAGATTAGGGTTTTTTGAGACATATTGCATTATGTGGTGGACAAAAGAAGACTAGCCTGGCCCTATGCCCTCTCTCTCTCTCTCTCTCTCTCTCTCTCTCTCTCTCTCTCTTGTTTTCAACCAAATCCAGCTTAATATTTATTATATTCTCCTTTACTTTTCACTTATCTTTTGTTACTTTGTTCCAAACTTGAAAGGAAGAAGCCTCCATCTTAGACTGCCTTTTTTTTTTCCCCCATTACATTTACCAGTTCCAGTTTTCATCTTTCATTTTTCTTCTTTGCGCAACTTTGCTCCCAACACGTTTACCTTCTTTTTTGGTAACAAAACATTTAATTCCTTTGATTTTGTTGTCCATGACCAAAATTAAAGTGATGAGAACTGAGAATAAAGGGGGTTTCTATTTGTACCTTCAATAGAAACATCACTTCAAGAAGAATCCTGCTCACCTTTTTCTAAATCTTCTGCCCCTTCACTTAATTTAATTGTCAATTCTTGCAGTATGTGTAAGTTTAATATATTATCGCCTCTCTCAATAGAAAAAATCATAATAAAAGTAGGTTTTTTTTAAATAATTAACGTCAGAGATGAAGCATGTAAAATCAAATTAGCTTGGTGTCTGGCAACTAATGTTCTTATTCAACAAATTAATTAATCCGGTTATCTGATGAATCCTTAAGCCTTAAGAAATATAATTAAGTTTGATTATATCACTTGAAGAAATTATATATATTATTTTGATCAATTATATATGTATACTAATCCTCCTCTGTTGAATTATGAAGCAGATATTTGTTGTATATAGAATTAATTTGCTCTATGTGATGTGAACTAAGTCCTCAATCATTTACTTTTACGATCGCCTATATGATATCCATGTCAGAAACACACTGAATTATTTTATTAAGATGTAAGTGTGTGTTAGGAATCTAATTTTCCCCTCAAAAGCAGGAAGCAAGATAAAGTAGTATCTTTAGTAAATAAACAAGTCCTAATTAATAGCAGAAAGTGGGTGTCCCTTTTGAAAAACAAAGTTGTTATCTTTTTCACTCCTTGTGGCTGTGGGTGGCTGCCATTTCTCACCCTTCCTTACTGGGCTAACTTTGATCATCTGTGCAATGCATCTTTTTTGTACGGCACACAAATGGTTCAATTTTTTTTCCACTGTTGGGAGAGAGTATATGAAAAGGGACCAAGTCAATAATATTGATTATATATGCATATGTGTCAATGTGTCATGCCACTGAAAAACACATGGAGCGCATTTTGTGGTTCATTCCCTATACCAAGGACTAGGCCAATTTCAGGATCATATTGATTTGAATAATTTGACTGCAAAAGATGCACCAAAATGCCTTTCTCATTTGCGAGATTGCATGTCAATTGCTGAGAATTATGTATTTATCTCTCTCATTACATGACCTAACAGTAGATCACGTGATAAATAAAACATTACTATAGTATAGTAGAGGGTTTAGCTTTCTTTGCCTACCACAAGTATTCTCAGTGGCTTACTATTTTTGTGTAAACGACGTCAAGCATATATATTGTTACTGTGGGCTGCCAACTCACTGGTAACTTGCTCAACCATAGTGAACATAAAGCTGTCAAATGTAGTGCAACAGAAAAATTAAACATCGGTATTAGAAATGGTTCATGGGTCTGAGAAATGGAGAAGTACAGTAACAGTACTTATGTGACACGACACTGTGTAAAGGCTCACGCTTTGATTGGGACGAGACTGAATGAATTCAGTTCAAATGTTTGTGTTTTTATATATATTTTTCTTATGGAATCCTATTTATTTTCTCAGTTAATATGAGCCAAATATATACAATTTTAAGTCTCGCTTGAGGGTTAACAGCTTGAATAGTCTGACGTGCATATTAATTTCATGCACAGCTTATGAAAGAATATGAAGGTTTCACGTATTAGGGAGGCCCAAACATTGCGATGATTGGTTGTTTTTTTTTTTTTGGGTTGAATTAAGGTTTATGTGGGCCTGCGCGCAAGCTTATTATCCTTACGCTTGGGTGTAAACCTTGACCCTCTGGCTCCGACTTGCATGCCAATTGGCGTTTCTGAATATTAGTCGACAATTTCACAGAACACATGACAATATCTTAGTCATTAAAAGTGAGTGTGTTCTAAAGGGAATTACAATTCTTATTGAGGAGAATGTTAAAGTCAGTCGCACATGATTGATTTTTTCAAAATTTACTGTCGAAACTCACCCACGAACCTTAATAGAAACCCTCTTTTTATCAAAGCAAAGTAGTCATGCTTACTTGTCCAATCATCTCCTTACAAACTCGATGATAAAAAAGAAACTGAGACCTTGAAGATTGATGGATGGTGTTTATATTATTCAAATTCATTGTCACAGATCTTACACAAATTTGTAAAGTGGTGCATCACTAAAGGGCCTACACTGAGAGAGCCTAATAAACTTCAGTTTTTAAGCCTTGTGGGATAAGAGACATACTGATTAAGGCACCTCCTTTTTAGCTTTACTGGAGCCAATAAAGTTTTATACCTTACTTTAAGAGCCAATATGTTTCATTTACTTAAGGAAACCTTTTTGTAATCACCATAAGTGAATAGTGCCTAGTTGAGAGAGTATCCCATATCGGAGAATGAAAATCTGTATTATAGTACTCAAAAGATGTTGAACATCTCCATCCTTTATCAATTGATTTTGAGTTGGATTGTCACGTTCTAACATAACTCTCCTATTTATTCCTCAAAACTTTGACCTATATAACACTAACCAAAGACATAATATATATGGTAATTATGGATTTCTATTTCCCTTCATGCACCTTCAACTTTATTAAATTTGAAGGGTGTATTATATGTCTTTAATTAGCAGACAATTTACGTACCAAGCAGAGGCTTGATTTTGAAAAACCAAAGACAAGCTACAAGAGACACAATAAGGTCCCTCCAAGACTGTTACATGAGACCCACAAAAAGAGAAAGACCGTTGTTGGCATCTAGAAAAGACAAAGGGAGCTAAGCATGGAGACAAAGTTTCCACAGACAGCTTGAGAAGTGAGAGGGCTTTCGCAGACTTTAAGAAAAGGGGAGTTGAAGCTATCAGAGGCCTCTTTTCCATAAGGTCACTGTCTTTGTTCCAATTCCAATTCCTCTTTTCTTTCTCTTCTGAGTGAATATTTTTGCATGAAAGTAAGGGAAATCTCGGATCCAAAAGACCCTCAATCTATACATAGATATAGATGTTATAGATCAGAGACCAATATGTATCTGTAGTCATTGTATTGATCATCACTCACTCTGTCTGCTTTTGTGCTTTTTTTTTGGGTTTTATCATTTGAAAGTGATGAGATTGAGGGATCCAAGGAGAAGGGGTACTTTCATGTGCTGCTGTTTCTTTCTGTTATGGTGAAGAAAGGAAGGGGGGGCTACCACTCCCACCATGACCAATTGACCATGTTGTTTTATTTATGTAGTTGTTAGGGTTTTTTCTTTTCTGTTCTTGTTTTTGGTGGGGTGGTCTTTGATGGAGGGACTTGGTCAAAAAGAGATGGGGGCAAGCACACGCGAATAAACCAGAGAATGTGGGTGATGATTAGATTTTGAAGATGATGAATGATGATGCTTTTGATGATTGTTCGGTCGTTTTCCAAAAGCATATACACTTCTTACACACACACATATACACATGCAGTACCTTCCACTTTCACTAAGCTTACTGTTCTTATACATATATAGACTATAGCACACTCTGATTTTGAAAACTCAAATTATTGATTTTCCTTCCAAAAAATATTTCTAGCCAATCAAATCTTATAAAACAAGAGATTCAATGAATTATTTACCGAACAAATAATAATTTTTGAGTATAAACGATGGTTTAAATTAGATGGGAGGGGAGATTTCTCACACACACACAAATGATGCCATGGGTATTCGAATATGAAACCTCTTATTTGTAAGTTAAAGTTCTTTTTTATTGGACTAGACTCTCTTCGCCCAAACAAACAAATAATAATAAGAGAAATAATTGTGTCCTCTTGTCCGTTTATCTTCTATGATTTATATTTTACTTGGAGAAAATAATAATGTCGGTTGCCTTCAAGCACTGTTGTTGATGAATATGAACTGTTCCCATTCAATTGCAATGGAATGAAGTAGGCCCAAGATGATGTGAAAAAGCCGAACAAAATATTTGTGAGCAATTGGGTTCAATTAAATAAAGATCAGGTTGCTATTTTGTTGTCTGGTTCAACCAGCCCAAGTACAGCTCTCCAGCAGACTCCAGTCATCAATTGAGATGTAAAGGCCCAAGTGATTATTTCTCACACCAATTGCTGAGACACTTCTAAAGGATCTCCACGAAGAAGCAAATTTTGCAAGGTGATTTTAGTTTAAGTGATTAAGAATAATTATCTTTGTATTTGAGGTTATAGATTCGACTCCTTTATCCTCCAATATTGTTTAAAAACAAAAAATAAATTTTGCTCTTCAAATTCTACTTGCTTATCTATATTAAAGAGCTAAATTTGGTAACTTCAAAATTAAAATATTTTCTTATAAATTTCATAACTTAATTAACCTTGGAGATGTTTTATGAGAAAAACGCACAAAATTGAAAACTCATCATAATGAATTATAGGACCCTTGACATCCCAAGAAACGTGAAGTCGCGGCCTTTTAGGTGTTTGCACAACATCATAAATGGTAGCAAATTACAAAACACCAGATAAGCCCCAAAACTCAACTGCCAAAATTAATTCGAACTTCAATGCAAACTCCAACTCAGCACTCCTTCGACTCCACCGCCATCAAACATTTCCTTGCTCGGATCCTGTCCACATTTCTTCTTCTTCACCCCACCCACCCACATTTCCAAGAAAAAACATCGTTTTCCTTCACGCCTAGTTCACACTCACTCTCTTTTTGACAAAACCTTTATCCATTCATCCACCGGCAACCTGCTAAACCACACTTCCTTCCCTCCTCTTCAAACCCATTTCTTCCCTTTACCTTCCCTGTAAACAACCGGTTGCCAGTCAACCACCCGTTAACTTAAAACACTGAAAAAACCCAGAGAGTCATTTACACAAACAACTTGCAGACATTAAGTTATACGCACGGACACATGAATGGTGGTCTTAGCCAGCTCGGGACTGCGCTCACTGTAGTGTTTGCGGCCATTCTCGCAGCCCTAGCAACCCAGCTCTTCTTCCTCCTCCGGCGCCGGCTGAAGTCTCAGTCTCAGACCCGGATCGGGCCCCACGAAAACCCGCCTCACTCACAGCACCACAGAAGCGTCGACGTTGACGTGGACGACGTGTTCAAGTGGCAGCAGGCACTGTACGGCGTGTCGTCAAGGGTTTTGTTCACAATCGAGGAGGAGGAGGAGAGAAAGGGTCTGGACTTCGCCGAGACGACGACGCACTCCTCGTGCGCGGAGAAAGAGGTGAAGACGGCGACGACGGTGGTGCTGGACGTAGCTGTGACGGTGATGAGTGTAGAGGTGGACGACGGGACGACGCCGTTTTCGACTCCTTGTGCTTCGCCGCCGTACTATACTCCGTCGACTTCTCCCGGTCGTGAGACTTGTAGCATGTAATAAAGAAGCTCGTTTTAATTTGTGGGGCTGCGTAGGGTCCTGGGCTTGGGTTGTCGGGTCAAGCGATGTTCTTGCCATGTTAGCAAGCACAGTATTGGACGACGGTGTTTTACTGGTTTTTAATTTTTTTAACTTTTAATTATTAATTATTAATTTTGGGGCAACCGGTAGCATTGTGTTTTGGGTTTCAATAAATGTGGTTGCATGGCAAGTGTAGCGGTTTAGGTGATCATTTATGGCTGATGCTTTTTAGTAGAAAAATTGATGGAAAAGCAAAAGTATGCAACTCTGTATGTGCATTATTTAAGCTATGAATAGACGTTGGTGTAAATACCTGTAGTTTTGCTGTCATCTCAATCAAAATTTACAAATTTTTTGCCATGTATAAAAGAGCGAGAAAATCAGCTCCCTCATTTATAATACATAAATTATTTACTCTATGTGAGAAAGCTACGAAGACGAACAAAAAGCTTTCCCATTAATAGCATAGTAAACTATATATTTGTTTTTTCTAAAGCAAATGAATTTGTATGCTAAAATATGAATATAATATGAATATTTTTGGATGTAAGGAGATATATAGTATGTTACATATGTGCTTTACAAGGAATATGATGCATGATTAAATTGAAGAATATCTCCCCAATAATACAGGGATTGTCAATTATACCAAAAAAATAATAATAAAATAAATAAACCTAATTAACTTAGGAAATAAATCTCCTTGATTTGTTAGGTTAACTCACGTGAACATTCCTCCTCAAGTTGGTGCATACATGTCACTAATGCCCACCTTGATAAGGGAGTTATGAAACACTCGTCTAGAGACAACCTTAGTCAAGACATTCACTAATTTATCTTTTGATTTCACCAAGGGTAGGTAGATGATTTTGTTCCCAATTTTTTCTTTGATGAAATGTTCATTGCTGAAGAAGCTGTGAGTGATTAATTTGATGAAAATGTGATTTTGGGTTCGTTTGGGAGTAATTCTAAATATGCCAAAATCATTTATGGGAAGAAGCACCTCCAACGTGCTTATTTAGAAAATCACTTTTAGTGATTTAAAGTGATTTTGAATCGAAGCACCTCCCATGTGCTTCTCCATAAAATCACTTAAAGTGATTATATAGAGAAGTAGTTCTCCATAAAAAGTGATTATTAACCTATTCAGAATCACTCTCAAACGAACTCTTAGGCTTTTCTTTGAAATAGATTTTAATTAAGTGTTCCACAATACCATATTTACTATTTCGGCTAAGTTTATTATACATTTTGGGCCTAGTCATAATTTGATTCGAGCAAGGTTGAAGAACAATAATTTGGGCTTTTCCCACCGCATGGTTGGATATAGGATAAAATGGGTGGTCTTATTTCCTGCATTTTTGTTCCAACCTCATGAATAGTTTGGGTTCCGGCCGTGGTCAACCAAGGGTATTTGGGCTCATCCCTTGCTCAATAGGGTTGGGTTCAGATGTTAGTGTGTGCTTAGTTTTAAGAACATATTGTTGCCAACGAGGTCTAGTTTTATATGTTTTCCTCCAATGCTGCTTAACACTTGGTATTTTCACACGCATACGATGTCATGGGGGATCAAAACACAGACCAATAGCATGTATACCAACAACTCTACCATTGAGCTAAGATCACATTGGCTAACACTTTGTTTTATTCATTTATATTGAACCAAACAGTGTGACATAGAGGCAAGTTGACCAATATGAATGTGATAGCAGCAGAAAATTGTTCCTCAATATTCAATAAGGAGGGTGAAGATTTCAAACGGCTTTTCACATTCTTTGCCAGTTACTACACGTAATTTCCGTGGAAGGAGTCATCACAAATGACAAACTGCTCTGCAAAGTGATTGATTAGTTAGCCACCAAACCACGTTTACGGAGTTGTAATTAAGCGACTTCATCCAATCCGGTCCTTGAAGACAGAAAGGTAAGGAGCATCTTTTTTTGAGTACAAACAAGGAGGAGTGTTACTGTATGTGTTGTCTTCTCTTCCAGCAAAACTAGCCCATGTGACACATGAGTGACCAAAGAGACAGCTAACGTGAGAGCGAATGTGAGTGAATGGTTGGTATTCCCTCAAACTAGTCAATGCAGGCCATCCCCAATTGAAGTGGTCCTTTTATTATCTTTTTCTTGAGGCATCAATTTTATAACCATCATAGAAAGCAAAAGGCGAACTACTAAACACACTATTTTATTTATGAACATGCGTAACGTAAGTAGGTATCAAAACCCACAAAAGAAATCATATATCTCAGTAGTGTATAATCTAAGACTGGATCAACACAAACACAAAAACAAAAAAACAAAAGAATAGTAAAAAAATAATAATCTAAGACTGGATCAACAAGCTGTGGAGCTTAGATTGATTTGAAGTAATCAACGTCACACTTGGTAGTCTCGAAAGTGCCAAGTGATTTGCTCCCATTCTGAGTCAAAGGAACCTTCAACCCACATTTAATCCTGGGCTTGAACTTGCCGGTCTTGATCAATCCGAACTTGAATCGAACCCGAAGGTAAAGCTTGACGTCGATCTCGTAAACCCCACTATTCTTCTGCTCATTGTACTCGGAGAGCACTTTCGTGTCTGGGATCACCTGCTGGCCCTGGAACACCGGGTTCACCACGTTCGTTGTCTTGTGCCCTTGGTAAAAGGGCGTCGTCGAGGTGTACGTGCTGAACCTCTGGTCCTCGTAGATGGCCCTGGCCTCGATGCGGTCGTAGTAGACCCCGATCTTCTTGTTGGGGTTGCGGATGGTGAGGTTGAGGGCGAGGTTGTAGTGGAGGGTGTTGTCATTGGAGAAGTTGAATTGGGTGAGGTGGGCTTCGGTGACGTGGAACTTGATGCGGTTGGGGCGGACTATGAGCCAGAAGATGAAAAAGGCCAGGCCCACTATGACGACGGCGGTCATAATGAGCTTGAAAATAAGGCTGAAGATGCAGCCACAGCAGCAGCCGAGGGGGTCGCTGCCACGGCCATGGCGGTGGTAGGCTTGGGATTTGGGTGGGATTGAGGGGCCGTAGTAGGCCCCGTTCAAATGAGATTGTTTCTCGGACATGGCTGAGAGAATTGAGAAGAGATCAAATTATAATTATAAGCAAAAGGGTAGAGAGAGAGAGAGTAAAGAATGAGAGATGAAGAAGGTGAAGTGTGGTATATATAAGGGGGGAATATGGGTGGGATTAGGAATGCGGCAAGGCCGCGTTGGGGGTGGGATTAGAAAATGAAAAACGCGGTTGCTTTAGAAGGTCGGATTTAGAAGTGGGAAGGGGGGGTGTGTTTAGTGTTTTTGTGAGGAAGTCTTTTTCGAGGGACTTAATACTCAGCGTCAGCGTGTGGGATGGGGATGGGGATGGGGATGGGGTGATTTGAAGCGTCCTTAGGCAGGTGGTTCCTGGTAGATTCCGTTGGCCTTGCTTGACTTTTGCCTCCCTCTGTTTCTACCGTACTTCAATTTCATAATCCTAATTATAGCCCAAAAGGACAAAGAGGTTACGAAAGTTAATACCTCCGCCGAACCAATCACTTCAATTCTAAATATTTATGAATTAGAATTTGGGTTTCTAATCCTCAGGAATGCAAAAGTAATTTCTCTTAACCACTGAAACTATGATTTCAATGAACAACTCCTTTTTCATATGTAATGGTAAATACATTTTTGAACGAAGAGAGCAAATAACAATATTCTATTAACCATGTTGACATTTTCATGAAGCTAATTTTGATGAACAATGCCAGAAAGAAAAAAGAAGCTTAAACACTTCATACTTACAATTCAAATGAAAGAAAGATTTGAAAAGGAAAAAGGAAAAAAGCGTTCTAACGGCCATGTGTGACGGCTAGTTTTTAAAAAAACATAAAAAAGAAACTTATAAAACTATATTAGGCCACCTATATGTGTACAATAACTCTAACCTTAATCCATTTTTGTTTCACATTTTCATCATATATTCAATTGAGTACACCAAATAAGTTCAATTCACACACATACAAGCATGATATACATTTTTTATGTTCGTTAAGTTAGGTGTGTTGACATTTTACAAAATATATATATATATATATATATTTGAAAATTTCTGTCGTTTTGTTTGTGAAAAAACAAAAAACCCAGCTCAATTAACTTCCTTTCTTACATTTAGTAATATGATTTGTCACCGCCAAAAGACATTGTAATTAAGCAACCTAATCCGTGTTGACGCACATACCCAAAAAAAAAAAAAAAATGTCCATCTCCACTGTTGAATTGAATTTCATGCAAATCCACAGATATGACAATGAATTTAAAATAAACTATGCATGGCCAAAGTCTATCTATAAAGCTTTCGTGGATGACTTGTTCAGAGTTCTTTACGGCCAAGTCTAAACCATTGACATCATCACATGTGACATGTAGTGATCTCTGTCTTCGTATGACTATTTTAACGCTGTATAGTCCACCTGTCCTGAAAAATATCACATGATTAAAATGGATGCGTTTAGATTTTCTTTCATCAAAACTGGCCTAACTTGTGGACTTTTAAATTTAGGGTTTCGAAACAAAGAAAAGAAAATATAACTCGTGGGATAACTGATGCATCTTCATGGATCCATGCCTGACCCAACTTGGCCCATCAGATCACATGTGTAATTTCATGAGGCCTAGAGATCACAAAGCCTAACTTGAAGCAGAAGGCAGTATAGCCCAAAACTCCGAAAGGTAATTTGTTATCTGCACTGATTAGTGTTAAAAGGTTTCCATAGCAACCGACTTCAAGATTAAGAGTTTGTTTGTAAATGATTCTGGATAGGTTAATAATCATTTTAAGTAAGTGATTTTAAATAATTTTTTTTGAGAAAATTGCTTAAGGTTGTGTTTGGATAAGAGATTTTGAAGTGATGGGATTTTAAGGTGAGGGACTTCACAATGATGAGATTAGTAAAATTCGTTGTTTGGCTAATTATTTTGTCGTTGGCTTTGGTCGCATTCGAGTGTGGAAATTTCAAAGTAATGTATGTTTAGGCGTTATTTCAGAATGGAATTTGGGCTTTACAAATTCCTCCTCTAAATTCTTTTTTTTGAGCTTGCCAAATAAGGCATTTAGTCCATGTGGATTTATAAATCCCATAAAAATCTAAATCCCTCATCCAAACAAACCCTAAAATCACTTAAATTCATTATACGCATAAGCATGTGGACGGATTTTCTCCCTATAAACATGCCATGAACCTACAAAAGAAATGTAATCCTATTTTGGTTTTATTTGAGTACTGCTAGAACTTATCTTCTTATCTTTCTTGGGACATGTTCTTCTTCCCGAGTCATGAGATTTTGTCACAAGTGTGTCACCAGTTGCGTTGCTGTTGGCATGTGAAGTTATTTTGTTCACATATTTTGGTCCTAAAACCAGGAAGCCTCCCATAGTTTAGACATGGTGGAATTAATAAGATGTCCCCATATTACTTTTAACCTGAAAGTCGCATTAGGGCAACTCCCTAGACTTTTTAGGGTTTGAAGTCGGTCCGCCATGTCAAACTAATATATTACCAAAGCCACCCACCAAACATGAAAATTTGGTTTTATGTTATTGCTTCATTTTTCACTTTGATGGTTTTTGTAAGCGTTTCATGGCCAGGCAGCCCAATTCCCCTCATTGAGACAGGCCTCTGAAATCTCAACCTACCTGTATGGTCGAATTGGATTGAATCTTGCACACTCCATATATTTCGCAAACTTCTGTTATTTTTGCATATACTTTTGCCAATTATATATATAATATGCACCCACTTATTTCATTTCTGCTATGTTTTATTTATTGATTTAAAATTCTCCATGCCAGCTGTGATCAAAACGACTCAAAATCAACATGCACACCAACTCCTCCGGATCCTAATCTTAATTGATCATACCAATAATTTTGAACTCATCAAAATGCTACCAAAATCTTATGAATGCGCCCAATATAATTCTGTCTGCTTGCTTTTGACGCATTGTGCACGCAATCATGTGATGAGCTTCAGAGCTTGACACAGACCACCCCCCCACTCTTTATATCCTTAGCTCAACAATATGTCACATTTTATGAGAGCCATATGTTGAAAACTTTTATTCATGAAAGTCGCTTTCCATCTCTCCATTATTAGTAGGTAGAAAGAGCAAATTCTCACTAGAGGAGGGGGGTTTGAAAAGGACCACCACCACCGTGTGGAAGACGATAAATAAACTCCACCCTCAAACCAACGCATCCAAAATTCCTAATAATCCCCACCCTAGCTACTATAGCTCCACCAATTTTAATCACATTTATCTGGTAGAAGGTTTGTAGCTAAAATAATTAACAGTATTTATCAATGCATCTAAGATCTTAAGTTCGATTCTCCTCTGACTGCCCTAATATCATTTGTAGGTTTCTTTTATAAACCCATGAAGCCCATGTAGGCCCCATTCACCAACCTTCCTAAGTGGGACCACTCGTAAATCATGGAAGCAACATTCATCACATTCAATAATATAACTGCATTACTACGGATTAATGTATGTTTCATATTCTTCTCCTTTTCCTTAGCTTCTGGCCATTTTTATGCCAATCGAATTAAACTCTTTTCTATAAAATTAAAAAAAAAAGAAAAAAAGACTCATCCCATGTGAGAGAATTAAAAAAAAGTGGGATTCTAAATTTTAAATTGTTGACGAAGACTTCTCCAGCTAAGTGGTACAACTAAATTAATGATGAAGGGGGAAGGATGATGTCCATATAGCTTGAGGAATACAAAATTGACATAATTTATTTAAGTAATTCCCCAAAAGAAAATAAAATTATTAGAAGAGAGAAAAATATATATATATATATATAAATTGAAAGAAAATGACACCCCAACCTCCACCTGTATCCAATTGCATGATTATTGAATTATATAAAATAAACTATAAATTTAAATTATACAATTGAAAATCAATCACCACCGACCGACTGCAATTTTGCTATACGTTGTATCATAATCCTCCGTTTTTATTCTATAGCAAAATTTACAATTCAAAACACCAAGGCGTATATATAATTATATAACCAGATGCAAAGACTCCAACTAAAAGTTCAAATTAAGAAGAAAAAAAGAAGAAGAAATTTGAGAAAAATTAAAGAAAATGAACTAACGGCGTCTTAACGGTAACATTTAGCCTCCAGTTCCCGTCCATCTTCTTCTTCACACGCTCACTTTGCAATGCTGCAGCAGCTGGTACTTGATGGCGTTATTTCCGACCACAACCCCGTTGTTCTTCGGACCCAAAGGGATAAAAGCGGGGCACCGAACGTAGAAATGGTACCTGCCCGAGATAAAAGTCCCGACCTTCCACCTCACCCGGCCGTCCATCTTCAGCAGCAAAAAAACCGACCCGGCATTCTTGTCCTGGTCCAGCGCCAGGGAATTGTACGGCGCGATGGGGACTTCGGTGCCGTAGATGAACGGCGACCAGACGTTGACGTCCTTGTGACCCTGGTACACCGGCGGGATGAGCGTGGAGAAGGTGATCTGCTGGTTACGGTATGTCGCGTAGATGTTGAGCCTGTCGTAGTAGATGCCGATCTTGTCGTTGGGGTTGCGGGAGGAGACGGTGACCTGGAAGCTGGAGGAGAAGACGTTGGGTACGGAGTTGTTGAAGTTGAAGACGGTGACGTCTTGGAGGATGAAGCGGGGTTTGGAGGGCTGGAGGATGGCCCACACGATGAGGATGGTGACGAGCAGGATGAAGTTGAAGATTAGGAGCCCGGCACAGCAGCGTTTAAACCTCCTTCGCCGCTTGTTGTGTCCATGTTGGCCGCAGTCCTTGTACGACATGGAGGCGGCCGCGGTAGTTTGCGGTGGAGGTGGAGAGGGAGACTGAGAGAGAGAGAGAAGAAGGATGGTTGGAGTTGAGTTAGAGTTGGGTTTGAGAGTTGACCCTTTAGTAAATGAGCTTTGGTTGGGGATGTGTGTGGGGGTATATATATTACATGGTTTTTAATGAAGATGATGATGATCTATGTGATCATGTATGTATGGTGGAAAAGCAAGTATGCTAAAGTAGGTGTAATGTGTTTAGGGACATTTCATAGTACTTTCACTAATTATGAGGAAAATTAGTTTTTTATTCGCGTAAAAAAATGTTTAATATTAGATTACGGTCTCATTCTAAAATTACTATGAATTTCTATTTTTTATATGAGCAACTTTAAGTCTATTAAAGTTAATATTTATAATGTCAATCAAATAATCGACAATGAACTAAATTACTATAAATCGTTAACCAGCACTAACCAATAACTTTTATTTTTTAAAGAGCTTTTTGGTTGCTTTTGAGTTGTTTGGTGGTAGTGTAGCAAGGTAGTGGAAATTGGTGACCCATCAATTTTCAGTACCAAGGCATTATTTGGTTTTTCTTATTACTCAATCATAACCATGGGCATTAGCCAATTAAATTACACAAATACCTTACGTCATCATGTGCCACTTGACAAGGCTCATCAATTATAGCTACTAATTGGGTTTATTATTTATATGATTTGATCTAAATAACTTAGATGAAATTTGTTGGGTTTTTGTTTACTGCATGATGTGTCCTAGTTAAGATGCCCATATGGTGTGATGGGTTAAGACCAATCGTTTTCTATGCTTGGCTTTATTCAACAAACAGGGTTTCAAATTGTTTGTCGAGCTCACCCACATGTTATCTCAATGCTTGGTTCATATATTTTCTTCATAAATTCTCCCCAAAAACCTCATGTGTTTCAGTGTTTCAAAACAAGTTATTAATCTTCTTTATTTTTCAACTAATCAAAAATTAAAGTCCATTCAATAAACTATAGAGGCTCAATTCACTAAGCAAGATCTTGTTGCTCAAACCCTAATTCTTTTCAAAACCAGATCCAAGTAATACGTTATTGGCATTAGCTTCAAGATATATAGTTATATATGTAATAAAATATCAATAATATTGTCTGCCATCAATCTTCATTGTTAATATAAGTGAGTTTTAGTATACATGAGCTTACTGTCTGCATCATCTGAATTTAAATATCTCTCCGTATAGTTTAGAATAAATTAAAGTGGAATATTATTTATATAAAAAAAACAATATAAATGAGTTCTAATGAGTACGATTGTATTAATCCATGACCCTCAGTTGTGTTGTGCTCGCTTAGTCAAAAAGTGAAGCTCACTGCTTTTTCTTAATCAACTCAGAAAGACAAAAAGCCTAAAGAAAATAACATATTTTTTAAAATTTCTTTCTATACTAGAATTTAGAATGTGAATGGGCCGATTGTGACTTGAATAAAGTGTTTGGAAAAGCAAGACTCTTCACCACCGTCCGATTGAATATGGATACATGGGAAAAGTCTAATTGACACGTCTCTTGCAACCACTTGGCCCCACTTATCATGACAAAGGAAACCTCTGGGTTCCAGAATATTACTTCTCCCACCAGCTAAAGCCTAAAAGCCTAAAGCCTAACAATGATGCAACATAAAAGGCCAAAAAAAAGAAAAGAAAAATAAAAAAAACATGATTTGGATGTGGATACATTGAAAATTTCATAACCTCTGATGAATTAGAAACAAAGACTTTGTTTGGGTGGATTAAAAGCTTAAACCCTTTTTCATAAAGAACCCATTGCTTTCCCAGAAAGAAAATTGTTAGCCTTTCTTTCATCAGTTTTGTTTCTTTAATTATTTTGTTTTGCTTTTTAAAAATCCTAAAATGTTACTTAGAAAACAACATTGAGAAAGGTTTATTTATTTATTTATTTATTTTATAAAAATAAATTTTAAATCAAGGAAAAGTAGGGTTAGCTGCACTGCACTTTCCCAGCAGATGGTAAAAGGGTACGTGGGCAACAAAAAAAGAGAGCAATAATTTCAATACATGTACTAATTTTAGTTAAAAGCACCAAACCAAACTACACTCCAATAAATTATTGATGGTAGAAACTAGAAATTGATTATGTCGGTTGGCAAGTGTGAATATGAACTCCAAGACCATGATGTGTTGTTTCACACATTTAGTATCGACATCGAGCTCTAAAAGTCTCCTCAACCACCAATGACCAAACCTATGACCAATTTTTATCTAACTCTTAATTTTATACACTTTTTTCTCTCTCTCAAATGGTGATAGAAGCTTGCCGAACAAGATTACGTTAGATGAAAATTATTGATATGTGTACGGACGATGAGTTGTTGATTAAGGTGAATCTCTCGTTATCAGGTCGATAATCTTAATCAATATATAAAATTTTCTCTTCCTTCATTGTTTCTGAAAGTGTTGTTCTTTTCCTTTTGTTGTTCTCCTTATCCCCTCTCTAAAATATACTTCAAACATCAACTTTCTTTAAGTTCTTAACCATTTGGATGTTTTCCTATGAAACAATTTTCATTTAATGAAAGTCATTGTCGTTTGCAACCGAATGACTAGATATTAGCAAGTGAGAAGAAAAAACACAGGGAATCAAATTTCTTCTATGCACCATCAATTTGCTCAAAGTTAAGCAATTCACAAAAGTTGAATATCTTCAGAAGGGCCTACTTTGTCTTATTTCTTGGCTTGAAGACACATGGGTTAGAAATTGATTGTTGCTGAGTCAAATTCTGGCAGAGTCTTATGAAATCAAATAACTAATTTTGACATAGGCCTCTTGTAGAAAAGTCTTGGATCAAATGAAAGAAACATAGCTAAAAAAAGACTAACTTTCTACTAATTTAGCATTATTAGATGGTGGGTGGATATGATACACTATTTGTCATTTACTTGGGTCTTCTTTAAGTGTTATAATATTAGAAAAAAGAAATACAGTATAAAATACGACTGGTGTATAAATTTGGGTGTTTTAAATGTTTTATATATATATATATTGTCATATATAAATCCAAAGAGAAGAAAACCACATCCAGATGAGACTTGAGACCAAACCATGGAAAGATAATATTAGTTGGCACACCAAAAAGCACATGACTCTTTTCTTCTTCTTCACTCATTTGACACCTACAATGACATCCACTTTGTATACTTGTATGCTCTTTATGATCTCGGCTCATGATTCAATTGCCATGTATTTAGCTATTGAACCTCAAAGTTTATATTTTTATGTGATTGAAGCATTAAAAAAGAAAGTCTGAATTTTCCACGGAAGCGGCTCGAAATATTTGATCTTAGTTGCATTTCCCTTTGGAATATTACTATTTGGGAACGACCAAACCCAAAATTTGAATCATTGGAGCCTTACTCATAGACATGTTGAAGTTCAATTATTTGGTACTTGGTGCTGTAGAACTTATTTGATTGTTTTTTTTTTTTTCCTCTTGTTGCATCTCTTATGTACTGTGGCCAAAGAAACCAAGTACACTTGGTGCAGTTTCCAGAGAATGCAGAGGGCCCTTTACCAAATTCTTTGCTGCTGATTCTCTCAATTTTCTCATAAAAACAAGAAGAAAATGCCTTGGGTAAAAGCACTTTTACAAAACATGGAAGCCGCAAAAAGAAGCCAAGGATATCCCCAAATGTCCATAAAGAAGGGTGGGGTGGTTTGTGGCCAATGCCTACTAGATTCTACACACACAAAGGTATTCTCTTCTGCACTTGCACTGACATCGATGCTGATTCTTTATCCCTACTTTGGGAATTACAAATGTCCCTACAAGATCTTCTTTGAAACCACCAAATCCCAATTTCCTGTTTAAATCTCTGTTAAGTAAATCACAATTAACTTTTAACCTAACCTTTGTGGTTAATATGAATGCCCAAAGCCAAAATTGTTCTATGCAACTTGCACCCAATGGATTGGTTTGTTGTCTTCATGCGCTTTGCTGCTAAAATCTGACTCGAATCTGTGGGCTATGCTTCTTTCTGGTAACCATGGGTTAATGAAAGAGACAAAAACAAAAAGTTGGTGGAATAAAGCATTGGGGGAGAGAGAAGAAAGAAACCCTTTGATTGGTGGGTCATTC
The DNA here is from genome assembly GCF_902201215.1 of Prunus dulcis. Taxonomy (NCBI): domain Eukaryota; kingdom Viridiplantae; phylum Streptophyta; class Magnoliopsida; order Rosales; family Rosaceae; genus Prunus; species Prunus dulcis. Next base: position 11,643,535 of record NC_047656.1, on the reverse strand, counting down.
TAAGAAGGGGAAAGTTCTAAAAACAACAAGAAAAATGGGGAAGAGAAGACATGGAGGTGAAAGAAAGGGATAATATTCTTGGTGGCACAAAATGATGACTATCTAATTGGGTTGATTAAGCTGTCTTGAATTGGTTTGAGGGCTAATTGATCACCCTATTAATAAAAAAGTGAAACTAATAGTGGGTGATGATGAGCCAATGAACCCTAGATAGTCATTTGGATGCATCTATGATATATGATGGTAGAAGTATCTTGAAGAAAAGGAGTCGGAATATGATGGAAAACGAACTTTGAAAGCAAGTTTTGAGAAGAAAAAAAGAAGGGGATCATCCAAGCATTTTCCTTTAAATGGAGATCAAAATTATCGTAAGTAATTATGCAAGCAATCACTTTCCTTTTAAGTGTTTTCCTGCATTATGAATGAATTATGAAAAGCCTTAAGATCAAACTGACTTGCCAAGCTAACCGACTCAACATGGAAATATCTTAAAAGCCCCTAAATCTTTTTTGTTTTGTTTTTTTTCACCAGTTCATGCGCTGCTTTGAGTTTTGAATATAAATATAAAATGGTGCCTAATAATAATGGCGTAGGTGTAAACGCCACCAAGTAAAAGCCTTTTGTTACGTATTTTCCACATGGCATCACATGGCCAGTGAGAAGCTTCCTATCCTTTGCACCCTCCTAGAGGACTATTTCGCCTGCCTCAAACCCTATTGGATATCGTCTTCTTCATTGAAATTCGAATTCCACATCCCATTCATAAAAGCTTAAATTTAAGAGTCAACAAAATAATTATCAATCTCATTCTTCAATGATAGTTGTAAAACGGAATGGGGATGGAGAAAGGGCAGAAGCCTCAATCCCCATCCCATTCGGGACAGATCAATGTGGAGATTGGGTGTGACGGGAAAAATTGCTATCCCAACCTTTTGGTCAAGTGAAATCAGACAATTGCTAGTAGGACGACTCTGTTTTCTTACAAAAATAAATCTGGATTTAGCTTTCATTGCGTGAGACTTGTAGATTTGTGTCTCTTCTTTTATTACGTAAACTTCACAACAGATAATTTGATTAGTTTCTTATGTTCAATCATCAATCAAATAGCTCCCTCCACATTCTAATTGTCCTAATCAGCACTAGAAAATGACAAAGGACAACCATGTCTCATCCCTCACGCGTTCCTAATTTGGACACAGAATTTCCATTCCAATGCTGTTTCTTCACGGGCCCAGAAGAAAACAGAAAACAAGAAAAAGAAAAAGAAAAAAAAAGAAGAAACATCCCAGATATTTACACAATTACTTTTACATGCATTAAAAATCAATGTCAATCTCTCTCAATCCACTAGCGTCCTAATCATGTCCAACTGGAGATATACAAATATGTACACTATTATCGTGTCTGAGAATCTTATCATGTTTAGAAGATATAATCAAAGTGTTATTAGTTTATAAATAATTCCATTGCCAATGCTATCTGCATAATATATAGGCTTTCATAAAGTTATTTAGGCCACCCCAGAAAGCTCTGTCGGCCAAGCAACCACTTCATCCCACTGCCTCCTTACTTAAACAAGAGGTGGAACCAAAGATACCTATACAATTGCTAATACTTATATATATAGGAGGGAGGGATTGGACTCTTTCTAGTCCGAGTTTAGGGTCGTTAAGGTGTCGCGTCATAATAGACACATGATTCTGTACAACCGGTGAAATAGAGAAGAAAATTTCCAAAAGTTAAACCATTTCAGCCAGCAAATCAGAGCTCTAAGCATGGACCAGCTAAATACATCTTCAACCTATCTCAAGTCAATACACCCAAGACCAAATTCTACACATCAATTGTTAAACTGATGATGGAATAGTTCAAAAGCAAAGTAGATGCAAGTAATGACGAGGAACTTGTAAGGCTTTATTTCTTCGTTGAAAACCTAATTTTGCCTAACTGAGACTGATGCCTCATACCTTGAATAATCATAACTCTTTAATAGATGAAGCCTTCTCACTACATAAATGCCAGCAAAAGAAAAACGCAGAGTGAAGGCTTCCCTGATAACAGCTTTTAGAAAATTAAAGTGATGGAGGAGATGAAAGCGATGAACAAGACAGGAGAAGTAGAGAGAATTAAAAGTAACAGGCTAAAAGCCATTTAAATTGCTTTTTTACTTTTTAGAACTTTTGAAGTATTTTTTCTCTCCTTTTTCCCTCACCTTTCTCCTAAGAACCGTCCATCTCTCCCCCTCTACCTCGTTAAAGAAAAGCTTAAAAGTAAAAAACAAAAATGTCACTAAAAGGACCTTTAAAATAAAAAGTTCTTTTAAAATTAGGAAAATATGAACTACCTGATGAGCTACAACTATGTCACCAATCATAGGAACTACAGTACCAACCCGAAATACTGAATTCAATTTTTTGGAAACTGATTCTATGTTTCAAGTTTCAACCACAAACAGAAAATAAAAGAGCAGACAAACAATCTCAACACACATTAACCTCTAACACCTATAAACATCAGAAATGAAATCATCAAAATCAAAGTAAAACTAAAACCACTTCAGCATCAAGGACAAAAGGACAGTGTTTGCCATCACTAGATTAATAGTTTAAAACCAGTACTAAAATTCAAGTATGATAAGAGACTTCAGAAGCACATAATTGCTTCTCTTAAGTATTAAAAACAAGTAACATCAACGCATTGGGCAAGACGAGCAATGCCCCTTTTCTAATCTCCAACCTCACATGGCTTCTGAGCCCAAAATTCTGAAATTTTCAAAATCAAAACTTCAACAATAACAATGCAACTACATCAGATCAGAACTATACTGAAAGTGTGAAAGCTAATACAGGCAAGCTTTGACGTAGTAGTACAGAGCAAACATAAAAAGTTCCCTGTTTGGCCAACTTAACAGCATATTGACACAGTTAAAATGGAGCAGAAAACATGCAATACAGTATGACGTAATTAAAATGTTGCCAGAACAAAAGTTTGGTGTTTTGTCTCCTACAAGAAGACATGCAGCTGAGTTTCAAAGGAAAAAAAACCTAAATGGAAAGCAGCCAGGAAAGGAGTAAATACAAAATCAGAAAGAGAATGACTTTACATTTGACAACAGCTCTATTATTATCATATATCAACTGAACCCAAATCATAACCTACTATGAAACTTAACATTGTAGTAGAAATGGTTTGGAAGTCAAATTAACTGCAACTACAGTCTTTACCTAGCCACTCCTCTTAATCGTTACTCGTACAGTAGTGTCTAAAGCACAATTCGACCATTACAAGCAAACATTCAACACCACATTTACATGAGCACAAATTCAGAGTCTGAAAAGATAAACATTATGATGTTATCCTATGGGCGGAGAGAGAGAGAGAGAACAAATAACACCAAACTCCTATAAAAAGAATTGATCTCTAAGATGATGAAGTAAGTAGAGAGATTCGTTTTAATTCTTCGAGAGCAAAACAATAAACAATTTCTCAATACATAGGTAAAATCACACTACTTGCTAGTTCCTAGTAGACCAAGCTCCCCTTCCCCAGGAAAACCTTGTACTGTTCCAATACTATTGACTTGAATCACAAGACAACAGCTTGAATCACAACATTAAGCACAATAAAACAGACATCCTAACATAGAGGCTTAGTAGCCACTACCACAAATCCAATGCTTAAATAAAGTCTTTACCATTCTTCTCAAGCGCATAATCTTTGAAGGCACGAACAATGGTTTGATATCATTAACAAACAATAGGAATGAGTTTCTTCAAATGTTATGCTTGGAGACAACTATGGTTGGTGCGCACTTACTTTTTTCCTTGTGACTGTGTGGTAAGTGGCATTCAAGGGTGGAGGGAAAACCCTATAATCCATTCAGAATGCATTTATGCATCTCTACCAAATGAGTCAACACTCGATTAAAGCTTCACCAAGCAACACTCAATACCCTACAGTCTCTGGCTCTGGAGTTTGAATCACAATGACAAAGCCCCAGAACACTAAAAACAATCACATTGCTCTTTATTCTAACACAAATACAAAACCTAATGTGGCAATGTCCCATATTATCATCTAACCCATCTCAACACTTCAAATGCCAATTAGCATATGCAAAACAGGGAAAATGGTATTTACCTCCAAAACAAAGAAAACTAGTAGAAATCATAATAAAATAATTGAAAAAAAATATACTATCATTAGCTAGCATAAAAGAACAGAGAGAAATTGGATTCAGAAGATCACGAATTATATTCCATAACCCAAAATCATGAACAACGACTAAATATAGCATTTACCAATTTGTGTTAATCCAATGGACTAATTATACTCACAGTCACACGTCAACCACACACGGACTTGACTGACCCGTCAAAGTCCCCGTCCCATTCTTCTGGGCAAACCCGAAATCGACCCTTTCGCAGAAGACCCGCAACACGCGAGGCCTCGACTGGAACACTCCAGACCTAAACCGAACCGAAGCAAAAACTCCTAGCCCGAACCTCACCGACCCACGATCCCTCTCGTCGGAGATCCCCTTGGCCACGTAATTGCCGACGTACTCCCCCACCGTCGCCAGCTTGAACCCGACACGCGTCTGGTTCCTCTTGGTCAAAACAAAGGGAGGCAACGACGTCGTGGCGAGCCGGTAATCGTCGCCGTAGAATAGTGAGGCCTGGATGCTGTCGTAGTAAATTCTGAGCTTGTGGTTGGGGTTGTTGGCAAGGAGGGTGAGGTCCCAGGTGGCGGTGAGCTCGGAGCCAGTGGCGTTGAGCGGGAAGACGGAGGCCGATTCGACCCGGAACTCGGGGAGGCGGGGGCGTAGTGCAAGCCAGGCGATGAAGAAGACGAGGGACATGATGGCGAAGACGGCGATGGCGGCAATGAGGAGGCGGCAGAGGAGGGTGGGCCTATTGGGCGCGATGGGCCCAGTGGGCCGAGGGGCGTAGTAAGGAGGTGGGCCCATGGGCCGGTAGGTGTTGGCGTGAGGAGGCGGCGGTGGGGCCACGTAGGGGTAGGCTCCGGCGGCTGGGTAGCCGGCTGCGAATTGACCCTGCTCTACTGGGTAGCCGGTCACCGTCTTGTTACGACCATCATCGGCGCCGGCGGCTGAGGTAGCCATTTGAGAGCGGAGAGAGCTAATTGAGTTTTTGGTTTCCAAGAGACAGAGAAGTAAGGAAAAAATAAAAGGTAGGCGTAGAGGTAGAGGAGGAGGTGTTTGGTCGGTAGATAGATACTATGCGAAAAAAAATTACCAAAAAAAAGATTTCTGAGAGCACAAAGTTGCTTGAGGGCTACAGTTGATTGTTGATAGAATTGCTTGGCAAATAACGCGTAATTCTATGTTTTTTCTTTTTGTATTCTTTTTTGTTTGGCAGAGGGCGTAGACTTAAGTTGAAGCGCCGCACTGACGAATCTCTCCCCGCCTTCTACGGTGGTGACCTATCAATTGGTATTATTAGATTCAATAAAAGTCGGGTCTAAAGGTTTATTTTTTCAGTTCAAATTTGATTATGAAATAGAATTTGGAGAGACTTATTTGCAAAGTGCCTCAAAAACAATAGACATGAAGGGACGATCGCGGATCACATTGTGCAGTGTTCTCCATATCATTGGTCAATAACAAAAGCTAAAATTTATCCAAACATATTCAATCGAATATCAACTACATATATGTTTTCATCAAAGAATGAGTAACTAACTTATGTTAAAGCTGAGAAATTTTGCATTTAGTTCATCATACATGATTAATGAATGGATTAAGAATCTTCTATAACTTCGGTTAGTGTTGTGTAAATCGATACAAATATGAAGTAATATGACTAATGCCTTTTAATACTGAAAAGAGAAATACGGTCAGACCCCGAGTTAGTCATTATGTGTCACTATATAGCTATAACAAAATTAAAATTAAACGAAGCACAAGAAATCCTAGAAACAATAGTCTAAAAAATTTTCTACAACAAAATTAACAGATTTAAGGGTTTCTAAAATTATGAACATATGACTTCGTCTAATATAAGTTAGCCAAATACACAATTCCCACATATGGAGGAGACATGGGAAGAAAGTCAATGAGACCGATAGACAGATAACCATACAAAAAATATCCGACCCATTTCTCGTCTATGACTAAATAATCAGAAACCATCGGAGATATCGCATGCCTTCGAGCTCCCACTGGGCATGCTCCCAGTATTTGACCCCGCCGGCAGCGGCACCTTCAAATCCGAGCATTTCACCCGGAGGGTCCCACTTCTGTAGTTACTATAGTGATTATACAAAAAACCACTGGCTTTCATGTCGTACGAAAGCGTCAACCTCAAATTGAAGCTCACGTTCCCGCCCTCCTTCTGCTCCTTCTCCATGTCCTCTACCGCGCTGCTCGCCGTTGTATTGTACGTCTCCATCTTCATGTGCATCGTGCCTTTTGACCGAGATTCGAGATTCATGGAGTGCATGACCGAGCCCATCGCGAGATAGTTGTCCTTGTGGTACAGGGAGGTCTCCCACCTGTCTACCTCCAACTTCATCCTGTAGCTGGGGTTGTCCACGTAGATGGAGGCCTCCCATTTCCCGGAGAGCACTTTGCTCCCTGGGACGAGGTTGAAGTTGGAGACGCTAAAGGACTCGACCTTGAAGGCCGGGGTTTCCGGGCGGACCACGACAAACATGACGATGCTGGCAAGGAGGGTGAAGATGACGAGGAGGAACATGATGATGCAGAAGCACCGGAAGCAGCTGCTGGCGGCCTCGTCAGCTTGGTTGTAGGAGGTGGTGGTGTAGTAGGGGTCCCCGTAATAAGGGTTGTAGGCGCTCGGGTGGTACCCGTGGTAGGGGGGCGCTACGGTGGGGTATCCTTGTGGGTGCGCGTAGCTCATGTTGGATGGCGGATAGGTGCCCCCGGCGGGCGGGGGGTAGGGGTCAATGGGGGCTCGAGGTTGGTGGGCTTCTGATGATTGTGTTGCGGGTTGGTCGGAGGAGCGGGGTTGATTAGTTTCGGTTGTGGAAGCCATATGTGCTGCTATTAATTATATATATGGAATGTTCGTTCTCTCTCTCAAGAATCTTCCGGGAGAGAGAGAAAGAAGAGAGAAAGAGAGAGAGAAGGAGGGAGTTTTTGGGGTAGGGGATTAAAATGTGAATTGGAGGGAGATTAATTATTGAAGGAAATGAGAGTGTAAAAATAGGTGGGTGTGTTGTGAAAAGCCGCGGAAAGAACGTAGGACAAGGTAATTAATTAGGAGTTGTAATCTATGTTAAGGAAATAAGTGATGAAGACAAAAGGATTATAGCTAGCAAAATTGGCATATTAGCACCTCCATGTCAATCTTCTCACACACCTCTCCATGATAAAACTTCATGGCCACGAACAATGGCACACATTAAAGATCATGTGTTGCAAGCATAAGTTTATTTAGGGGAATACTTAGGTGTGTTTTCTGAGTGCCTCTGCCCGAAACACCATACTTGAAAATTTTCCCAATGTCTGATTGCTTATCTCCTTCATCCTCAACTATTAGAGGAGAAGCTATGTGGGGAGAGCATAATTTCCCCATGGAAAATTGTACAATTTTTTTGCAAGTTACATACATGAACATGACGTGGCCGTCATTCCCTCACTCCCAAATATGAAATTATCTCTTGATATAGTTGTCGCCCAGCCATATATAGCCACCTACCAACCAAGTTCAAAGTTCCATCTTCAAGTCTTCATCTATTTGGCTCTGTGCAAGTTTCACCTTCCTCCAACTTGCGGTACCTGCCTGACCCAACCCGCAAATCAACTGAGTTGGACTTATCGATGTATCGGTGGTTATAAATCCGATTCACATGATGTGTAACGTTCAATCCTGTTCGATCCACCAATGCTCATTCCTAATTGAAGGGAGCAAAATAATAATGCTACGGGCACCAACTTATTTACTAATTAATTGATACTAACACATTAAGAATTATAGAATGATACTGTACTATCATGTTAGCTAGTGGTACTTCCATTCAAAATATGCTATATGTCATGTTTTTTTTTTTTTAAAATTATAGTTTTTTTTACAGCTGAATTTAATACTTTCTTTTAACTTTAGAATAAGATTTTGAAAAAAAAAAAAAAAATTAGAAAAGGAAAAACCCAAAGAAGCCACTAGAAACCACCTCCCACCACAACCCAATCCCCATCCTCGCACTTCTTCCACCCAACCCAATAGTCCATGGATTATGAAAATAAAAATTAAGAAAGCAAGCTCGTTTAGGGACTCGACAGGTTTCTATAGTGTGCTGGTTATTTTTTTTGGGGTTTGTCGATAATCATTTGTACAGAAACCACAAAGGGAATAATCAGTTATTGTTATTTCCAGTTATTTCTTTATGTGGTTCTTGTTTTAGATTAACCAGGTGGCCAATCAAAACCCTTGGGCGATTGGGTTGGGTGGTTGGTAGTGCAAGGTAGGAAGATTTGGGTTGTCGTGGGAGTTGGTTTCCGTCGTCTTTGGTTTTTATGTTTTTTCAAATATTGTTCTAGAGGGCAAAAGTCCATCTGTAAAACAAAACACTATAATTTTTTTAAAATGACGCATGACATATTTTGAATGGAAGTACCATTAGTTGACGTGGTAGTATCTATAATTTCTCCGACATATGTAGTACATAAGATTGCAATCCTTGTCATTTGCCATGTCATTTTTTTTAATTACACATTTTGTTTCTGAACAAAGAAAAAAGAAAAAAAAAGAAAGAAAGAGAAATTGTCCAACAAAATAAAAAGAAAGAAAAATACCCATAAGTTTTGGTTCAACGGTGAACCCTTCCCCAACCCCAAAAAAGCCCTAGAAACTCAATAATCACTCCTTCCATTGAAGAGCTCTCATCACACCTCTCTTAACTGATTTGTTAAATCCTCAATGTTTTCAGACCAATCATAGTATCAATGTAATTAGTTGTCTTGTAGAATTTACAATAATATTAATAATCAACAAAGCAATGATAGTTTTCCAGCCAAGTTCAAAGAAAACCAGTGATTATCATCCAAAGAAAACCAAATATATGGGATGTGATCGGTGTGAGACTGCATATAAGATCCTATGATTCACCAACTCTATTCATATATATATATATATATATATATATATATATGTATGCTCATGCCTTTACTCTCCTTTGATTCTTCTTCTTCCTCGCCATACTCTCGACCAAATCCAGGAACCATAAATGTCCAAAACCCAAAATCAGAGATGAGCATCATCTTATCATCTATAAACGCAACCACCAATTTGCTCTCATCATGGTCGTGGCGGTGCTACGATGGAGGAGCTGTTGGCTGGGAATGGATGATGGAGATGACTTGAGAAGAGATAAATATATAAAAGTTAAATAAATTAATTTAAAATAGATTATGTGCATTAATTTAAGTTATTCAAATAAAATAGATGAAGTGGCAAATGACTTGAATTGCCATGTCAGTTGCTACATTAGTTGGAATCAAAAAATTGATAAAAAGAGTTGGTACCCATAGCGCTATTGGAAGTAGAATTTAGTATTTATACAAGAAATTAATCCAACACAGAAAACTAAAAATACAAGAGAATTATACTAAAAATGGTAAACTAGAATATTTAAAGGAAACAATCAAGGGAGAAAATGAAGGGATTAAGAAATTAATCGAACATGGAAATAAAAGCTAAAGAAGTAAACGAGGCGTGATGAATCATGATTGTGATAATCGAGGACATTTAACATTGAAACGAAGAAAGTGACAAAATCTTGGCATTATTTGACCCCTTTCAAACTTCACTAGGAAAACTGCAGAGTCATGTAACCTCGTCTCCTTCAGTAAGAATGGAGGGTGATGCTGTCAGTTCCATATTTTTCTTTTTTTTGTATTAAAAAAAAAAGAGGAGAGTGGAGACTCAAACTCTTTTCTTTGTGTCTGTCTGCTTGATGCCTAATTCTGTGAGGTAATAATTTAGAGGAGAAACAAAACAAAATTAAATAAAAGGGGAAGCAAAAACAAAGATTATTTAGATTGGCATGAGTTGATCATAACTCAAAATTACTCAGGCAATGGAACAAAGCACCATCCTCCCTCACCAATCAGCTTCCCCTCTCCAACCGAAGACACAAATTCAACTCTCAACTCAGAACAAGATTCTTCAACACTCAATCCCCAAAGCCAGGCCCAAATTCTGGTCTTTCCAAACTGGTAAGGCACAACCAGGTCCATTTTCATTTCCAGACGAACCTCCTTCAGAGCTTCCTCTGTCGAAACCCCGAGCCCTTCCTCCCCACACTCTCTCATATCAAATCTTATGTGCAGCCCATTTGGGCTCCTGAACTCAACGTCCACTGGCTTCACTGAGGCACACCACAGCGGTTCGAATTTCGGGTAGTACACGAAGCCCTGAAAGTGTTTGATGTGAACTTGCAGATCACTGTTTTGGCTGAACTTCAACTCTGCATCCCAAACAGCGCTCTGCAGTTCAGAGACGAGTTTCGTTGTGTTTGAGACAGAGAAAGAGTGCTGAGCAATGGCAATGGGATATGTTCGAACGCCGCCGTTCAACGACAAGCATACGGTGGTGACAAATGCAAGTAATGTGATGAGGATTGTAGCAGCAGCCAATTTCAAGGACATTTCTTCTGCCAGTGCCTTGTGGCGACGAGACCACAAAGGGCCCATTTTTGTTTTTCTGCAATGAGTTAAGGTGTGAATGGGAGAGTATTGGGAAAAACTAATATTGAAATGGCAGTCAAATTCAGAGAATCAGTGCACATTTTGGTTCAAAATTTATGTCATTAATTCATGGAGGTCAAAAATGGATAAACTCAGTGTTAATGCTAATTGGCATCCTTTGGCATGAACTCAATGATTTAATGCAAGGGTGCTTAAAATTTAAAATGAGAAGAAAACCAGAAAATTAAATCACATTGATTTGATTTCCTTTTACGTGACATCCGTTACTTGTTGAGTTAATAATTCCTTATATAGCAAAACCTGCTACTTTTAAATCACAAGAATTTCTCGCAAGTTGGGCTTTGCCTACTTTTTTCAAGTGCTCTGGCCCAAGTAAAAAGGACTCAATTTTTTGAAATAAACAACTTATCTATACGAAATTTACATTAGTCCTATTTCATGAGCTTATCCCGCCTGCTATAATCCCTTAAAATTTCAGAGCCGGCCCTTATCTACAGTAAGAACTGCATGATCATTTAGGTAATGGAATGGTGCACTTGCGGCCCCCATTTATCTTTCCCTCCCCTTTTGCACCCTCAAACTGAACCTTCAACCCTGAACAGTTAGGATTTAAAGTCACTTGGGTTCCCATTCCCAAAAGCTCCCTCATACTATAAGAAGCATCTATGCGCATTTTCAAACTAAAGCTAAGGTGACCACTCTTTCGATCTTCACTCAACTCCTTCATCACTCGATCCTCCACATACGGCTGTTCACCTCCGCAACTTGTCGGATCAAATTTGATCTGCAGAGTTTTCTGTTTCCTTGGAGGAACATGCAACATTGCATCCACAGAAGCACATGATAGAGCCTCACTTTCTTTATAGTACACATAACTCTCAAAGGGGTTGAGGGTAACAGTTAGGCCACCGTTTTGGTTCCCAAATGTCAACTTGGCCTCCCATTCAGCTGAGAATGATGAATTCGAAACCTCGAAATTCGATAGAGAAAATGCATCCAAACGAAGCACAAGGGGGTCTGTTCCTGGGCCGGACTTTGAATCCACATAGTTGCCTAAGAACCAAAGAGAAAATCCGATGACTGTTGCTAGACTCACCACTATAAGAAAAAGCAGGATGTATCCACGAATTTTACTGCAATCTGGAGACTTTTTGCACCACAAAGAAGCCATGCATAACTCTTCCTGAAAGAGAGAATACAAAGTTCAAGATGGATGTGTTAGGGAAATTTTCACCGATTATTCAGTGAAAGAGAATACTCGTGGTTCGTAGTTTAGCAATATATAACATGTTAGAACATCATTTTTTTTAATATAATCTATAAAGTTGTTAATTCCTCAATTTAAAAATACTATTTTACTAATTTCACAACCAAAAAAAGAAAAAATAAAAAATAAAAAAAAAGAGTGATCGGCCAAAGCTATAAAAAGTCTAACAAGAAATTAGAAATAAAATGTAGTAGGTAGTTTGTTCAATAGTTTTTTTTTTAAAGTATAAGTGATGGTCTAAGCTACAGGGATGGGGGATTTCTCACACACACACACACACTACTATGATGCCGTAAGATTCGAACATGAAACCTCTGATCTGCAAGTCAAGGCCCTTTATCACTAGGCTAGACCCCGTTGGCAGTAGGTAGTTTGTTCTTAAATGCAGTATTGCAGGGTATTTGGTGCTACAAACATACTTGTAAGACACTCTCCATATAGATTACTCACTTGGTATAATTAATCAAATAAGAAGCTTCAAGAGGACAAATCAAAGAGAGAATTTGCGAGACTTGGATTTTATAACCGTTCACCAAATTACTGATTTTGACAACTTAATTTTACCCAGACGAAGTTTATAACAATTTAAAGATAGAGAAAGAAAACCGTACCTTGTGATGCTAAGTTTCCTTGGTCTTGAATCAATCCAATATGTGAAGCAAAATTCCCAGTACTAATTATAAGTTACTGAATTTAAGGATTTATAATGGATGGGAGAAAGGTGGAGACGATGAGGGAGAAGAGAGAGGAACAAATGAGGGAAGATGGCAGCGGTTAAAATCAAGTTGCGTTTGCAGGGCAATTATTTTATTTGTTTGGAAGGATATATATGCGTGGTGGTTGAAGACCTTTTTTGGCTTTGGTAAAACGAAGTGATGTTTGCAGTTCGTGCCCTTTCACAAGTGCAAATAGTTTGGAAAGAGTCAAGTACATCTGAAAGGATAGATCAATATCAATAATTTTTGTCCAAACTATAGAGAGAGGGGTTTCTCATATGAACCTACCACGGTGTTATAGGGTTCAAATATGAAACCAATAATTTGTAAATCAAGGTATTTTTTAATTGGACTAGACCCCATTAGCATAAATTATAATTATAATATAAGTGGAGGATCCAACCAAAAATCAATGAGTGGAGGAAATATTTTTACAAGGAGGATTAGTTGTTTTTAATAGAAAAAAAGGAGATTTAAATTTGAGTTATATCCTGATAATTATTTTATTTTCAGGGTGACTCTAGTCAATTCATAAAAATTCATTTGCACACCCAATATTTAATGAAATTTCTATAAGAATTTATCTACACAGCACGTGTAAATTCTTGAAATCTTCTGTTTATTCCATTTATGTAGTGAAATATTTAGGGTATCAATCCTTTTTCTTTAATAGAAAATTAAGGATATGAACTTTTTTTTCCGTCAATTTCCTCCTATCGTCTAAATCATCAACATTGCATCCAATTTTCAGTTAAATTATCAAAAATAAAATTTATTTTTTTAGAAAAAATTTAAAAAAAGGAACAAAACAATAACCTATCCTACCCCACAGAAACCCCCCTCCCCTCTCTCTTTTTCTTCCCCAACCTGACTACCCATTTCCCACCTGCAACTCACCCCCAACAAGACTAATTCGCAACCCATCCCCCCTTCCCACCGTCGCTGCCTTCCCTTTCACAACACACCCCTAAACCCACGACCACCCCTTTATCCATCGCAATCTCCATCTCTCTCTCAACAACTCACCCTCCCACAGCCACCACCCCACAACCATCACACTCTCTCTCGCTTCCCCCAAACCCCAGATCCATCCCTGACACCACAAAATCACCCACCTCACCACAACCACTCTGCCCCTTGTGCGATTTTTGATAAAATGGATCTGGATTTTTTTTTGTGTGTGTTCAAATAAGTACATATGGGTTTTTTTGTTCAAATATATGGTGGAGGTTTTGGTGTTGTTGTATGGGATGTGTTCGATTTTGGAGAAGAAAGGGGTTGGTATGAAGCTTATAGAAAGTGGAGTTGGTAAGCAGAAATTCAGAGGCTAATAGGAAGTTTGAGGATGACATTTTCTCTACTCTTTAAAATTTTTTTTTAAAAAAAAATCTTTTTTTCTATAATTATTTATTATTATTTCAAATTTCAAATTATTTTATTTTATTTTTAAAATACAAAATGACCACTTTGCCCTCATATTTAACTGCAAATTAGATGAAATGTTGTGAATTTAGACGGTAAGGGGGAAATTGATGAAAAAAGAGAGTTCATATTCTTAATTTTCTATAATAAAAAAAAAAGAAAAAAAATAGAGTGCAAATCGAAAGTTAAGTATAAATTCAAGAGGTAAATCACTAGTATACTCCTTTTTATTTATTCAGGTCCAGACAAAGATCATCAAAGAATTTCATAACATCACGTTCATATTCACCTTCAATTTTGATGCGTAAAACAATTCATTTCTTTGTTCATAATTTACAGGTTCGATTTTGATTCTCCTACATCGATCAAATTAACAATCTAAAACTAAAAACGTCTACATGAAAAAAGAAAGAAAAAGTCTAATTTGGTCAATGAATTAATATAGGAACCGAGCACATCAAAGGCCCACCACTAATCCAACTCCCGAACCCAATTCCACGCGAGAACCCAACCTTCAAATCCAAACACTGAGGGCTCATCACAACATCTTGTTGTGTCTCCCACAAACCAGTCCTATACGTGGCCCAAACAAACATTTGCATGCTAAAATGCACGGCTCCATCCTCACGTCTCTTGCTCATCATTTCATCCAAAACCCTCTTCTTCACCACCAGCTGATGATCGCGATCCTCTTCCCCCAACCCCATCGTCGATATCTTCACCCGCACTGTTCTTCGTTCCTTCAATCCCAGCATGAATGGCTCGACGGAGCTTATCGCGAGGATGTTATCTTTGTACGACATTGAACCCTTGACGTGGTTGAAACGAACCCATGTGACCAGGTTGGGGTTGTCTATTGTAAGGGTAATGTCCCAATTAGCCCCCAATGTTGTGTTGGAGATGTTAAATTTGGACATGAAGAGCGAGTTTAGTTGGACATTAGGGGCTTGTGGATGAACTTGGGACAATAAGGACATGAAAATGCACAGCAATGCCAAGGTCCCAAATATTAATAATGTAGGTGACAATAGAATAATGGGTTGGAAGACGGATAATTTGGAAATGCGTCTTGATTTAACAGACTGCGAAACGTTGTCGTTTGACGGGCTATATGAAACTGGGAGTAGGGGCACGGTAGCTGAGTGCTGATCAGCTTTTGCATTAATTTCCATGGTTGATGATAGGAAATTGAGAGAGAAAGAGAGATGGGATTGAGGAAATGTGTGTGAGAGTTGGGATATAAAGTAGAAGGCCATGGAAACTGTAAACCACTAGAGATTGTTAAAAAAAACTAAATAACTACCAAAAACGGTTAGAAACCTGAATAACTAGATTCTAACAAACATGCGAAAGAAGATTTCTAAACTTTATTAAATTTTTTTTTTTTGGGTGAAACAAACTTCATTAATTTGATAACCGATAAAACTGTTAGTTTGCTTGAATAGTGATATCCATTAAACAATATTAGTTAAAACAAATGAAATTAATTCACGGTGATTTCACAACGGTTCATAACCTAAACTTATACATTGATTGGTTAATCGTGGGGGAGTGGCTGGTGGTGGCATCAGCGTGACGCTGGGATGAAATTGTTGCGGTGGCTCTTGAATTACCACAAATATTAAATTAGAAAATTGAGGATGTTAAAAATAAATATGATGTGATAAGTGAATATTGGTAAATTAATTGGTGACTATAGCATTCAATATATTATCTAATCAAATATATATATATATATATATATACATATATATATATTTGGATCTAAAATGGACTAAACATAACTTTGATTGACTTAAAATTAATCAAAATTTATTCAATCGCACGTGTCTGAGAGCAAAAAGTATGAACACAACTATATTCTACTAACAGAGTTGAAGGAAGAAGAAGCAGAGCTGAAGGAAGAAGAAGATAGATAGTTCTAGAATATTCGTAGAGAGGAATTGAGAGAAAATGTTACTTTTGCTTTCTGTATTTCTCATTTAATCAATCCAATACACATGGGATTATAGACTTTATACTATACTGCATAAATCACGTGAATTATACTAACAATCTAACCATAATGACACATCAGCTAACAACCTTCCTAGCTGAATAACCTTTAGCCAAACATCCCCCCTCAATCTCAGCTGGGTGACCCAGTCTGAGATTGATACAATGCTTTGAGAATATAGGACCATGTAATCCCTTTGTGAATTGCTGCACATGAAAATCTTTATGCTGGACACGTTCTCGGATGAAGTGGAAATCAATATCTAAGTGTTTGATATGTAAATAAAACACTCGATTTGAGCTCAAAGTTAAGACAGAAAGATTGTCACAGTGTAGTAAAGGAGGCTCAGGCAGAAACTCATGCATATAAGCCAACACTTGACGAATCCAAACAATATCAGCTGCTGTATTGGCTAATGCTTGATAATCGGCTTCCGTAGAGCTGCAAGAGACTGAGCCTTGCTTCTTGGACTGCCAAGAAATTGGATTATTTCCAAGAAATACTACAAAGCCAGTAGTTGTCCTGCATGTAGAAGCATCTCCAGCCCAATCCGCGTCGCTAAAAGCGCTAAGTTGCATAGGTCCAAGGGAAAAATTGATGCCATATTGCAGAGTACCTTGTAGGTATCTCAAGATACGCTTAACCTGAAAGAAGTGAGAATCTGTAGGTGCTGTCATGTATTGGCAAACAGAGTTCACAGCAAAAGCAATAACAGGCCTTGTAAAAGTAAGGTACCGCAATGCTCCTACTAAACGTCGATACAACGTTGTATCTTTTAACAATTCACCCTCTGTGCTAAGTACCTGGGAATATGGTTTACAGGGAGTGGAACAAGCTTTACATTGAGTCATACCTGCTTTAGGTAACAACTCCTTGGCATACTTATATTGATTCACAAAGATACCACCTGAGCTGGGATAAGAAATTTGTATACCTAAGAAGTAAGTCAACAACCCCAGATTTTTCAATTCAAACATTAAGGACAGATCATCAATAACCTCTTGAATGAGAGCATCACTTGAACCTGTTAAGATAATATCATCGACATATAAAAGTAAAGCTAGAACATCTGATCCAGTGTGTTTAACAAACAAACTCGGATCTGATCGAGACATTTTGAGGAATAACTTCAACCTCGATCTACTTTATGTGTGTTTCTTGGATATATGATGGGATACAAAGGCATTCTTTGTTACAATGTGCTTACTGGAAAGATGGTTATATCTAGAAATGTGGTTCATGATGAAACTGTGTATCCTTTTCACCCTATCATCGCATCAAAGTCTGTTACTTGTTCAACATCAGCAGGTAATTCTTCTTCTGCACCAGTTCTAGTTCCCTCAGTCTTAGCTTCCCCAAGTCTTCCTCTTCCCACAGATCCTGACATCTCATCTCCTTTAAATCCTCCTGATACATCCTCTGCCCAGGTTTCTTTGCCTATGATGTCTGAGCATCAGTTGGAGGTGTTATGAACACCAAGTTCAAGGCCTGCCTCTCCAAGTATAAATTCAGAATCTTCTTCTTCTACTTCTTTACCTACAGCTAATTCTCATCCTATGCAGACTAGATCTAAATCTGGGATACACACACCAAAACCTTTTTTCGACTATCATTGTTATAGCACTAGTTTGCCGGATGCTTTAGAGGAGCCTACTAGTTATCGAGTAGCTTCTTATTCTTCAGAATGGACTAAGGCCATGCAAGATGAAATCGATGCTCTTCATATGCAAGGAACTTGGGAATTGGTGCCTCCTCCAGTGAATAAGAATGTGGTAGGTAGTAAGTGATAACAGTATGATGTGCTGACACGTGTACTTGCTGAGGTGGCAAGTCTGTTAGCTCTTCATGTGTTTGTTAGTCTGATTAATTATTCTGTTAAGCTTAGATTAGTGAAGAAGTCATTGTTACGCAGCTATATAAGCTTGTGATTAGTTCATTTCATCAATATGTAAGAAAACACTTCTGAGAAATATACCGAGCTTTATCTTTTATTCATTTCTCTATCTAAACCTAGATATGAAATACTCTCTTTCCGCCATGGTTATCATGGTATCAGAGCTTCGGCTCGTCGATTCCTGATGTCTTACGCTTCCGCTTCACAATCTCAAAGCCTGCTCCAGTGTATCACCGCTAATTTCACATTCGAGCTCTCAAATTGCAATGGCGATTCTACAATTGTTCTTCGCCAATCTTCTTCGTGTGCTCTTCTTCTTGACTCGGTGTTGAATTCATCTCTGGTATGCCTGATATTCCTCTTCTTGACTCGATTCCTCCTTTTTCAATTATGCTGTCTATGATTTCTTGAAGCACACAACATATTTCTCTAAATTCTTGAAGCACGAAGCACGTTTCTAAGATTTCTTTGAAGCACGAAGCACTTTTTTAAGATTTCTTTGAAGCACGAAGCTCTTTTCTTGAAGATCTGAATAATCTGCTCTACCTGTTGAAGCACTATTGCTACTTTCTGTTTTGTTAAGGCACAAAGCAATATTTGATTCCTGATTTGTCACCACACAATTGTTGAAGCACAAGGCAAATATGACTTTCTGTGTTCCAAAAATTGACGGTCTCTTAGGAGTAATTACTATTTGACTCAATGATGATAATTTTGTGAAGTGGAATTATCAATTGCAATCTGTTCTTCAGGGTTATGATCTATATGGTCACTTTGATGGCACCTCTGTGTGTCCACCTAAATATGTTGTTACTGAATCTGAGGGAGTAACTACTGAGATTTTTGAGGACTATCGACATTGGCTTCAACTGGATAAGGCTTTGCTTAGCTTACTCATTGCTACGCTATCCGATGATGCCATTGAATATGTAGCTGGGTGTAAATCCGCACGAGAAGCTTGGTTGAGTCTCACTGATCGATATGCCTCTGTCTCAAGAGCTTGCATCAATCAACTTAAAATAGAGTTTCACAAAGGAGGGGATTCTGTAGATAAATTTTTTACTTAGGCTGAAGCATATTCGAGACCAACTCTCTACAGCAGGTATCAAGCTCTCTGATGATGATGTAATCATTGCAGCCTTAAATAGTCTACCACCTGAGTTTGACATCGTTAAGACTGTCTTGGTGACTCGTGACACACCAATATCCCTTAAGGACTTCCGGGCTTTTCTCTTGACTATCGAGAAAAATATTGAGTCACACATAACTGCTATGCATCATAATATGACTGGTTTGCTCAGTGTTGAATATGGATCATCGTCTCATGCTCAAGCACCTGCTCAGCATCCGCTTACTGCTTCTACCATTGGGACACCAACTGCTCGTCCACAGTCCTTTTATTCTTCTGGTATGGGGCTTAATGGTTTCAAGACTTCTGCACCACAGCCTAATGTGCCATCATCTTCATCTCATCAGTCATTTCACTCCTCTAGGTCCTCTTCTGCCTTCACTCCTAGAGGACAGGTCTTAGTGGTCGGTTCTATCCTAATAATCGAGGCGGTTTTGCACCAAGGTTTTCTTCAAACTCCAGGAATCAGAATCAGCCCATCCCGGAATGCCAAATATGTAACAAGAGAGGCCATACAGCTCCAAACTGTTATTATCGAATTCCAGAGAGTTTTTCTTCTCCGGTACTTGAAAGGTCACATCACATTGAATTGTTATCACAGGTCCAATTTTGCCTACCAAGGCACTCATCCTCCACATTCTCTGCAAGCCATGACTGCCAATATTTCTCTCTCATTTACTCCAAATGATCTGTGGATAGCTGACAGTGGAGCATCTTATTATATGACTCCTAATGTTCATAATCTGCAAGCTTCTGCTCCTTATCATTCTGATGACAAGATTACTATGGGGAATGGAGAAGGTCTGTGCATCAATCATATTGGTTCCTCTGCTTTACCTGCTTTACCAGGCATCTTACATTTAATACCATATATCATGTCCCTAAGCTTACAGCAAATCTACTCTCTGTCTATCAACTCTGTCGCGATAACAATTGCAGGGTTATTTTTGATGAGCATCACATATTTGTGCAGGACAAACAAAACCAACACCCTTATGTTTCAGGGTCAGAGTAATAAAGGCCTCTATTCCATTCCTCAGTTTCTTTCACCTGGGTTCAAGGCCTCTCCCACCAACCGTTTGGTTCCATTTGTTTCCAATAAAGAGCATGGTTCTTCCGCAGGTGTATCAACCTCATCAGTTTGCTTCAATCCGCAAATCAAGAATTCTGTCATTTCGTCAGGATCTCATGCTTTGCTTGGCCAGCAGGTGAAGACTAAACTGTGGCATCTCCGACTGGGACATGTCACCAATGAAGTGCTTCAACACATGCTCAAGGCTTCTCACATTTCTGTTACTCCAGATACCACATCTGCCATTTGTGAATCATGTTTACAAGGAAAAATGCATAAATTGCCTTTTCCTTCTTCTTCTACCATTTCTTCCAAACCCTTTTCTAAGCTGCACTCTGATGTCTGGGGGCCTTCTGCTGTATTGCTTTAGAAGGCTATAGATATTATCTTACCTTCATTGATGATTGTACCAGGTTCATGTGGGTGTTTCCCTTAATTAATAAATAGAATGTTTTCTCAGTATTTTGCAAGTTCTATGCATATATTGTGAATCATTATCAAGCTCATGTTCAGTTCTTTCAATCCGATGGTGGAGGAGAGTATACTAGTAAGGTGTTCACTGAGTTTTTACCATCTAAAGGCATCGTTCATCACATATCGTGTCCGTATACCCCTCAGCAAAATGGAGTAGCAGAGAGAAAAAATAGGCATATTATCGAAACACTTCTAAGAAATATACAGAGCTTTATCTTTCGTTCATTTCTCTCTCTAAACCTAGATATGAAATACTTTTTTTCCTCACATGGTTATCAGTAAGTGGATCTATGAGATAAAGAGGAATTCAGATGGGACTATAGCCAGGTACAAAGCAAGGTTGGTGGCTCAAGGTTTTAGCCAAGAGCCTGGATTTGACTACTCAGAAACTTTTAGTCCAATAGTGCGCCACTCTACTGTTCGAATTATTTTTAGCTTGGCAGCGATGCATGGGTGGAAGTTAAGGCAATTAGACATTAAAAATGCCTTTCTTCATGGAGATTTGGATGAGGAAGTGTATATGAAACAACCTCAAGGGTTTGAAGATCCTAAGCAGCCTCAATCTGTTTGTAAATTAAGGAAATCTCTGTATGGGTTAAAACAAGCACCAAGAGCATGGAATGCTAAGTTCACAGGATACCTTCCAGCCCTTGGTTTCAAAATGTCTCAATCAACCTGCCAAAGGCCTTCAAAATGATCAAAAGTGCATTTGATTGGACTGGATTAGTCAGTTTAAGCCATTTTGATTGGATTTTAAGCAGCCATAGTCATTTTAAAGCCAAATTTCTTTATGAAGTGTCCAAACTTAAGTTTCAACCTCAACTATCTTCAAAGCTATTTACTTCTAAGTAATTCGACATCAAACTAGTTCAAGCGAGTATTTCCACATCGCTAGAGTGCACAACAAAACACCCCAAAAACGGTTTCATTTTGAGAGTTCATCTAAAGTTTATTGTTGCCAATTTCAAACTTGTAGTGCTTATACAGAAACAAATATAATAGAATTAGATGTCCAAATTCCACAAATCCATCTGTTCCTTTTTTAAATTTTGGCATCTGTAGTGAAGGCCTCTATTTAGTTAACTATATTTTGAAGGCATCTAGTTAAAATATTTCTTAGTATGTGCATAAAATGCGTCCTCGATCACGTTTAGGTAATACATCCACGTAGAAGAGGCGTTTTACAAGCATCTAAAAATTTCACAGAGACATGGTTTTATGCGTCTTCCATGCGAAAATATCACCAAAATATTTGTACGTATATAACTTTAATTCTACTCTGATAGATTCCCGTTGGAAACAAATCTCAACTCTACTTTTAATTTGCAAGATCCTACTACATCTTAACATTACATTACAACCTCCAATTAAAAAGCTTAATTTAGGCTCCCTTGTAACTAAAACCAAAAAGCCTAACTAGGTTACTTGAAATAGGAAAAAGAAATTCAAATTTAGTCATCAATTAGCATGGGAACTGCGCAAGTCATAGGCCCCCCACTAATCCAGCTTCCGAACCCAACTTTAGGCAAGAAGCCAACCCTCAAATCCAAACATTGAGGGTTCATTAAAACAGACTTTGTCCCCCACCAACCGGTCCTATACGTAGCCCGTGCAAACATTTCCAGGCTGAAATTCACAGCACCATCTTCATGTTGCCTATGGATTTCTTCTAAAACCCTCTCCTTCACAACCGGCTGATCTTCCTGTAATACATTCACGGATATCTTCATACGCATCATTCTATGTTCCTTCAATCCCAGTACGAAAGGGTCCAACGAGTATGTCATGAGAGCTTTATCTTTGTAAGAAATCGAACCATCTATGTGCTCAAAGCGAATCCACGAGAATAGATTAGGGTTCTCTATTGTGAAGGCCACGTCAAAGTTGGCCCCTAGCTTTGTGTTTGAGACGTTAATTTTCGACACCAAGAGAGAGTTGAGTTTGATTTTCGGGGGCTGTGGAACTAAGGATGTGGCCATGGCTACGCATAGCAACGTGACGATCCCTAACACAAACAACAAAATCCGGTGGAGAAGTACTAGTTTCGCAGTGAATCGAGATGTGATAGACAGAGATATGTTGGGGTTTGAAATTGAAGGGTTGTATGAAACTGGGAGTAGTGGCATTGTGGCTGAGCGCTGTGCTGTTCTATTAGAATCCATGGTTAATAGAAACTTATGCTTGTGATGCAATAATCAAGCTTACTAGGGTTTTGGGGAGAAAGAGAGATGGGTATGAAGAAATGGGGGAAGGAAAGTTGATATATAGGAGAAGGGTGAAGCTAATTAACTACTAGAGAATAGAAGGTTAATTATAAACTGAAACTGAGTCCAACTAACATTTGCTAAAAGGGAGTAACGAATAACTACTGGATTTTCTAAATGGCAGTCATTTAATAACAAATAAAATGGTTAGCTGAGCGAAAACTCTAGAAATAGAAGGTTGTTCAAGTGTCAACCTACGTACTTAATCATACGTGAGAGAAAAAAATTAACGAATATATTCGTACATGATTTACCTGAGTTGCAAGGTTTGTTGAAGTATCAAGGGGGCCGTCTCTGAGATTTATAAGCCGCCTTAAAAAAAAAAAAAATAAATAAATAAAATGCTCTTTTTAGCACTTCAATTTATTAGACAAAATAGTGCATGGAAGATCTAAACCAAGTCAAACACATAAATTAGGAGCGAGAGTCTTTACCTATAATATCTGAGTAAAAAGTAGACCAAACACTATCATTAAGGTTGTTTTCCCTATCAATGTAGAAAAGTTCGGCACCATTTTTTGGAAATGTTTTCACAAAATATTTTAGAAAATGAAAACAAAAGAATGAAATTGTGTTTCCAAAATTGGAGAATCTGTTCAACCAAAACATTTCCCAACATCTCTCTCTCTCTCTCTCTCTCTCTCTCTCTCTCTCTCTCTCTCTCTCTCTCTCTCGGTTAGTCGATCTCACTCAGATTGGTTGGCTGGGTTTGTTGAGAGTTTGTCTCACATTGAAAAATTACCCAACCTGAGTTTATAAGAGTTGATGGTGAGTTTGATTGGACGAGGTTTGACTAAGTGGTGGGACTACCTAAGTTTTTTCGTTCGTGCATTTTAAAATTTTTAAAATTTACATTTTTTTGTTAAATTTTATAATAAAAAAGAGTTTCATATATAATATATTCTCGAAATACGGAAGTATACACCATTCTAGAGATCTTATATATGTTCAATTTCTTTGTGTGTGGTGAATTTTTTTTTTCTTATGATTTGATTAAAAATATAGCCACAAACGTTTAGTGGAAGGTTTTGTAATTGTGATATCCTTTTCAATTTACACATGGATAAAGATAAAAAAGAATGTTGACATTGTCTCCAATTTTGATGCATGCATTCCCTTGAGAAGAAAAGACAAGTTCTTCCTTGTTCATAATTTACAGGCTTCATCTACATCCATCAGATTACAATCTCAGACTAAAAACCCTAGTCCTGCCTAAAAAAAAAAAATAAAAAAAATCAACAACTTTCCGATTTAACCAACTAGCATACGAACCAGTAGAGCAAGTCATCGGCCTTAGGCTGATACAGCTACCGAACCCAACTTTAGGCAAGAAACCAACCCTCAAATCCAAACAGTGAGCCTCGATCATGACATCTTCTGTTCCCCACCAACCCTTCTTATACGTAGCCCATGCAAACATTTCCATCTTCAAACTCACAGCACCATCTTCACACGTTGCTTATTCATTTCTTCCAAATCCGACACTTACATCTCCGGCTCATCCTGTAATCCGGTCCTTGATATCTTCACACGCATCAATCTTTGTTCCTTCAATCCCAAGTGAAATGGCTCAACAGAGTATGTGGCGAGAGGGTTGTCCTTGTACAGAATTGAACCCTCTATGCGGTCGATTAAACCCAAGAGACCATATTGGGGTTTTCTACGGTGAAGGCCATGTCCCAATTGGCCTCTAGTGACGTGTTTGAGACGTTAAGCTTGGACATGAAGAGTGACTCGAGTTGGATTTTTGGGGTCTATGTGGGCGGGAGCATGAAGACGCATAACAATGTGAATGTCCCTAATGCAAGTAATAGAATGCGGTGGACGTGTACTAATCTTGCAATGGATTGGGATGCGATTGACTGGACACGATGGGGTTTGAAGGGTTGCGTGAAATTGGGAGCAATGGCTCTGTGGTTGAGCGGTGTTGAGCTTTTGCATTAATTTCCATGGTTAATTAAGAGGAATTAATCAAAGCTTGTAATGTGGTATAGAAAGTTGCCAGGGTGATTATGTGTGTGTGTGTGTGAGAGAGAGAGAGAGAGAGAGAGAGAGAGAGAGAGAGAGATGGGAATGAAGAATGGATGAAAGAGAATTAATATAAACGAGAGGGGTAAAACTCAATAACTACTAGAGAGTAGAGGTCGTTGCAACTTGAAATTGATTGCAACTAACATTTGCTAAATGGTGTTAGAATATAATCAGTAAATGTTTTATACTATAGGATCACTATATTATTGCACAACTCTTAAAATATAAACAGTAGCAAAATTACGAAATCTGTATAAATGTGCAAATATAAATTAAGTACAGAATACTGACTTTTATTGAAGATAGAGGCTTGCGTATTTGCAATGTCCTAAAGACAGAATTTCGCCTCTTCTCAGTGCTTGAAGTTCAACAGGCGTCTATCTCCCAGGATTCAACTATCTATAATTCAAGGGTCCAGCACCGGATCCTTGAATTCTGGCGAACGTTGGTGTGCTTCTCTCCAATACAGTTGGTAACTTTAAAATAATATGAGATAGTTTAAGGAAAAAGAGATTCGTATTATGGCCTAGGACTTGTGGTTTTATATTAGAATTACACCCCTTCAAAATAGCAGTTGGTATCATTTATACCTGTTCAAATTCAAACAAAAAGATAAGTCTTTCTGGTTTGAATTTAACTTTTGCCAAAAGAAATCCGAAAATTAAAAAATAATTATTTTATTTTCGGGATAGGTATATTTCTTTTATTTTACAGAGACCCTAAGGCCCAAGTCTTGATTATTTAAATATTAATATTAATCAAGCAAGCCAACCATGATAGTCTTCACTACCAAGCCCATCAGCCCACCAATCTTTATTTAATTGATGTTAAGGTTTCATGCTTATAAAGCATATGGAACCTTTTGTTTTCTCCAATGTGGGACATTTGCTTTCAAACTTCCAACAAATGGGAGTAATGAATAACTACTAGAATTTGATAACCAGAAAATATAACTACTAGAAGTTCTCAACAACAGTGGTTTGATAGCAGATAGAATATGATTAACTGGAGAGTGCTGCTAAACGAACCATAAAATTAATTGAGTATACCCTACTACCAAAGTATTTATTGAAATACTAATTTACCATAATATAAAATGACCAAATAAGATATATTGAATTGTGAAATAAATATAATTTTAATAAGTACACCCTATTCATCATATTCAACTATAATCAAACGTAGAGAAATTTTCATATTATTTAGTGCCCACGGCAAAATCTTATGTTTTTTTTTTTGGAGGAGAGAAAGAATTTACACTCCCGGCATTTTAGATATAATTGACAGGACCCGAACCAAATTCCGTTTTGGAATTCGAGTCGAACCCTGTGCATGTCCGACACTTGGCGAGTGTCGGGCACAATTGACCTAATTGCCATTTTAATTGAAATTTCAACCTTGACTCCTGCCGAAAATTCGGCAGAATCTCCCCTGTAATTTGCTCAATCCCAAAATTTTCACCTGTCAGAACGAGCAAAATATCTACACAACCAACGCCCAGCACTTCAATAAACATGCCAAAAGTTCCATTCTCGCTCTAGGGCAATATATCAGAGTAATTTTGATAGTTTACGGATCACTTAATCGTTTTACATACCAACACTTTTGAACAAGAAGGCGCGGAGGTCAAGATGGCCTGGTGGTGGATGTCTTGTGCACGCTACAGCCTGGGGGCGCAAAACATTTGAAAATGTGAGTGGACAAAAATAAAGGTTCATAAAATATTTAAGAAGATACTAACCCCCATTCTAAAGATATAGTTGAGTAAAACTAAATATCTAAACTACCTTTGAAACATATTGAAACCAACGCAGTTACATTTTTATATAAATATATGCAATCGTATTCAAGAGCAATAAAACTTGCATGAAAGCACTGAAATTCAAACTTGCAGAAAAACATTGAAATCAAACCTGCATAAAAGCAATGTACTCAAAACTTGAATCAAAGCACTGCAATCAATCAAAACTACCACTCGGATGTACCCTTGTAATTCCGTCAATTCTCCTAGCAGGTCTCGGCGACACACAGTCTCTCCGAGCCGCAAATCCTCGCAGGATTCAGGGGACTATAGTCAGCCTGATCCGCTGGCAGGTCTCGATGACACAGAGTCGACTCGAGCCGCTCTGGCAGGATTCAGGGGACCGTAGTCAGCCTGAGCCACAAATCCTGGCAGGTCTCGGGACACCAAGTCAGCCGACCCGCAAATCCTGGCACTCACGGTCCGAGCGTCCCCGAAACTCGTGAGGCAATGTCAAGTGCACTGACAAACCTGAAAATAGACTGGATGTCCGTAGACATCGGTCTAACTGAGGGTAATCACCATAACTGGGTACATGGTGGTCTTAAAATAAAATATTTTTGAAAAATCTGAGAAATAACTGAGTTTTGTTAAATATAAAGCTGTGCTGCTATTTTATCTGATACAAGTCTCAAACTCTGTTTTCTATCACTTTTTAACATGCTCAACTAAGCAGCATAGGAATAAAGATATTTTACGGCATAAATCATGCTCGAAAAGCAATCCATAAAACTTATTCAAGTTCAAATAATGAAACTCATTCATATAAACTCATTTATATAAAATCCATATAAAATCATTTATATAAACTCCTTTATATAAAATCATTTATATAAACTCATTTATATAAAATCATTTATATAAAATTATTTATGGAAGAAAGTCCACTCACTCCTGGTTCGAGCTAGCTAGACCTCCTGTAGGTCTCTTCTGCAGGTCTGCCTGGTCCCGGATGCCTGGGTAAACCATCAGGAATATTTAGTTAATAAAACTGCTCGGTATAAAATTTTTAAGTAAAACCCTGACCCCCGACTCTAAAAGTGCGTGCACTAGCTTTAAGGTCATTTTTCTGCCCACTTAGGCATTTTAGATATTTAAAATCATCTGAAAAGACTCGAGACTTTACTAAGCGATAAACTTCCACCTTGGTCACGACCTCCAATGACCAATCTGAGAGTTCCTTTAAGTTCCTCACATTTAGGGAACCATATCCTGCAAGTTTGGTCTGAACCTGACGATCGGATTGACCCCGATCGTAAAATCATAGAATTTCCAAACCCTAGCCCCAGG
>NC_047656.1:11582020-11615476 GCF_902201215.1 Prunus dulcis | reverse complement strand
AAAACTTCAAACCACGGCTCCAAACTCCTATCCTAGGTAAAACACCATATTTGGAGCCACTTTTGTTCTTGTACGTACCCCAAAAAGTGGCTGGAAGTGGCCGAAAACAGAGGCCGAAAATTGGCTGAAACTTCAATTCGAAAACTAGGTTATTTACGGTCAAAATTGATGCAAACCCATTCAACCATCAGCTAGAGCATGGAAAATAGGTAGGAATCCATACCTTACTTCGACAAATTTGGAGAATAATTGAGGGAGAACGAGCGACTTGAAGTTCCGGTAAGCACCGTCGGTTCCGGCGCGATTTCCGGCCAGCGCAGGTCACGTCGCCGGAGGGTAATGGTCGGGGAAGGAAGAGGACGTCTCCCCGGTCGTTTTGGTACTGGCCCCGTCCACAGCCGTGGTCGGTGGCCGGAGTTACGAGCTGAAGAAGGAGGAGTGGCGGAGAGGAGGGAAGTCGGCGCGAGGAGAGAGAGATATGTCAGGTTTTTATAAATCCAACTTCGAAATATTTACGGTTATGCCACTAAGACTCTTTTGACCATAACTCTCTCGTTACAACTCCGATTCGGGTCCACTACGTGTCTATGAACTCATTTCATCGTGCTCTACGCAATGGCGCAAGCAGAATTGTCAAATTCCTTCTCGATCAAAGTCACTTTTTTCTTAATAAAATATTCCGAGGGCAAAATTGTCTTTTCTCCAAATAAATTACTAATTAAATAAGAATTTTTGTTTTGGGTTATTACATGTGGGAGCTTCACCAAGATCACAAATCAGGGAGACAAACTTTTCCAAATACCAGAGGCGGCATGCATATGAAATGTGGCTGTATTTTATCCAATCTTTTTAGTTCAGATGTTCTGTATGGGTCAGAATCATCAGATAATGGGCTCATCTTGGCTTGGCAATTTCATTTTACCAAGATTTTAATGGAACTAATATTATGAAGATTCTTATTTCAAATCCTGAAATGAGAGATAGATAACAGAGTTTTATAATGGAGATGGAATATTAAAAAAATCTATTTATAGAAGGATTTTAATCTTGAGGACCATTTAAAAATTTCATTAGTTTATTGATGTGGCATATATGTGGAGCCCACATCTATGATAATATAGTGTTACGTGTATTTAAAATACAATATATGTTTTAAAATAATTTAAAAAATAAAACCAAAATTTTATGAATTTTAAATGAAAAAAATAAAAAAAGTTCGCAGGGATCATTTGTGATAGGTGTGGGCTCGGTTTGGGTTGGTTCGGTTTTAGCCTCAACCTGAATACCGAATAGAAGGCTTCAGGTTAGCTATTTTGAAAATCGTACACCGAACCATAACCGTTGAAACCGACCATTCTATTTAACCGAAGTTTGTGGTTTGGTTTGGTTCGGTTTCGGGTTTAGGCCGAAGAGAGAAAAAGTAGGCTGGGAAAAAATAGACATAGGGAAAGATTGAGATAGGGAAGAGAGGAAGAAGAAGAAGAGAAAAAATAGAAAAAGAAGAAGACAGAGACCGCGGGAAGAAGAAGGAGAAGAAGAAAGAGAAGAGAGAGCGATGGAAAACAATAGAAAGAAGAGAGAGCATGGAAAAAATAGAAAAAAGAGAGAGGAGGAGGAAAAGAAAGAGAGAGAAACAGAAGAAGGGAAAAGAAATAAAAAGAGAGGGAGAGATGGAAATTGACTAAATGAAGAAGAAGATGGGGAAAAAAAAAAATGAGGGCATAGGGAGAGGTGAGATATGGGGAGAAGAAAAAGAATAAAAAAATACAAAAGAAAGAAAAAGAATGTTAGTTTCTCCGCAGGTGTGCATGCATCATGTTTACTTGCATGCTCTCACTTTTTTTAAAAAGAATATTTATTATTAGGAGTAACTAATTATATATAATATTTATAGAAAGATTACGCAAGAAGCTTGATTGCTCCGGTGGAAAGCAAGAATGATTCTTACGTGGAGGTGTGGGGTTTTTGAACCCCATTGTTGCAAAATATTTTTGTTGTTGTAATATTTAGCTTGCCAATAGTAAAGGTCCGGTTCAATTAAAATCTCAAATCGTAAACCAAAATCTGATATTAAATAATGAACAAATAAATAACTAGACCAAATCAATCCGATCGGTTTGGTTCGGCCGATTTTTTGAGTTGACAGTTTAATTGTCTAGCCCTAATTTGTAATAAGTGTGTGAACCTCAGGATGTTTTGTGATATATATATATATATATATATATATACCACGTCAGCAAATTAACCGAGTTTTTGACAGAACCTAACTGCATGGATCATTTGTGAGCACATATACTAACCTTAAGGACCACGAATGACAAAAAAAAAAAAAATTAAAAAAAAAAAGATGCAATCTTGTGATATTAAGCCTAAAAACAATAATACTAATTTCTTTTCTATTACCGTGGCTGGTGTTGGCGAGACAAGTTTCATTTTCATGTGGGTGGATTTAACTTTTTATTTTGAGGAATAAGAGATAATACTACTTAATACATTGAAAAGCATATCACACGATTTCATTTTTCGTCATTGTGCCATCACTTTCTACGGCTCATTTGCCCACCATTTATCTATCTATTTTCGGCATCACTTCATGGAACTAATTCTGAAGCAATCACTTACATGGTTGTGTGTTCGTACCACAAATTAGTTCAAAGCCTGAGAATGATCACCCCAAAAGCCTAGCAATCAAATATAATCAAATATGCTTGGTGGTGAAAACCTCTTTACTCAACGAATCAACAACTAATTTCATTTAATAATTGACTTTATCTTGGGGAGATTTGAAATCTCGAGTTGAGTAGCCAAACTATAGAACATAATCGAAAAATAAAGACAATCACAATAACCTTACTATTTTACTTCGAATGTTACAAACTTAGAACAAATAATCGAAATTAGGGAAAGGGGAGGGGGTTTTTTTTCACACACGCACTGCTAAGGTGTCATGGGGGTTCAACTTGAGACTACTAATTTGCAAGCTAAAGTTCTTTTCCACTACCCCGTTGACAACCTAGAACAACATAAGCTCATGGCATAACAAAATTACTTCAGTTTTAACACTTGGAAAGAACATACGGGCATACACAAGGCCTTAATCTTTAGTTCTGACCGTGGACCTATTTAAGCTATACGGATAAGATGGAGCATATGGTTTGTATGAGTGTGAGCACAAGGAGTACAATTGCTGCAATGGTGGAAGCAAGTTTCCATGGAGTGTTGAAACAGTCGCGCTTCAAATTTGCTTTCCATTTGTGCCAAGGGACCTTGCAGTAGGCATTGAGTTTTGTAGAAAGGCTTCGGTAATAATACGCACATTGAAGCCAACCCCTTGGCCAATTCGTTCAATTAGAGCGCACAACTTATCGTTACTCCCCAACCCGCTAGATATAATTTCATGTTCAGTGAGCAAGTCCACATCCTTTGAAGTCCTGATCACGCACCCCATGAAGTATATAAATTGTGAAATGTACCTCGTGTGGTGATCGTGGCACTGTTCAAAGACGAGCAGGTTCCTGAACAGAGTTTCCGTCCAATCATCTACTAAAATTCGGAATTACAAGATCTCGGTTTATGAATTGTATGTCAAGCAAGAAGGTTTTGCTTGTACTCGCAAACTTAACTCCAGCATCGTCTAGCATTGTCACGCTTGGTGGGATAAGGCTTTCATAAATTTCGTTATATACATCCTCCCTAGGCCGTGGGGGCAAGTAGTAGTATCGTATAAAATCAACAAAATGCTGTACTCCATGGTCAACTCCAGGCACAGGTAGATGACCAACACCAAACGTTACATAATACTTGAAGAACGCATGCGTAAGCTCGACCAACTTGAGATTTCCTTTGGAGCTGCCATCAACTAGGTCATACAAACCCTGAAGAACAAAGAAGGGAATTTGGTTCTCAATCAACATGACATCATGCAAAACGTCTTGAATCATACGCAGCTTTCCATATATTCGATCGCAATCGTCTACATATTTGGAAAACCGTGCCCTGAGCAAAAGCTCCAAGACAAAAATTGCATCCACCAGCATCATCTCGGCAAACTCATCACTGCTTAGGTCAATGGGGTCGGCGTAATAACGCCTGGCCATTTCTTCCCACGTTCTCACAAGGCCAAGGCATTGGTCTAAGCTGAGATGGTTTCGGCTCAAGAAGGCCTCTAAGTATTTGAGTTTAAAGATTTGCATTTGTGGGAAACTGCCTTGGTGAAAGTGATAAGGTCCGATTGAGACCACCAGGAGTTCATAGAACTCTTCATTTCCTCTGCGAAAACGCTGGGGGACTTTGTAAATACAACAATCTGGCCAAAATGAGGGCATTTCTCGCACTTTACCCTCGATTAGAATCGCCACTTGATCGCGCGGTTTCTCAACGGCTGGTAGCATCTTTGCTGTATGGATACGGAGGTGCTCTCAAACTAGTTCAAAAGGCTTCTTCTTCTTCCACCAAAACTTAGATTACCGCATCTCCTCTTTCTGTTCATCCTTCAAATTCAAAACATTTTAATTAAAGTTAAGCATTTTCTTTTTTGAAAAAATTTGGTCACAACATATATATTTCTAATATACGTAGAAAGAAATAAATCATGAAATCTTTCAACAAATGTAGAAACAAATTTTTGCATACTTGATTAAAATCCATAAGCCTTACCAGTTTGAGTTCACCTCTGTAGTCAAGATTAGGACGAAGAAAACGTTAACAAAGCAATCTCCCTGTTTCGACCCAAAAGAAGAAAAGAAAAAGAACAAAACAAGCAGAGCTTGGGAAGTGGGAGGAGAGGTGCAAGTGAAAGCCACGTTTAAATTATTATTTTCATTAAATTTTATTTATTAAAGCCACTTTTATAAAGCTGAGTGCCCCAAATTATTGGCTTCTTTATTCATTGTCACCAGTCCTGATCTCTTGGACTCCTGTAGTTCAAGAGATATATGGTCACTCACCGTTAGATGTAAATTCAACGGTTGACTTGAATCGGGTAATAATCATTTATGTCATATTGTATTTATATATATATTTATATATATATCATTTTGAACCATTGGATTAATATCCAACGGTGGATGACCACAATCTCTTGGACTCCTGTGGTCCAAGAGATCGAGAATGTCATTCTCATATTCCTTCTTTTTCTTTACAGTTGTTCTCTGGTTGTACTACCTTTTACAACGGAGGTTACCAGTCACCACCCTCACTAGAATGCCAACAAAATCTAAAGTGGGTATGAATTTGAAAATGATAGTTTGGGGGTTCTTTTGTAATTTTCCCAAATTAATGAAGTTTCTCTTTCTTTATTTTTTAAATAAATACAAAAAACTTATAATAAGAATCCTAACCACCAGTCCTGATCTCTTGGACCCCTGTAGTCCAAGAGATTTATGGTCACTCACCGTTGGATGTAAATTCAACGGTTGACTTGAATCGGGTAATAATCATTTATGTCATATTGCATTTATATATATCATTTTGAACCATTGGATTAATATCCAACGGTGGGTGACCACAATCTCTTGGACTCCTGTGGTCCAAGAGATCGGGACTGTCCTAACCACATCAAATATATGTTTGATGTGGGTGATATAGATGAAAGTTTTGCGTCAGTGTGTGGTTAGCCTCTGCATTCCGAATAGGTGGTCTTAGTTTTTAAATTTGTTATTAATTTAGCTAATTGAAGTTCCAGATTACAAACTTCTTAGAACAAAATTTTATATTTAATTATTATATTTGTTATATTTATTCTTCTGCAAATCCATATGTATTTGTTATATTTATTCTTCTGCAAATCCATATGTTCTATAATGATGAAAGTTTTTGTGTTGTCTCTCCACTGATGAGTGCATGGGATTTGCCATTCGTCCCTAATATAATTTTCTACTTAGTATATTATGATCAAGTTTCAGAGCAGGCTTTTAATTAGCAAGTAGTGCTGGCCACGGTCAAGTTCCGCTCGATTCTCAGTCAATTTTAGAACCAAAATCAAACTATCCATCTGGTTCAGTCCGATTTTGATAAAAAAAATTAATAACTCAACGGAATCAACCTGGACCGATTTCCAGTTTTCCCGATTTGGACCGGCAAACAATTCTAGCAATTTTTTTTTTTTTTCAATCTTGTTAGAATAAATAGCTTTTGGTGCTTAGTTTTATGGAGATTTTGAGGTTTGGAAAGAAGGAAAGTTGCAGAGAAAAGGCAACTATGATGCTGCGAAAAATACTGAAGGGTTCTATTTTTCATTTCACTCTACTATTCAAATATATCCGTTAGGGGAGAGAGAGAAGTGAGATGCTTCTCTAATAGATTTACACCAAGATTAAATCCTAGCCTTTGATCCTATCATCCTATGACATGATTACACTTGTCATACTCTAACACTTAGATCCAAGGCTAAAGAAGAGAGACCACTTGGACTATGATCCAATGACTCTGATTACATCAGAAAATTAAATCTTATAAAATAAAATTCAAAATTTGTAACTTTATCAGCTCAAGGGCTACACATCAACACTCCCTTCTAACCCTTTAGCTGATTTCACACCAAGCAGTCCTCTTAGGCAAGCAAATCGATCCTTTGGCAAGGCCTTGGTTAATATATCTGCAATCTAATCTTCCGTTTTGCAGTAGACAAGTTCAATCTCTTTTGCTTGAATGGCTTCTCTGATGAAATGAAACTTTCGACTGATGTGTCTAGTTTTCTAATGAAGAATTGGATTCTTTGCCATTGCTATGGCTGAGGTGTTATCACACAGAATTGGTGTGCCTTCCACTTGATCCTCTCCAAAATCTTCAAGCACAAACCTTAGCCATTTAGCCTATAATGTTGCTTCTGCAGCACTGACATATTCCGCTTCTGCAGTGGACAATGCCACTGTGTTTTGTTTGATCGATGCCCATGAAAACATACCAGATCCTAGGGTAAAGGCATACCTTGAAGTGCTTCTCATGTCATCCTCACTTCCTGCCCAGTCACTGTCATAGTACCCCATTAGAGTAGTTGTCTTTGAAAGGACCCGCCCCGAATTTTCCCAAAACCCGAGACGAACCCTTTGGAATTCCTGACATCACCTCGA
This sequence comes from Prunus dulcis, assembly GCF_902201215.1. Taxonomy (NCBI): domain Eukaryota; kingdom Viridiplantae; phylum Streptophyta; class Magnoliopsida; order Rosales; family Rosaceae; genus Prunus; species Prunus dulcis. Next base: position 11,608,406 of record NC_047656.1, on the reverse strand, counting down.
TGCCGGGCCCACTCACTAAAGACCGGGACTTTTTTGCCGAAAATTCGGCAGAGTCTCCCCTATAAATTAGACATTTCCCAAAATTTCAACCTGCATAAAAACACATTTAATATCCCCAACTAGCAGCATGCACAATATAATTTCATGCAATTTACATAAATGGCCTTCGGCCTTCCAAAAATTCTCAACAAACTACCAAACATACTAACAAAACAATTCATGCCTCGAACAAGGCAACAATAAATTCAAATATAAATTTATGACTAATACTTAGTCTGCGGCTGCACCTAATAACCTTAGGCTGCCTACGTACCCTCCTTGAGGGATCAAGCCACACGTAGTTCTCTCGTAAAACCTAATTCCACACTTAGGCGATACCTCAGTTCATTTCTCTGTATTCCACATAATCTCCCCATATGCCGGTACAACCAACGCCACGTATGGGGTCTGTCAACACGCCGGATAACCTACGCCACGTGCGACCTCGACATATTATCATATATCTCCCCATACGCCGGTACAACCAACGCCACGTAGGGGCCTGTCTCAACGCCGAAAAACCTACGCCACGCGAGACCTGAACATCATATCACATATCTCCCCATACGCCGGTACAACCAACGCCAAGTATGGGGTATGTCGACACGCCGGATAACCTATGCTACGTGCGACCTCAAGACAATATCACATAATCTCCTCATACGCCAGTACAACCAACGCCACGTATGGGGTCTGTCTCAATGCCGGATAACCTACGCCACGCGAGACTTGCACATCATATCACATATCTCCCCAGACGCTGGTACAACCAACACCACGTATGGGGTCTGTTGACAAGCCGGATAACCTACGCCACGTGCGACCTTACCATACTATCACAATATCTCCTCATACGCCAATACAACCAACGCCACGTATGGGGTCTGTTCGCACGCCGGATAACCTACGCCACGTGGGACCTAACTTTCATAGGGTGGTACTTGTAGTGTAACCAAAATTCGGGGAGGTACCTAAGGTAGTGCGCATAACACTTCAAACTGACATTCTAGACTATTTTATACCATTATACAAACATATATAAATATATAATTTACTTCTAATATTGTGTAAACCTCAACAATAGTCTAGCACCCGATAATCCCCCTGGGAAGGTAACATTACTCCAAAAGACTCACGGTCAACCAAGGGTCAAACTACCCTAACCCTGGTCAAACGGGCCCACGGGGACCACGACCTCCAAATTTCGATCCGAAAGTTCTTATGGGTTCTACAAGGTATAGGACACTCATCCTGCAAGTTTGGTCCAGATCGGACGGTCGGATCGCTCACGATCGCACGATCTGACGGTTAATATAAAACATAAACTTTAAATTATTAAATCGGAACATCCGGGGCTCCGATTCACGATCCGTGAATTCCTACACGATCCTAGAATTACCCAGATTAACATATATTAAATTTGGGACCATCCGACGGTCCCAACCTATCGAACCCGGATAACGCTCAATATGCGATCGTCCGTTCGATAGTCAAACGACGTCCGAATTGAGATCCGCGAAATCCTACGCACTCGTGACAAGTAGGAGATCGCATTGGGACAATAATGCCCCTATGCTACAGTGCCCACGCGCTGCCACACGCGCGGGCAGCGTGTGGGTGTCCAAAGCGATAAAGGTTCGCCGGAAAATCTCAACATCTCGGGCCAAGACTTCTACCCTAGGTATAACACCCTATTTGGAGTCACTTTTGTTCTTGGGCTTACCCCAAAAACTGACCGGAAGTGGCCGGAATCGGAGACCCAAAACCGGCCAAAACCTAAGTTGGAAATCAGTTAATCTACGCTCAAAATTAACGAAATCCTACCCAACCATCAGCTAGAGCATGGAAAATAGGTAGAAAACCATACCTTACTCGTCCAATTTGGTGGAGAAATGAGAGAGAACGAAGGGTCGAAAGTTTGGTAAAAATCTGTCCAAACCGCTGCCTTTCGTGGCTGATTCCGGCGACCACGGTGGCGGATCGAGGCGGCGCTGGGGTGGAATGGAAAGTAGGGAGTGTGGTGGTTCCAACGGGACCGGTGCCGCCCCAAGTGGCGGCGTGTGGTGGCGGTGGCGACGACGAGAAGTCGCTGTCGTCGCAAGGGGGGGAGGGATTTCTGGTTTCGCAGGAGAGAGAGAGAGAGAGAGAGAGAGAGAGAGAGAGAGAGAGAGAGAGAAATCTGGTTTTAAAAAAACAACTTCGAAATATTTACGATTTTGCCACTGAACTTGTTTTGCTCGTAACTTCTTCGTTCCAACTCCGAATTGGGCCCACTACGTGTCTACGGACTCGCCTCAGTACGACCTATCCAAAAATACTAGTCACTACCCCAAACTCTCTCCGGTCAAGAATATGACCAAAATGCCCTTAATAAATAAATAATTTAAATAAAGGTTAAATTTGAAATTTGGGTCGTTTACGCTTTGCTTTCACAAATTCAATTCTAAAATCAAGAGTACCCTGAATGTATCTCAACACCCTCTTGGCTGTTCCAATATGCTTCTTGGTAGGGTTATGCATGAATCTAGCAAGTAAGCTAGAAGCAAACATTATATCCGACCTTGTAGCAGTCAAGTATAGCAAGCTACCTACAACCTGTCTATATTCACTCTCATTTGCTGCTTAATTGCCATCTACCTTGCATAACTTCTCATTCACAACTAGAGGTGTTGCCATAGTTTTGCAATCTTTCATTCCAAATTTCTCAATGAGCTTCATTGCATATTTCCTCTGGTGAATAAAAATGTTTTTATCTATTTGTACTACCCCTATGTGTTGTTTTTCTCAATCATTTCCAGCTTAGATTTCATTTCATTTTTCCATGACTCATCTATAGCAGCTTCTTCATAGCTCTCAGGTTCCACAATACACATGTTACACTGAGCCATGATCTCATTGATGCTTCTCCATTTCTGTGGTGTGTGATCAATTGCTTGAAGGCTTGCAGACATATCCTCACTCTGTGGTGTTATAACTTCATCCACTTGAGTTGATGTATCCAAGGATTGACTTGGTTCATAGACTTCAAATTGCTTCTATCCTTTACTGCAATTTGCCATTTGATTCTCAGCAATCATTGGGACTCTCATTTCATTTTTATCAGTGTTCTCCCACTTCCATGCAGCATTCTCATAAAAGAGTACATCTCTGGACAAGATGATCTTTCTGGAACTTGGATCAAACACCCTGTACCCTTTCTCACTTGCACCATAACCTACAAAGATGCACTTACGATTGTTTTCTTCCAACTTATGCTTGAGATTAGAGGGGATGTGCGCATAGCAAAGTGAGCCAAAGACTTTCAAATGAGCTATCCCTGGCTTTCTGCCACTGTAAGCTTCAAATGGAGTTGTTTTATTCAATGCTTTGGTAGGACACCCATTAAGCAAATAAGCTACAGTGTTCACTGCTTCTGCCCAAAATTCATATGGAAGGTTCTTTTAATGTAACATTGATTTGGCCATTGCCACCACTGTCCTATTCTTTCTTTTCGATACTTCATTTTGTTGAGGAGTGTAGGCCACAGTCAACTATCTTTGAATTCCTAGCTCACTGCAGCACTTACCAAATTATGCAAACTATTTTGTGTCATAAAAAGAACTTGCGGTCAACTATTTGCGGTATGGTAATTTTATGCCTAGTTTTGAAGATTAGATTTTTATGACACAAAAACAACTTGCGGTTTTAAACTGCTAGCGGTAAACTGCAAAATGCGGCCAGTTTGCAGTTTCAAAAATTACCATGCAGCAAATAGTTGACCGCAAGTGCTTTTTGTGTCATAAAAATCTAATCTTCCACATTTTAGGCCTAGTTTTGATACTTTTTTTTGAAGCATTTTGAGTTCAAGCATACTTTATCCCAAGAATATAAATTCACAGCCTCAACTTCTCAAGCATATATAAATTCACAACCTCCTCAACTTCTCAAGTATTCAAACCCTAAAGAAAATTAAAGTCACAATTCCAAGCATTCCAATTAAAGTTAAACTTCTCAAGCATTCACAACCTCAACTTCTCAAGCATTCCAATTCCAAATCCTTTAAAGTTACAAACCAAAAGGAAAATGCAATGCAAAATGAATTAAAGTTACAACCCAAAGGAAATATCCAATTCAAAGTTAATTAAAATTACAAACTAAAAGGAAAATGCAATGCAACAATGTTACAAACTCAAGTGTTGGTGGTGGTGAGTAGATTTGAAGGACCCCATTGTGTTGTTTGAGCACCAATGCTATCTACAAATAAAACAACATAAGTTTATTACATTTTATTATAAAAAGAAGCATAAATAAACTAATTACTTACAAGATAAGTGGTCTTGTTTATACAACGGCTACAATTAAACAATAAAATGCAATTTTTATTTTTTTAAAAATATAGTCACGGTTTGCGGTAACCGCAAGTTGTGAAAATCAAATTCCGCAACAGCAACTGCAAATGAGGTTCGGTTCTTCATACCGCAAATGCGGTTCGGTTTCCCACGATTGCGGTTCCATTGCGGTTAAATGTCGGTTGGTTTTTGCGATTTTTCAGTTTTTGGGTCTAAAATGCCACCCCTAATCGTGTTCCATCATTTGTCCGACACTGAGAAGATTCTCCTCAAGTCCTGGAACAAGCATCACTTCTTGTATGTGTTTTCGACCCAATTTGGTCTCTATCTCCAGAGTTCTTTTTCCTGCAACCTAAACAATTTCTCTAGTTCCCATCTTCACCTTGAAAGTCAGGTTCCTTTGAATGTTAACTAATAACCTTTCATCACATGTCATGTGATTACTACAACCACTATCAATGTACCATGAATGGTTCACCTTCACATTTGTCACAGCATTACATACATAGAACAAAGTACCAGTTTCTTCAACCTAGTTTGCATAGTTCACCTTTTGTATAGGTTTATTTCCATTGCAGTCTCTGATCACATGCCTAAACTTCCTACAACCTGTGCATTTAGGCTTCCCTTCAAACCAACATTTGCCATAATACAGTTTATCACAGTGTTCACAAGCTGTTTTTTTTTTTTTTTTTCCATTATTAGAGACATTTGGTTTGGAAGTAGAATTAGGCTTACTATGTAATTTCTTTTCATTGGATTTCCAGTTTTTCTGAGATTTTTTATTTCCAGAATTACCTCCACCTGTATGATTTTTACCTCTAACATTTAGACTAGCAAAAGCCCTTTCTATAGAGTTTTTAGCATGTCTATCCAATCTGCGCTCAAAGCTTTTTAGAGAAGCAACTACCTCTTGAACCTCAAGAGTTTCAAGGTCCTTAGAGTGCTCAATCATAGAGCAAATAGGGTCATATGATCTAGGCAAACTAATCAACAATTTTTTGCACAACTCTTTCCCTAGACAGATCCTCACCATAACTCTTCATTTGATTCATTATATCGAACAGTCTAGCAAGGTATACAGATAAGGACTCACTATCTTTCATATGAGTGTATTCAAATTCACGACGCAAACCTTGCAATTTTACGCTCTTTACTTGCTTATCTCCTCTGAACTCTTGCTTCAGAATGTCCCCAGCACCCTTTGAGGTCTCCTCGTTCACGATTCTGGGGAAGATTGGATCTGAGACGGCACCTGAGATCAACCCAAGTGCGCGAGCATCCTTCATCAGAATTTCAGCCATCGTAGGCTTCTCCACTTCAGCGACCTGACTATCTTCTATCTTCTTCTTCTCCTTCTTTGGATCTGAAGCATCGAAACCATTTTCAACAAGATCCCACAACCCATGAGATTTCAGAATGGTTTTCATCCGAATACTCCAGAACTCATAATTTTCTCCATTGAAAATTGGCGTGCTAAGCTCAGTGGTGCTCGATCCTGCCATATTATATTAGACATTGGATTCAAGAAATCACACCACCTCGATCGTTGAATGAGCTCGAGCACAGCTTGAATCGATTCCAATTCTCTGTTCACAGATTCACGCCCAGTTTAGGCAACCGAACCTGGCTCTGGGGCCATGTTAGAATTCATAGCTTTTTGTGTTTAGTTTTATGGAGATTTTGAGTGTTTGGAAAGAACGAAAGTTGCAAATAAAATGCAACTATGGTGCTGTGAAAAATACTGAAGGGTTCTATTTTTCATTTCACTCCACTATTCGAATATATCTGTTAAGAGAGAGAGAGAGAGAGAGAGAGAGAGAGAAGTGAGATGCTTCTCTAATAGATTTACACCAAGATTAAATCCTAGCCTTTGATCCTATCATCCTATGAGATGATTACACTTGTCATAATCTAACACTTAGATCCTAGGCTAGAGAAGATACCACTTGGACTATGATCCAATGACTCAGATTACATCAAAAAAATTAAATCTTATAAAATGAAATTTAAAATTTGTAACTTTAGGCTTCAAAATATCAGCTCAAGGGTTACACATCAACACTTCTTCATCCGATAATATTCCCGTCTTGTAGAATTTCAATGGCAACATATATGCAAATATATATATATATATATATATATATATCAACCACCACAAACAACCTCTAAAAACCTAGTTGTTGATACCTGAAAATACAATCAATTGATATACATAATAACACAACCACATCCCAAAAAACCCAGATCTCAGCAATTAGTAAAAACACAAAAAACTTGTAGCTTCTCTAGCTGCCCTTTTCCAGTAATTAGATCCAGCAAAACGAAAAACATATCCTCCAATCTATCGAGAAAAACAAAAGGAGAAATCAAACAGAGAAAAGAAGAGGAAGAGAAGAAGAAGTTGAGGCTAGGTTTTCTTCTAGAGAGAAAGAGAGAAGAAAAAAGAAAAACAGAGAAAGAGAGAAGAAGGGATAAAAAAAAGGGGGGGAGGGGGGGGAAGAAGAAGAAAGAGAGAGTCTCGGTGCATGGAAGAGAGAATAAAAAAAGAGAAAGAAGAAAAAGAGAGAAAGAGAGAAAAAGAAGCGAGGGATTAAAAAAAAAAAAAAGGAGGAAGAAGAAGAGAGAGAGAGAGAGAGACTGTTGGCACAGGCACAAGGAAGAGAAAAAAGAAGAAGAAGAAAAAAGAGAGGAAGAAAGAAGAAAAAGTGGGAAGAAGAACAGAGAGAGAGTGTCCGCACAGGCACACGGAAGAGAGAAAAGAAGAAGAAAGAAGAAAGAAGAAAGAAGAAAAAGAGAAAGGAAGAGAGAGAGAGAAGATGGGCTTCAAGCCCTTGGATTTTGGCTGAGGTATAAGGTCTTGGGCTTCAAGTTGGAGTTGGCTAAGGTAAAAATTAAAACATAAAAATTAATTATATTCAAGCTAGTTCGGTTTGGCCTGATTCGGTTTTTGGAGGTATAGAACAGAAATTAAAATCGGTCAAATTGGTTCGGTTCGTTTTTTTGACTAGATGTTGACTTTTTGGTCAACTCGGTTTTGTCACGATTTTTTCTGATGTGATTCAGTTCAGATTTCTGATTTGCCGGTTTGAATGCACACCCTATTAGCAAGTGCGTAATAAGCAATTGTACAGAGCTCCACTTTAAAATTCACATTAAATATTATATTTCATTAATATAATGCTATAGCTTAGTAATATTATATTAATTTAATAATCAATGCCAAACCGACACTATGGATTAAGAACACAACCTGATAGTGTTATAGTCACATTAAAAGATTACTCATTTTGATGGCATTTAAACATGGGTAAAGATCAAAAGAAGGTTCCTATATTACGTTCACTTTTAATGCATTAATCCCTAGAGAAAGACACACAAGTTCCTCCTTGTTCATAATTTTTTACAAGAATCTTCTACATCCATCAAATTACAAATTCAAACCTAGTACTACCTAACAAAATATACAAATTTCCGATATAATCAACTTCATACAGTCGAGCAAGTCATTGGCCCTCCACTGATCCAGCTACCGAACCCAACTTTAGGCAAGAAGCCAATCCTCAAACCCAAACAATGAGCCTCCATCATGACATCTTGTGTTCCCCACCAACCCTTCTTATAAGTAGCCCATGCAAACATTTCCATCTTCAAACCCACAGCACCATCTTCACGTTGCCTATTCATTTCTTCCAAATCTGACACCTTCATCGCCGGCTGATTCTGTAATCTGGTCATCGATATCTTCACATGCATCATTCTTTGTTCCTTCAAACCCAAGTCAAATGGCTTGACAAAGTATATCGCCAGAGGGCTATCTTTGTATAAAATTGAACCTTCTATCCGGTCGAAGTGAACCCATGAGACCATGTTGGGGTTGTCTATGGTGAAGGCCACGTCCCAACTGGCACCTAGTGATGTGTTTGAGACGTTAAGCTTGGACACGAAGAGCGAGTCAAGTTGGATTTTTGGGGTTTGTGTGGGCGTGAGCATGAAGACGCATAACAATGTGAATGTCCCTAATGCAAGTAATAGAATGCGGTGGACTTGTACTAATCTTGCAATGGATTGGGATGTGATTGACTGGGACACGATGGGGTTTGAAGGGTTGCTTGAAATTGGGAGCAATGGCTCTGTGGTTGAGTGGTGATCAGCTTTTGCATTGATTTCCATGCTTAATTAAGAGGAATTAATTAACGCAAGTAATGTAATAGAAGGTTACTAGGGTGATTGCGAGAGAGATGGGAATAAAGAAATGAATGAAAGAGAGTTAATATAAAGGGGAAGGGTAAAACTGAATAACTACTGGAGAGTAGAGGTCGTTGTAACTTGAAAGCGATTACACCTAACATTTGCTAAATGAGAGTAAAATGAATAACTAGTAGAATTTGATAATAGAAAATATAACTACTAGAAGTTCTCAACAACAGTCGTTTGATAGCAGATATGAATATGGTTAAACTTCGAGAATCAGAAGTTCGTTGAAATGCCAAAAATAAATTAGGCTCTAATGGTAAAATTTTCTAAAGTCCAAAAATTGCCCACGTTTAAGAATTTTGTGTTTTTGCCAATGGGTATACCTCTGTTGGTTAAGCTTTTCTGCCTCCACCGATGTGGGCAGAGGTTCGATACTTTCAAGCACCCAATGAATATTTCTATAAACCCCTTCCCCCCAAATCACTTGTACTGAAGAAGAAAAATTCTTTAGGAATTTGCAATAAAGACAATGTAATTCTAACATCTGGGCCTAATTAATTAAGATAGTCCTTGGGAAGATGCATTTGAACTTTTATTTAATTTACTGTTACTGCATTTTTTTTCTTCAAAAATGAAAAATATTATAAGGGTACTAAACATAAATGGAACTAAAACACTTTGTTATTATATATGGAGATTCATAAACAATGAGTGCTTATGAGGATGAAACTTAATGAGTATGGTGAAAAGATTGTTCTTGGTTGTCGATCCGTAATGTCTCCTCTTAGCGGGATAAGATAGAGCATACGGTTTGGATGAGTGTGAGCACAAGGAGTATAATTGCAGCAATAGTAGAAGCAAGTTTCCATGGAGTGTTGAAATAGTCCCGGTTCAGAATTGCTTTCCATCTGTGCCAACGAGCCTTGCAGTAGGCATTGAGTCTTTGGGAAAGGTCAAGGTAACGATAAGTTTTCGAATTGACCGCAACCCCTTGGCCAATGCAGTTAAATAGAGTGGACAGATCATCGTTACTCCCCAGCATACTAGATATAATTCCATGTCCAATGAGCAAGTCCACGTCCTTTGAAGTCTTGATCATGCCCCCCATGAGGAATATAAATTGCGAAATGTACTTCATTTGGTGATCGTGGCACTGTTCAAAGGCGATGAGGTTCCTGAAGAGAGTTTCCGTCCAATCGTCAACTCTAAAATTCGGAATTATGAGACTTCCGTTGTTGAATTGTATGTCAAGTGAGAAGGTTGTTCTTCTTGTCACAAACTGAACTCCGGCATCGTCTAGCACTGTCACGCTTGGTGGGATTTCTTCTACCCTAGGATGAACTCCGGAATTTTCACCCTCGTCTAGCACTGTCACGCTTGGTGGGATTTCTTCAACCCTAGGATGAACTCCGGGATTTTCACCCTCCCTAGGCCTATCGTGATTTTCACCCTCCATAGGCCTATCGTGATTTTCACCCTCCACAGCAGGCGGGGGCAAGTAGTAGTATCGTATAAAATCAACAAAATGCTTCACTCCATGGTCAACTCGAGGCACAGGTGCGTGATCACCAGGAAAGTCATCGATTTTGACGTAACCCTTTAAGAACTCATGCGTAAGATCCACAAAGAAGCTGAGATCTCCTTTGTAGCGGCTATCAACAAGGTCATACAAACCCTCAAGAAGAAAGAAGGGAATTTGGTTCTCGATCAACAACACGACATCAAGGAAAACATCTGCTATCATCCGCGGCTTATGATATATTCGATCGCCGTCGTCTATATATTGGGGAAACTGATACCTGAGTATAAGCTCCAAGACAAAAATTGCGTCCACCAGCATCAGCTCGGAGAAGTCATCACTGCTTAGGTCAATGGGCTCGACATAATATCTCCTGGCTCTTATCTCGCAACTTCTCACAAAGCCAAGGCATTGGTCTATGAATCCGAGCCCGTTTCGGCTGGTGAAGGCCTCTACGTATTTGAGCTTATAGCTTTGCATTTGTGGGAAACTTCCGTGGTAGGAGTGATAGGGTCCGATTGGGACCACCCGGGGTTTGTAGTGTTGTTCATTTCCATTGCGAAATCTCTCGGGGACTTGGTAAATAGCACAATCTGGCGAAAACGGCGGCGTTCTTTGCATCTTACCCTCAATTAGAATCGCCACTTGATCGCGCGGGTTTGGGTTCTCCACTGCTGCAGCAGCTGCTGGTCCAGCAGCATTGGTTGATTCTCTTGGACTTGGAGGACCCCGTGTTGTCATTGAAATCTCCTTTGGCAGCCCAGATGACGGCGTTTCTCGCGACGCTAAACCCTCAGATGGAATCGCAGCTTGATCGCGCGGGTTTGGGTTCTCCACTGCTGGTCCATCATTTGTGGATGCAGTACTTCGAACATCCGTCGTTGATGAAGTTTCCTTTGGAGAAGACGACGCCTTGTGTCGCCCCTTCCACGGAAATAGTCGCGCCCATTGACATTGCCCTTTTTTAATTCTTGTCGCAGCACCCAACCTCTTTGAGTCAGGAGGACGAACATCTGGTGCAAATGCCATGTATGGCATTACTTGACTCGTTTGTTGTTGAGATAAAATACCTCTAGAATACAAGTGACGGAGTTAAGCTGAGCTACAACCCAATTGCCATATATATATTTCCCGCCTTAACTCAGGTGGGTTTGATGTTTTTTTGGGTTCATTTTAACATCTTATCAGAATGCAAAAGAGTATGTTAAGTGATTATGTTCGGGTAGCTAAAAAGATCAAAATTTAATCATGAAATCTTTCTACACATGTAAATTTTGCATAATTTATTATTAAAAAAACATAAGGCGTACCAGGTTGGGTGGATGATTTTCACTAGATGACTCCACCTCTGTAATCAAGATGTATTTTTTTCAGGCAGGCATTTGAGACAAGCTCTGGAAGTGGCTGATCATTATAATTAATGTGCATATAACAGAATGAAAAGTTCCATATTATTCTTTGACATTATTACAAGAAATTAACAAAGTATTATTCATCGACATTGTTACAAGAAATTAACAAAGTATTATCTACCCGTGAAACAAAAAAAAAAAAAGTATTATCTAAGTTGTGGGAACACATATTTCAGCAACCAATAGATGGGCGACATGTGGAAAGGGAATATTCCTTAAGTCAACTAATTACCCTAATTAATCCTATTTAATTAGAGAAATTATTTTTTATTTAAAATGAGAATATCTCCTCAAATCAAATCTCCTTGATTAATTCCAATCTCCTATTTATGGGTAAGAATAATCCTAAATAAATAAGGATTATTATTCAAACCTTAGTCTACAAGGACTCTATTAATACATGGCTATACAACACACAAGAGGTAATTATGAAACCCTACACAAAAAGCTCTCTTTCTCTCACGCCACCCTTGGCTCTCTTTCCCTTACGGCTCTGACCACCCACATACACGGTTCTAGCCGCTTGGCTCTCTCCATGAGAGAAGACCTCCATCCATTCTATTACCTCTACATCTTTTTCAAGATCATTTAACTGACTTAGGCATCGAAGGGCCTTTGGCCGACACGCCGCGAGTGTGGTCTATGTACTCCAACCTTTTTCACAAGCATCGAGGAAGAAGAGAGAAAAGGAAGCTCAAAAGGCGAAGAATCAACCAAAGAAAATTCCCCATGCAGAAATTTGCTCAAACATAAGTCTTCTTTATAAAACTTTAAAAAAATAAAAAAAAGAAAGATCCCTTGCAAGACAGGTGCTTCGCAGGGGTTGTCTATTGTGAAGGCCACGTCTCAATTGGCTCATAGTTATGTGTTTGAGATGTTAAGCTTGGGCACAAACATCTAGTCGAGATGAACTTTTGGGGTTTGTGGAAGTCTGGACATGAGGACGCATAATAATGTGCTGTCCTTAATGCAAGCAATGGAATGCGGTGGACAAGTCGTAATTTTGCAATGCATCGAGATGCGAAAGACTGCGATACCATGGGGGGTTAAAGAGTTGCCTGCACTGGCGGACTCATTCAGGCGCAATGAGGTGTAGCTACACCTCCTCTTGCTGGAAAAGACCTTGGAGACGCTAGATTTGCCCCTCGGCTATGCTGCCCACCAATTGGTCAATCATTTAGCGAGTATTATTAGTCATTAGATTCACTGTATTTGTGACCATTATTCATGTGGTCATAAGGAATTGGTCACTACTGACATTTTTTCTTGTAGTGTTGGTTGTCGATCCGTAATGTCTCATCTTAGGCTCCGTTTGGTTCATGGGAAAGGGGGTTTGAGGATGAGAAATTAATTGCTTTCCTATATTTGGTAAGTTCAGGCATGAGAAATGGTTGCCTGACACATGGGAAAGTAAGGGGGAAAGTGGAGCCCTCATCTCAACTTGGGTTTTGTTTTCCCTCCTTATGGGAAAGTTTGAAAAAATGAGCCAACATTTAATGCACATTTTTCATGACCATTTTGTACCCACTAACAATTTAGAATTACAATATATCATTAAATACGTTCTTTTTTTATTTGATTTAATATGGGTATAATTGGAAAATTATACAAACTTTGTTTTCCATTCCTACACAAAACAAACATGGAAAATGAAATAAAGTGATAGCTCTCCATACTTGGAAAATGAATCTTCCATTTCCCATCCATTGGAAAATAACGTAGGAAGTGATTTCCCCTCAAATCTCTTCCGTGAACCAAACAAGGCCTTAGAGGGATAAGATAGAGCATATGGTTTGGATGAATGTGAGCACAAGGAGTATAATTGCAGCAATAGTAGAAGCAAGTTTCCATGGAGTGTTGAAATAGTCTCGCTTCAGAATTGCCTTCCACCGGTGCCGACGGGTATTGCAGTATGCATTTAGATCTGCACAAATCTGAAAGTAATAAAAAGGCTCTCCGAAGCCAACGTCTCTGCTGATATGGTTAAATAGAATGGAGAGGTCTTTACTACTCCCTCGCATGCTAGATATGACTCCGGAGTCCATGAGTAAATCTGCGTCCTTTGAAGTCCTGATCATGCACATCATGAGGAACATAAACTGGGAAATGTACTTCTCTGTGTAGTGGCACTGCTCGAAAGCAATCAGGTTCCTGAAGAGAGTTTCTGTCCAGTCGTCTACTATGAAATTTGGAATTTTGAGACAACCATTCTTGAATTCTATGTTAAGCAAGGAGGCACTGCCTTTAATTGTATCAAACTTAACTCCGGCCTCATAGAGTGCCGTCGCGCTTGGTGGAATTTCAAGATTTTGCTGGTCCTCTTGAGGCCGTGGCGGCGCCAAGTAGTAGCGTCGTATAAAATCAACAAAATGATTCACTTGATCATTAGCAGAGACAACATGGGCGGGAAACTTATCAATTTTCACGAAATGCTTGAAGAACTCATGAGTTAGCATGGTGAAAGAAAGATGATCATCTCCTGGAGAGAGACTATTCGTACCGATTTGCTCGTACAAACCCTCAAGGACGAAGAAGGGAAGTTGATTTTCGATCAACAAGATGTCGTGGTAAACGTCTTCAATCATCCTCGGCTTGTGAAATATCGGATCATAATTATCTCTGTATCTAGAAAAGTGATGCCTAAGCATGAGTTCCAAAACAAAAGTTGCATCCAGCAGCATGATAAAAGTAAACGTATCACTACTTAGTTCAATATGGTTCGCATAATAGCTCCTTGCTTTTGCTTCCCATGCTCTCACTAATCCAAGACAATGGTCGAAGTTGAGCTTGTTCCGGCGGAAAAAGGCGTCCACGTATTTGGGCTTACACATGTCATAGCTTGCATCTTTGAAGTGATAAGGTCCGATTGCGACTACACGAGGTTTGTAGAATTCTTCATTCCCCTTGCGAAATCTCTCCGGGACATTGTAGATGCAACACTCAGGCCTCAGATCAGGCGTACCTCGGATTAATCGCTGTATGGCAATCGCCACTGAATCACTCGAATTTCCAATTATCGATCCCTCATCACTGGTTGGTATGCTTGAAGCACCATCATGCGCTATACCTCTATCGCCATGCCTATGGGGCGTCCCTGAAATATGTGCACGGCCCCTCTGTCATCATGTGTATGGCAGAGCCAAAATTTTACTTTAGTTAGTAAGCCAGCATCGGTCAGTATATGTGCTTTTTAAATTTATAATATTGCATGTCAAAAACTCTAGAGTTAATTGATAACGTTGGTAGGTCAAATCAAATTATGATCATAGGTTGAGGATGATGAAGCTTACCATCTTATTCGTAAGTACTTTAGTTGAATCATTGGCTGACTAGATGACTCCTCCTTGGTATAAGATATTATTTTCAGGCAAGCTTAGAGCTCTTTCTACAATCTGTGGAACTAACTGAGGAAAGACCTTTGACCTTGTTACAAGAAATTCACAAAATGTCATCCAAGGTATTCTTCAATATTTGCAAAAAGAAAAGTTCCCTTGCAACCTGCTTCCCATTCAAGCCCTGTTTATTCAATTAAAAATGTATAGCTTCCTCTATTTCTTTTTTGGTTCCCATTAACAAAAGGGTTAATTATGGCTAAAGATATTTAATGAGTATGTTGAAAGGATTGTTGACACTTTTAGCTCAATATAATTGGTTATATTTTTGGGAGCCGATTTTCCCACTCATCTTTTGTTCACTTACACTTCCTTATATGTTTTAGTACAAAATAATTTTTTTTTTTTTTTTATAAACAAAAGGATGTGTATGTGGATAAAAAAGAATGGGAAAATCAGCTCCCATATGTTTTTATGTCTCATGTTTTCCAATAATGTATGTAAACATGTATGAGATTAGATGAATGATAACATGAGTCTTTGACAAAGACATTATTGGCCTTCCTAGATACTTCTCATTATGGACCATTTTGGTGGTTTGCTATTGTTGTTCTACACATGGAGGCGACTATGTTACTCGTTGGGGTGGAGCTAGAATCATTAAGTTAGGGGGCTGAAGTAGAAAATACAAGTATATAAAGCACCTAAGTATTCAATAGTTACATATTTATAGCTAAATATTTCTAATTTAGTCATATCTAATTAATCATGAAATCTTTCAACAAATGTACAAAGAAATTTTGCATATTGCAGACACGATTAAAAGATACATACCAGTTTGGGTGGATGATTTGGCCACCTCTGTAATCGACCTCTGTAATCGAGATATATTATTTTCAGGCAGGGACAAGCTGACTGATAGTTATTATAATTGATGCCTATATATATATACAAAATCAAAAGTGCCATATTGTTCTTTGACATTGGTACAAGAAACTAACAAAGTATATTCTAATTCTTCTTTGTAACAAAAGAGAAAGGTTCATTGCAAAGGGGAACGGTGACCATAGTTTAGTTGGATTAAAAAATATAAAAAAACATTCGCTGCTGGAGATGCCCCACAAGGCCTTCTTTCTCAAGATTGAATTATTCGCGTGGAACAAAAAGAAAGCAACCTCGCTAGATTCTCCATTTTTCTCTCCTTGCATTTGTGTAGGTTTGAGCTTCGCGACTCGGATTGGTGTTTGTGTTTGATTAACTTAACATGTTAATTGTGTTGAGAATTCCAGGCGTGAGCTTGCAAGGAACCTTTTCTTTTTGCAAATATTGAAGATTACTTGGATGACACGTCCTTAATTTCTTGATGCCTATATATACAGACAATGAAAAGTGCCATATTATCCTTTGACACAGTTACAAGAAACTAACGAAGTATTATCTAATTCTTCTTCATAACAAAAGAAAAAGGTTCACTCTGCAAGATGCTTCCCATTAAATGCAGGATTATCTACAATAGGAAAAAGTTTCCACATAATATCTATTCCTTTTTCTAGTTCTTTTCATTGCCACAAAATTCAACAAATCATAATTTACAAGAATCTTCTACATCCATTAAGAAAAAAAGTTGCATATATATATATATATAATTTACAAGAATCTTCTATATAATTTGCATATATATATAATTAAGAAAAAAAAGTTAGAGGATAAAATAAAATAACTACTACTTATCAAAACAAATAGTAACAAGCACATCCAAATAGTCTATTACAATTAAAACAATTTTTTTTTTCAAACAACCTACTAGAAAATATAAATAAATTATGTGAACTACAACTTAATGTCTGGATAAATAATCATGCATTAATTAGATGTTTAGCAATATAAATAATCATGCATTAATTAGATGTTTAGCAATATAAATAATCATGCATTACATATATTCTTTCTATGTTGCTATGGCTGGCAGTTGATTCTCTTCTTGCCTAATATGCCAACAAAGGAACTTGTGCTAGAAATTTATTTATTTTGCATCCAAAGATCCAGATCTAAGAATAATCCTTTAAATTTCCAGTTTCTAAAATCAATACTAAATTGAGCTTAAACTCATAAAATTCATTTTTAATCACCTACAGCTCTTTCTTATATTTTTCTATTTAAAATACCCAATTATTTCAAATAAAATCCAATGACTAGTATCCAAGTAAGTAAGTTACCTAATATAGCTTAATATATAAAAATTATGTTGTTTTCCTTTTATGAATTATACAATTAATAATCTATTTTATTATAGTTTTATGAGTAATAGTGTACATTCTAATTATGTTGAAAAATAATTTGATAATCTATTTATTGTTTCTTTTATGAATTTTTTTTTTAAATGAACCTATTTTTCTCTAAATAATATACCTATTTTTTTTCTCTAAATAATGTACCTTTTTTTTTTCTTTAAACAAAGTACCTACTTGTTTTATGAAAAATAATTTTATCATCTCTTTATTGTTCGTTTTATGAAAAAACAAAATTTTTTTTATAAAAATTAACCTATTTTTTCTCTAATAATGTACCTATATAATGAACCTATAGGTATTTTTTCTCTAAAGTTTGTATCTATTTTTTTCTCTAAATAATGTACCTATTACTTGTTTTATGAAAAATCACTTGATAATCTATTTATTGTTTGTTTTATGAAATTTTTTTATCTAAATAATGTACCTTTTTTTTAAATCTAATAATGTACCTAGTAAAAAAATTTACTGAGTATAATGAACCTTTTTTTTTTTTCTTCAGAATAATGTACCTATTTTTAATTTATGACAAATAGGCAGAAATTTCAATTATACAACATACCTATTTTCTGGAAGAAAAAAAAAATGTACAAAGTAACTGACTTTTGTGTGTAAATAATGTACCGATATATATTAATAGGTAAATTATTTATTGGAAAAGTAATTTTGGGATTTTTTTTTTTAATTCAAATTTTTTTAGAAATTGCCGATGGGTTAGAGGGAGTGCCAACCAAAAGAAATGAGGTGATTGATATGCTATTAATAGAGAGTGTTAATTATAATTAAGGCTGTTAATGACATGCTTGAAAATAATATGAAAGTGTAGATGGCATTTATTGTAATTTACTTAATAATACTAGGACACATCTATCTTACATGGCAACCTATTTTAAATTTGTGTTTGAAGTAAAGATTTAAAAGTAGGTGGGTATGTGTCTATGATATAGTCCTATGTTGGGGAACAACCTTTGTATCAATTATCCTTTTAAAAAAAAAAAAAAAGTAGATGTGGAAATGAGGAATGCTTGCTGGATAATCTTGAGGTTCAAAATGTAAGGTACATGAAGAAAGAAAATCTACAATAATGACCCTCTAATTTAGCTTACGGTTATATATATAATTGAAGACACAAAAAATTAGCTTACCTTGATTATCCATCTTCCTGCGATTATCTTATCTTCAGGCACCCCTTTCGTTGGGCAAATGTGGGACTAAGTGTTTTCACTTTGCAATTTGTATTCGCTTATAAGGTTTGATGCTACACGTTGAAAAGGCATCCATATTGTTCTTTGACCTTGTTACAAGAAATTAACAAAGTATCAACCAAGTATTCTCCATTCATGAAGCCATGATGATTATCAAATTCATTCAAAGAAAAAAAGCAACTAAAGTTTGCTCTTATTTATTCTTCCATTTTTTTACTTTTTTTCCTTTTTAGCTTATCCTTTTTTAAATCGAAAATATTTAACTCCTTGCACATAAGGAGTTCTTCCTTCTTTGCAAACGAAGTCTAGAAATTTTTCAGTTTTGCTGCTGCATTTTTTTCTTTTTCCTATAAGTTTGTTTGTTGTGGGTTTTGTTTGTTCTTTTCTTTTTTCTTTTTTCCTAAAACTGATGCTTCCACTTTCTATGCCCTCTCTATACACTGCGGAGAGACATATACAACTATGCCCTTACAACAAATTATCATTATCATTCAAGGATTCGTCATTACAAGAGAGGGGGAGAGAGAGAGAGAGAGAGAGAGAGAGTATATCTTTGACGCTAGTACTTCCCCTCCAATGATTGTTCTCTCCTAATCTTTTCATGGAAACAAAATTCTAGAAGTGATAAACATCTTCCAAATTACACATTTTTCTCATTTTAGTAGCTGAAAAAACAAATAGTTAAATAAATTGGAAGAATAATGCAAGCTTTACATGGGACATATAAAATTGGACTATTATTTAACCTCATCATTGTACAAAGAATACCAATTGCAAAGCCAGACCCTTTCAAAACAGGCCTACAACTATATATATCTACCGCTTCGGTTCAGTCCAGGTCTTACTCTCAAAGAATTCATTCAGCATGGACTCGATAGTCTCAGGACGAAACCTTATATACTTCTGTGGGTTCTTCCCATTCTCGATCATAGGCCTGCAACACAGATTACATCCATATTAATGCTGAAAAAAAATAAGATTATGAATTTTATTTTTTAAAGGAACGTTTGCAAATGTGAGAAAAACATGCCCGAAACGCTTGACGAATGATCTGTAAGCAGGCAAGAGGACTTCAGCAACAGCCAGTCTCAAAGACTCTCGCAACTCGCTATCGGGAACCGTCCACTGAGATTGCCTTTGATGAAGCTCCTCAAATTGGACGTTGAAGGTCTTGAACCGATCTTTCACCATTGCTCTTGAAAGTGAACTGCTGTCACTACCTGATGAATTTCCTCCTTGGACGGTAAGACACTGCAGAATCTGCATCTCACCAACAAAAACAAAAACAAAAAGGCCAAAAATAACAGAGCAGCTGAGAATGATTTTCAGCTAACATCCACAATCAGAAGGATTATAATGGAGAACAAGATTGATCAAATAATCAAAACCTTTGCCCAAGAAACCCTCTTATACTGATTTGCATGCTGCTGCACGATCCTTCGGTGTATCTGCACCCAGTCGTCCCCCAACAAGTCCTTCGCTTCAGACCTGTATATAATTACTTAACCGGCAATGTTAGGATGCAGATAGGATCAGAATCTATCAAAGAGCAAGACTAGTACGAACCTCCGCACAGATCTCACTATATAGTGAATGTTGTTCATGAGAAATAACTGAGTGAGTGCAGGATCTTTATACTGCTTCGATTTTCCATCCAGATTGTTCTGAAGAGCCTGCATAATCCTTGTAGTTACGGCTGTTAGCTGAGACTCTGAATCACCGTCATCAAACTCTTGAAAAAGTTGCTTGAGTGTAGACTGATAACTGCGAACATTAAAACAGTCGTGTGATTGTTGCACAGTTAATATCGACAAAAGCCGAGGTAGCTAGAAAGAAAACCAAATTTGGAACTGGGGAAAAGGAAGAACTATAAATAATAATCAAAAGTAATAACTTAGCTAATATAGAAATTATTGTAATAATGAACTTGATAAATTAAATATTACCCTCATAAATAAAGCAGATGAATTTACTATAAGATTGGATCGAGCGATTGATATCGTTTATCAGATCATCCAGAAAGACATCAGCTATCATGATTACTTCAAATTTATACATATATTTGTGAGCTCCTCAGACTGGGGACCAAATAGCAAGAAGAAGAAAGAGCAGGAATCATTACTTACTCGAAGAGAAACTTTACATAGTTTATCACATAGCTTGTCAATGGATGGACAGTTCCATCAAGAACAGTAGTTTTTGTGGCATCTTTTTCAACAGCTTCTTCAAAGTCACCAAAGGTTTCCTGGGCTGTCTGGGCTAGACGTTTTGTCAAACTTACGGCAGATTCCCGCATTTCCATACAAGCTTTACTTCCGAAAAGTAATTCAATCTGAAAAATAAGATCTAAAAATTATATTTAAACCATCAATTTGTTTTCTTAGAAATATTAAACCAACATTTGATCAACATAAAAAGATAAAGACGAGCCTGCTATGACACCATCAATCCATAGCATCTTGAGCTTCTACGTTTCTGTAAAAGTTCTAATTCCCTTGCAAACTAAATTAATATATGAATTCTGCTTGCCACTACTAATTATTGCAATGTTACCACTTTTCTATATTTTGGCCTTCAATTTACTCCAGTGATCATCTTATGGAATTAAACGCATGAACTTGTTAATCTGAATGCTATTCCTTGAAGAGTTTTAAGGTGTTGTTAGACCCCTTCCAAACTTACACAGTTCCCAATGATTTTAGAAAACGAACAGGAAGGTCATAACCTTGATTCATATAAACACAATAGCATAATTTTCACATTCATAATAAAACCAACACTACATTATGCATTGTACGCTGCAAGAGACTAAAATATTAATGTGAAGAGTGAACAACGGTATAGAGACAGTTCACTAAGCATATAAACAGAGTTTTTCCAAGATGACATGAACTTGATAAACTCCATGTTTTGACCCAAATTAATATAAATAGAGCAACTTCAGAAACTTTTTCTTCAACTTGAAGTGCTTTCACAAAAAAGAACTGATGCATAAAACTAGAAACTGTTTGTATGTGCGTGTAAAGTTAATTTCCCATACGCCCCATACCTTAAATACCTGTCATGATGTCATCAATCCCTAATAAATTATCCCCCAAAATATATCACAAGAAACTCCCGAAATTTAAAATTAAGTAAACAACTAACCATTTCCAAACAAGTTTGGTCATGCATGGACTAGTTTTTATGTAGTTACTAAAATTTCAATACCTCGGACTGCAGTTCTCTCATTATCTCATACATGTCTAAAAGCACAAATAATTTTTCAGGTGACCTCTTGCTTCTGGCAATGGCCTCCCCAAAACTGAGAAGCACAGTCATACTGTTTGCAGTCACTTCAGCAAAACATGGATTCTTAAGTGAATCGGCACCTTCAAATATTTGATCACAGATTTTCTTTTCCCCAGCAAACAGCAGCTTCACCTGTAAAAATATATATATATATAAATATGATATGATAATAATTGTAAATAAAAACGCAACAGAAAACAACAAACAAACAATTTACAATCAACCAAGTCAAAGTCAAAGAAATCCTTACAGCTATCCGCATATAATGTATCCAATTCCCAATCTTAGCCTCTAAAACCTCCCACTGCATTTTCTGAACATCATCCTTACTAAGTCTTTCCACACCTAGTTTCCTCAGGCTCTGCTCCATAACAGCTGCACGAGTATCCCTGATAGATAAATAACATTTTGTCAGTTTATGAATAAAATGTGAAACAGAGATCACAACGGTTTGAAGTGATGAACTTACACCAGACTCAACCAAGCCTTATATTCAAATAAGTGGGGTTGGCTACAGGAATCCTTTTTCTCCAATTTTTTCTATCTACAGTTATCCTTACGTTACCTTTTTGATATTCATGTAACAAAGAAAAAGAGCAAATGGAAATATTTCGTATTCTATCTGGAGAATAAAAATAAAAACTGCAAACTCTCCTCCACCATTTTCTTCTTTTTCTAACTTAAGCCATGGTGCAACATAAGATTAACCACACAAACGAAAAAAAAAAAAAAAAAAACACCTGTAGATCCTAAATAGCTGTTGTTGATGGCCAGCTAGAATCATTTGTTGGGCTAAATCATGCAGTAATGGCAGAACCCTTGGAGGAATAAGCGTTAGTGGTGTGTAAATGACAGGTTGTAAGCTTTTGTTTTGGTGCTCTGAACTCTTTCCATCACTTTTCTGTCCAGCTGGATCTGATGACGGCCGTAGAGAGTCAGGAAGACAATCAAATAGACGATCAGGCTCCACAGGCTTACTGAAATACAAAAGAGATAAATCACAGAGTTAATTTGTTATCAGACCTGCTTTCCTATGTTAGGATTGGCATGTCATGGTTTTCAGTTTTAAATTGCATTTCATTTTTCATCAATTTCAAACTCTGCTTCTGTACAAAATCCAATATTTCAGATCAAACATTGTAGATACTCATCCTCTCTAAGAGGGAAACGATACACAAAAACACGAACTTAATACACTGTATTAGATATAATGGAAATAGTATATAAATCTTCAGGAAAGCTGGTGCTTGCTTGTCATGTTTATTAATGCAATTCTAATACCACAGAGAGAGAGGGATTAGTATGTAGACTGACAATTTCTAAGCAGGAAGTGGCAATTGGAATTTGGAAAAAGATGTTTTCTCGTACATGCCTAAAGTTCAATCAGAAAATTAAAACGAACCTGTAATTTGTAAGCAGCTGTCTAAACTCATCTTCAAGCTTTGAGATGGCTTTTGAAAGCAAGGCATTAGCATGGTTAAGCACCCCATCACTGCTCTTAACAGTCTTGTTTTTACTGAAGAACTGAATGATGCTCCTCAACTGATCAATTGCTTCCAAATAGCTCTCCAGGTCCTCATGTGGCCCTCTCAGTATTTTAGCCTCTGCCTAAACAAACACCACAGTTTCCAATCAAATTCTTCACATAAAAACAAGACCAAGTTATAAATCTTAATGCCATGAGTTGATGAAGAGAAAGAGAGCTAATTAACCTTGCGTGTGAGGTCGAATTGCCCCAATATCACCTCTGCAGCCTTCAATGTCTTATCAATGTTCTCATGGGCCCTCCGAATCGAATGCGTTCGTATCTACCATCCACAATTACCACAAATTCACAAGGGGCACAAGGAAAAAAACAAACAAACAAATCGGAAGCCTAAATTTCTGTAAACTAAAGCTAAAGCGTTAAGCAGATCTCGTCAGCTCCAGCTACATATATACATATATGCGAAATGCGAAAAGCAGAGATTTTTCACCGAAAGAGACGTAAATTACAGGAGGCGAAACGAAACGCAGTAGATTTTGGAAACATAATGAAGAAGCGTGACATTGTCGAGAGGTTTCTCGGGAAACAAACAGAGAGAGAGAGAGAGAGAGAGAGAGAGAGAGAGAGAGAGAGTACCTGAGTAGGACGCATGGCGGTCTCCAGAGCGGAGAGACGGTGGTCGAAGGAGCCGAGAATGGCGACCATGCTGTCGGTAATGGTCTGGCTCTTGTTCAGCGCGTCTCTTATGGACGATGCTCTCGCTTCCACGGCCGCCATTGCTTGCGGAACCCCCATCTTTTTCAATTTTTCTTTTTCTCGCCGGATTTTCGCTGTGTTTGGCCGGAGAGAAAATTAAAAGTGAAATCGCGAAATTCGTGTGGAGAAATCTGATCAGCGTGGCTTGCGTAAGTCATTCATAAAGAGGATCGTGTTGGTGGATGGCTATTCTATATAAATCTTGTTCCGCCATGTCCCTCTAATATTTTTGCATTGCACTGCATTCTGTCGCGTTACACTATACGTTGCTTAATACGCACATGCTAATCAGACTTTCTATATTTGAAAAAAGAGCAACAAAAAAAAAAAAAAAATGGTAAATTTTGTCCAACCACTTAAACAAGTACATACAAGAAAAGTAATTTTTTGTCATTCCCTTTAATTAATTACTTCTAAGTTCTAACATTTTTAATGTGTGCAGGAAAAAAATAAAAAAAAAAGCTCGAATACAACATTAAAATTCACAATTTATAAGGAATATAATAAATAATTGGGACTTCAATAGATGACACCTGAGCTAATAAAGCGTTTGGATCCCGAGTTTTGCATTTAGAGCCTTCGCATTTAGTTTCATCTAAGTCATTGTAAAAATCCAACAACTCAAAATATGACACCTAAGCTAATAAAGAGTTTTCTTTTATATTTTTCTAAAACGACGTTGACTAACTCCCCCCTACTTCTCTCTTTGTGACGTTTCCAGTCTTGTCTTTTCCGCTTTGCATTAGTTTGTTTCCATCCAAACATATGGTGCAGCTTCTTTTCATGAACTCTGGCTGAATTCCAAATTACAATCAATTGACGTGTGGTGACTGTAATCGATAGATATTGCAATGAATTGGGTATTTTTCATGAAAATTGAAAGTTAACAATTTGAGAAATTTTATGAAATGCGGATAATGCAGAGGTTCGGGATCCTTATGAGTATTTGAATTGAATCGTTGGGTGATTAGATGGCTCTTTCTTGGTATAAGATAATATTTTCAGGCAGGCCTAGCTCTATCTACAACAAACTGATGAAAGACCCATATTTCCCTTTGAACTTGTTACACGAAATACACGAAGTGTGTCCTGCGAGTATTCTTCAACATTTGCAAAAAGAAAAGGTTCCTTGCAAGCTGCTTCCCATTCAAGTCTTGATTATTCAATACAAGGGATTGTTCTTTGACATTGGCATCAGAAACTAATTCGGTGCCACTTTACTTCCTCAGTTTTAACACTTTGAAAAAACATATAAATAATGCAAAGCTATAGGGATAAGATAGAGCATATCGTTTGTACGAGTGTGAGCACAAGGAGTACAATTGCAGCAATTGTAGAAACAACTTTCCATGGAGTGTTGAAATAGTCGCACTTCAGAATAGTTTTCCATCTGTGCCAAGGGGCCTTGCAGTAGGCATTGAGTTTTTTGCAAAGACTAAAGTAATAGTATGGCTGACCCAAACCAACCCGTTGGCCAATATGGTTAAACAGAGCGGACACATCAACGTTGCTCCCCAGCATGTTAGATATAATTTCATGTTCAATGAGCAAGTCCACGTCTTTTGAAGTCTTGATCATGCACCCCATGAGGAACATCAAGTCTGAAATGTACTTCACCTGGTGATCATCGTGGCACTGTTCGAAGGCAATCAGGTTCCTGAAGACAGTTTCCGTCCAATCGTCTACCCTAAAATTCGGAATTTTGAGACATCCTCTGTTGAATTGTATGTCAAGTAAGGACCTCGTGCTTGTTGTGGCAAACTTAACTCCAGCATCCACTAGCGCTGTCACGCTTGGTGGGATTTCATAAAACCTATGGCCATATTCATGCTTTTCGTCCTCCGTAGGCAAGTAGTAGCACCGAATAAAATCAACAAAATACTGAAGGGTTCTATTTTTCATTTCACTCCACTATTCGAATATATCCGTTAGGAGAGAGAGAGAGAGAGAGAGAGAGAGAGAGAGAGAGATGCTTCTCTAACAGATTTACACCAAGATTAAATCCTAGCCTTTGATCCTATCATCCTATGAGATGATTACACTTGTCATAATCTAACACTTAGATCCTAGGCTAGAGAAGATACCACTTAGACTATGATCCAATGACTCAGATTACATCAAAAAAATTAAATCTTATAAAATGAAATTCAAAATTTGTAACTTTAGGCTTGAAAATATCAGCTCAAGGGTTGCACATCAACACTTCTTCATCCGATAATATTCCCTTCTTGTAGAATTTCAATGGCAACATATATGCACAAAAAATATATATATATATATATATATATACAGTCCTGATCTCTTGGACCCCTGTAGTCCAAGAGATTTATGGTCACTCACCGTTGGATGTAAAGTTCACTCATTTATGACTTGAATCGGGTAATAATCATTTATGTCATATTGCATTTATATATATCATTTTGAACCATTGGATTAAGATCCAACGGTGGGTGACCACAATCTCTTGGACTCCTGTGGTCCAAGAGATCGGGACTGTATATATATATATCAACCACCACAAACAACCTCTATA